>NC_087347.1:82323437-82630844 GCF_030014295.1 Loxodonta africana | reverse complement strand
ATCATGTGATCAACTATTTCTGCTTGTAGATTTCTTTCTAAAGTTAATTAATGATTTTTTCAGTTAAACAGTTTTATAAAGGCCTATTATGAAATAGAAGTCCCTGTAATCCCTGTCATAGTTTCTATTCCCCAGAGTCAACAACTTTCAATCCTTAAATCTTGTTAAGTTCAATATAGCTAATTCTCAATTTTTTTAGTCTGGAAATTATTAATTCACAGTATGAAAGGCGAGAATTTAGCCATGTGTCGAATACTACCCACCCCACACCCAGCCATCAAAAAATTGTGTATCTCCAAAACTGTACCTCCAAAATTATTTCTACACCTGAGATATATCTGAAACCACCCATCCTCTCAATATTTTTTATAAATACTTTTAGGTAGATCAATATTCAATGTTTATATTATTATTATATAAACACTATTCATCAGGAAAGACCAACAGCTAGAGAAAGACATCACATTTGGTAGAGAGTCAGTGAAAACAAGACAAACTCTCAATGAGATGGATTGGCACAATAGTTTCAACAATGGACTCAAATATATAAGACATGGTGGAGATGGTGCAGGACTGGGCAACATCTCATTCTGTTATACATAAGGTTGCCATGAGCTGGAGTCGACTCAATGGCCACTAACAAGATTAAAAAAAAAAAAAAAAAAAACTATTACTACATGAGTTATGTGTTGTTGTTGTTAGGTGCTGTTGAGTCCATTCTGACTCATAGTGACCCTATGTACCACAGAACTGAAACAGTGCCCAGTCCTGCACCATGCTCACAATTGTTATACTTGAGCCCTTTGTTGCATCCACTATGTCAACCCATCTTGTTGAGGGTCTTCCTCTTTTCCACTGACCCTGTACTTTATGATGTCCTTCTCCAGGGATTGATCCCTCTTGACAATGTGCCCAAAATATGTAAGATGCAGTCTCGCCATGAGCTACATGAGCTAGTTGTACATGAGCTATAATAGATCAGTATTAATTTGTCTTTGGAGCACAACTTTTAGTTTACTTTGAAAGTAATATTTACTTTTTTTTTTTTTTTTTTACATTTGTTGATGTTCTATTTTCCACTAACTCAGTCCCAAGCTCAGCTGTCTACATTTTTTTCCAATATGTCCAAATACATCATGAGTCCTATCAAATGCCTCATCTTGAGTATAAGTCCCCTGGATTTTCTGACCTGCTTTCTACTCCTGGAGCACAGCTTTCATTTTGATATCTCGTTTCACCATCACCCTGGGGTTTCCACTTATGTTTTATTAAGATGGAGTCATTGCTTCCTTGATCCCATTTCTTCTTTCTTGGTTTACTCCTTCAGTTACTGAGAAAGGAAATTTGGGGGGTAAATTTTTTGAAAACTCACATATCTGAAAATATCTTTGGTCTACCTTACATTTAATTTATTGTGTACAAAATTCTGGGTAGGAAGTCATTTTCCCTTAGAATTTGAATGCCTTGCTTCGTTAGTTTCTAGTGTCGCAATAAAGAAATCCACACCCATTTGGATTACTGAGTCTTTGTACACAGCGTCTTTTTTGTTTGCATGGTTGTTTGTTCATGAAGCTTTTGAGATTGTCTTGTTTTCTCCACTGAGTACATTTTTTTCCTATTGACTACATTTTCATTGAATGCAGAAATTCATCTTCTTCAGTCCTTTGAAATCTTGAAGTTCTCCTTATACATAATCTCGGCTAGTAGGACAGAATGCCAGAAATTCAAGTCTGACTTTTATTTACTTTCAAAGCATTCAGCATTTTTATCGGCTTAGAGAAAATCTCATACTGTAAATGCAAACAAATATGAGATAAATTGAGGAATAGCCAATTTATAAATAGAAAATAGTTTAAATTTTAATAGTTAAAAAGCTTTCCCTCTCATAACTAATGCTGTCCTTTATCAAACATATTATAGATGTGTAGGTAAATATATAGACAGAAGTTTATTAGCAGTTACCAGGGATGGGAGGGAAGAAAGGAGAGTGAGTCATTGTTCGGGAAGTACTGAGTTTATGTTTACGGTGATGGAAAATTTGACAGTGAATATGATTAATGTAATTGATATCACGAAATTGTAACACACATGGGCAAATGCTGTGTTACATGTATTTTTAAAACAATAAAATAAAATGTAAAAAAAAATTGTATATGATGAATTACTGAAAACCGTATTCTCAATCCGTAAAAATAATGCAAATTTAGCTTTAAGATCACCTCAATGCCCTCTTGAAGATTCTTGTCTTTGAATAAGCAGTCAGAATCAGAAGTGTTCAATGTTTTTCTGTCCTGTAAAAGACAGTGGTAACCTGGCACAAACCAGAACAGTGCTGTTAGAAAGCCTAAGAATTTTCTTTTGTTACCAAGAACAAAGAAATAAGCTATATAGTTTAAAACCCATCAGGGTTTCTGAAATAAGTAAAACTTTTTTTTTTTTTTTTCGGAACTGTTAAAGAAACTCTTACAGACCAAAGGTTTTATAACCAAAATAGACTATGTTCATGGTATTTCAAGCAAAAGAAATAACTGACTTGAAGAAAAGGACCTTAAAAGTTAAAAAATAATAATCTGACAACTCTCAAAGAGCAGTTAATCTTTCAAAATATGCACATTATGTACATAAGCATGAGTAAAGAGCACACATAGAGATTTTGCAATGTTAGAGGCCAATTCCAGTGGATAGTAACAGATTAAGAAGAAATGGATTTATAGGTGTTAGTAAAGAGCACTGGTGGTACAATGGTTAAGTGTTTGGCTGCTAATTGAAAGGTTGGTCGTTCAAACCAACCCAGTGACTCCACGAGAGAAAGACCTGTCGATCTGCTCCCATGAAGGTTACAGCCTAGAAAACCCCATGAGGCAGTTCTACTCTGACACATGGGTATAAGCTGGGATCCAATCCATGGCATCTAACAACAATAAAGCAGTGCTCAGCCCTCTCCCAATTCTGTAAGTAACACAAAGGAGGGAAAATAGGGAAGGAAGGAATCTCAATGGTAATGATCATTTAAAAATATTTTTAATTCTGACTTTCATTCTGTGTATCTTCAAATGTCCTAACAGGTTTCTTAAGTTATAGAAGTTTGGAGGAGGACTTGAATTTTACTTTACCACCTTCCTTTCTGTCAAGATTACAATCATTGATACACAAGTATTAAAGCAAACAAAATAGAACATAAAAATCTTTTTTTTTTTAAGA
This sequence comes from Loxodonta africana, assembly GCF_030014295.1. Lineage (NCBI taxonomy): Eukaryota > Metazoa > Chordata > Mammalia > Proboscidea > Elephantidae > Loxodonta > Loxodonta africana. The sequence continues at coordinate 82,627,643 of NC_087347.1, read as the reverse complement.
TGCCACACAAACACTTTTATTTGATTTCACTGTAAATGAAAGTTTTTTTTTTTTTCCTAAACTTTTCTGGTAATAAAAGTCAATCATTGAAGAAATGTGCTAATCCTATTAGTGAAAATATTAACTAAATACTTTTTTAAATAAAGTGTTTACCTTATGCCAGTACTGGGGATATAAAACTTCATACGATATAAGTAGTAAGCATCTGCTGCTTTTACCTATTCAGCATCTTCCTCCTTCTTTTAGCAACACTAACCTCCTCACCCTTCGGCAATACACTTCCCAGTTCTGTGTGTCCTGATGATGTTGTCCATCATGGCGGAAGATGAAGGAAGAGGTAAAGAAAAAGACAGACATCTGACAACATTGAACCTTATGCCAGGCCTGAAACATTCTGCCCCTAGCCTTTAAACCCCTCTAGAAAAAAAGATAACTTAAAGTTATATTTCATCCTTTCGAAAGATGTTTAATGTAAAAAGCTCAATATGGAGTAATGCTGATGCAAAAGAACTGGTATTGAATATTGAAAGCAATTTTTAAAAGTAGAGTATAAGTAACTGTGCCAAATAAAGTTACACAACTAACCAATGTCAAGAATTATTAACAGGAATGATGAATGTTAAACATAATAATAATAATCTAAATAGTCAAATTGTCTGAGCTGTACTTATATTAACAAAGACAGGAAAGACAGACTGGTCAGGGAAAAAAATTAACTTAGTAAAGTAAAATACATAAATTTTAAGCAGTTTTTGAAAACTTAGGGGATATAAGTATTTTGCATTTTACTTGTGCTTGTAGTTGTTGTTAGGAGTCTTCCTCTCCATCTCTTGGAGATGAAAATATATTAACAAACACATCAGTCATCACGATAAATCTGAATAAGATAAAACAAAAATCTTAAATCAAAATTCAACCACGCTCAAACGAGTTTTTTAAAAAAACAAATGTTGTTCAAAAGTTAAATGAAAAGGGTGAGAAATCATTTAAATAAGAGGTTAGGCAAAAAATATAGAAAATGGGCCTCCTCTCTGCTAAAAATATTAGAAAGAAAGAAAAAAATAATAAAAGGAGAAGTAAAGAAGGAAGGAAAAAGTAAAGAAAAAAATAAGGAAGAAAGGGAAATAGGAGGAAAAGAGGAATTGAAGCAAGGAAAAAAAGGGCAAACTTTAATGCCAAGACAATTAATCAAAGAAAGGGCATTAAATAAGAATGGAGTAATTTTTTCTTTGATAAATGTTTATTCCCAAAATGAATGTACAATATTCACGTACATAATGAGATAACACAGCCCTGAGAAAAAAAAGGAAAAAAATGTCTAGAAATACAGGAAGCAATTAATCAGAACAAAGTCACAGAAGGAGCTGTAAGCACAATTCTTTTTGCAAATCAAAGAGACAGAAAAGTAAATAATATATAAAAATTTATTGAAATAATCTACAACCGTCATATACATAAGAAGCTTTATGCCCTACCAAAAAATTGCTTTACCAATATTCTGTTACATATTTATTAAATTAATTATATACATATACTATATTCCAGAAAAAACTCAATAAATTAGAAAAGAGGAATATATGCAGGCACCTCTAAGGCAAATGAAAAAAAGGAATAAGTGACTAAAGGAAAAAAAAAAGAGAATATCTCTAGAACATGAATACAAACCAAACCCACCGCATTTGAGTCTATTCCAACTCATAGCGATCTTACAGGACAGAGTAGAACTGCCCTAGAGAGTTTCCAAGGTTGTAAAGCAGACTGTCACATCTTTCTCCCGAGGAGTGGCAGGTGGGCTCAAATTGCCCACCTTCGGTTAAACCAAGTGCTTAACTACCGCACCACCAGGGAAATGAATGCTCACTCATTAATAACTCAGTACAAGGCAGTTGCAAACTAGTTATAAAATAATGACACAATATGACATATAATGCGACATAAATCTGAGTTTATGGAAAGTAGCCGTTGTTATTTGCCACCAGGTGGACTCCGACTCATGGTGACCTTATATATAACAGAAGTAAACGTCACCCAGTCTGGTGCCATCTTCTTGATAGTTGGTATGTTTGTTGTTGTTGTTCTTAGCTGCTGTCAAGTTGATTCTGACTCATTGTGACCCCAGTGTGTACAGAGTAGAACTGCTCCATAGGGTTTTAAAAGCTGTGGTCTTTTGGAAACAGATTGCCAAGCCTGTCTTCCAGGTGCCTCTGGGTGGGTTGGAACTGCCAACCTTTCGGCTGGTAGTCGAGTGCTTAAACATTTACTCCATTAATTTCAACTGCTTTTATTACTAAACATAGTTTATCTCCGAGTTGTGAGCTTATAAGGGAAGATTTCTTTTATTTGTATCTGAATTTTGTAACTTTGCCAAAATAAGCGTGCATTGAATGTATAGTTTTGAAAAATTATTTTTAGGAAAAAAGAACAAGGTGAAAGTACTATTTAGCAAGATCTCATGGTGTAGTCAGTTTTACTCAGAGGTAAATTCATGGTGTGAAAGTCTTTAAGAAGAGAAATAAACATTTTAGTCAATAAGTTAGAATAAAACAGAATGAATCTAAGCAAACCAAGAGAAAGTAAAAAAAGAGGAAGAAAGATTAAAAATAGTTATTAATTTATTATAGAGAAGTAAAAGAAATTATTTATCTAAAAGTTTGTTCTTCAAAGACATAGATAAACTAAACAAATCATTTGCAGGTATAAACAAAGACAAATGAGAGACTATACAAGTATTAGAAAAGAAGAATGAAAACTGATGATAATAAAAGTCAAGAAAAAATGATAATTATGAGCTATATATTTAAATGTCTTGATAAAATTGATGTCTTTAGTTACAAATGTTAGCAACATTGATTTAAAAAAATAAAGAAGCTAATTGGACCAATGAGATCTCTTCAGTTTTCAAGAATCAGTAAATTCCATTGACATATTCCATTGATATATAATCATAACAAATACTTTGTGTACATCCAAGTTAAATTTTGAAGTTCGTATAATCAAAACCAAAGTGTGTGAAAGATTAAACAAAAAAGAAAAAAAAGAGATGAATATAGCTGATGAATAAAGATAAAGAATAAAAATAAAACACTGAACAATCAATTTAAATAATTCATTAAAATAGTGTTCTTTCACACAAAGGGTTTATGTCAGGAGTGCAATGGTTTTTTAACATTGAGGAACTATTTTTTATAACATGGTTTCATTAATTTAATTAAGAAAAACATATGATTATATTTAAAACTACTAAAATATAGTTTATTACATACTACATTCATTTGTCAAGATTTATAAAAGTATAAGAAGAGTGATTTTTAAACTTCTTATTCTTAATTTCTTTGCATAAAAAAAATTTTACATTTTATATCAGTTTATTACAGGTTATCAGCATTAGTCCAAGTAAGGCCCCTCTGTTGTTAATTTTTTAGATTTAAATATATTTCTCCCTTCATTCCTCCATTATGAAGGTCATTTATGTCATTACCAAAATAGCCTGCCCTGCCAAGCACACACTACCATGTACTTAATATGTGTCCTTTCAATCTATCTTGTATCTGCATTCTACATATATGGCAGTAAATTCCATATATGTATTTGGGAAGTGGGGAGGATTGGTGTATCAAGATATTGATAGATGCTAGGTGTTGCATATATAGATACTTAGAGATGGTACCATAAAATCTTGGTTTCTCGCCATTTATTTTGTAAAAATATGTTCATGTTTCTGTTTCATGCCTTCTGTCTACTTTATATCATTTCATTAGAAGAATATACAGAATCTTGCTTTTTCATTTCCTTAGCGTAGGGACAACTAAGTCATTGCAAATATTTGTTTTACACTTAATGGCAACTGGTGGTGATTGTGGGTGAAGAACTGGAAAAATTTATTTGGACTAGGTGCTCAGGAATTAAATTGTGTTAAAGAACATAGGCATGTTTGATTTCCCAAAATACTACAGATGTTCTCCAAAATTATCGTCACCCATTTATATCACCACAAGCTGTGCATTTTCTCACATAATCAGCAATGCTAGGTCGTGCTCAACTTCCTAATACTTGCCAAGCAGGTAGGTATAAAATAGAATCTCATTAGATTTACAATTTACATTTTTCTATATCTAGTGACGGGTACAGATATCTCTTAATATCCTTGATAGGTATTTATGTTTGGCATTCTGTAAATTGACTTTTTATATCCTTTGCTTATTTTCCTATTGGGTTTCTTATATTTTTCATTCCAATATACAGACATTCATTCTATGTTATAGATATTCCATGTCAATTATAGAGTTTGAAAATATTTTCTTCTGATTTTAAATCATCTCTTAGTATACATATGGTATATTTCATTAATCAACAGAATCTATAAAATATGTTGTTATTATTAGGTGCAGTCAAGTAGTTTCTGACTCATAGCAGGGCCCTATGTACAACATAGAGAAACACAGACCAGCCTTGCACGATCCTCGCAATCATTGCTATGTTTGGGCCCAGTGTTGCAGCTACTGTGTCAATCCATCTTGTTGAGGGCCTTCCTCTTTTTTGTTGACCCTCAACTTCACCGAGCATGATGTCCTTCTCCAGGGACTGGTCCCTTGATAACATGTCCAAAGTACATGGATTGAAGTTTCTCCATCCTCCTTTCTAAGGAGCATTCTGGCTGTACTTCTTCCAAGGCAGATTTATTCGTTGTTCTGGTAGTCAATGGTGTATTCAATATTTTTCACAAACACCATAAATCAAAGGCATCAATTCTTCTTCCATCAGGGTTATTTGTTGTACAGCTTTCACATGCATATGAGCTGATTGAAAATATCACTGCTTGGGTCAGACACACCTTAATCCGCAAAGTGATATCTTTGCTTTTTAACACTTTGAAGAGGCCTTTTGCAGCAGATTTGCCCAGTGAAATACATCATTTTATTTCTTGACTGCTGTTTCCACAGGCGTTGATTGTGGATCCAAGTAAAATGAAATCCTTCACAACTTCAATATTCTCTCCATTTATCCTGATGTTGCTTATTAGTCTGGTAGTGAGGATTTTAATTTTCTTTATGTTGAAGTGTAATCCCATACTGAAGGCTATAGTCATTGATCTTAATGAATAAGTGCTTCAAGTCCTCTTCACTTTCAGCAAGCAAGGCTGTGCCAACTGCATAACGCAGGTTGTTAATGAGTCTTCCTCCAATTCTGATGCCCCATTCTTCGTGTAGTCCGGGTTCTCTGATTATTTGCTCAGTATACAGTTTGAATAGGTATGGTGAAAGGAGACAACCCTGAGCTCACCTTTCCTGACTTTAAACCACTCAGTATCCCCTTGTTCTGTTCCAACGACTGCCTATTGGTCTATGTACCGGTTCCACAGGAGTACAATTTAGTATTCTGGAATTCCCATTCTTTCACGTGTTATCTATAATTTGCTATGATCCACACAGTCAAATTCCTCTGCATAGTCAACAAAAAACAGGTAAACACTGTTCTGGTATTCCCTGCTTTCATTCAAGGTCCATCTGACATCAGCAATGATAGCCCTCCTTCCACATCCTTTTCTGAATCTTGCTTGAATTTCTGGCATTTACCTGTCTATGACTGCTACAACCGCATTTGAAAGATGTTCAGCAAAATTTTACTTGTTTGTGATATTAATGATATTGTTCAATAATTTCCACGTTCTGTTGGATCACCTTTCTTTGGAATGGACACAAATATGGATCTGTTCCAGGCAGTTAGTCAGATAGCTGTCTTCCAAATATCTTGGCATAGATGAGTGAATACTTCTAACATTGCATCCATTTGAATGCTTTCTGTGCACCTTGGACTTCTTCCTTCAATACCATTGGTCCTTGATCATATACTAACTCCTGAAATGACTGAATGTTGACCAATTCTTTTTGGTATAATGGCTCTGTATAGTCCATCTTCTTTTGATGGTTTCTGCCTCCTTCAACATTTCGCCCATAGAAACCTTCAATATTACAACTTGAGGCTTGAATTTTTTCTTCAGTTGTTTCAGCTTGAGAAATGCTGAACATATTCTTCCCTTTTGGTTTTCTAACTCCAGGTCTTTGTACTTTTCATTACAATATATTACTTTGTCTTCTCTAGCAGCCGTTTGAAATCTTCTGTTCAACCTTTTTATTTCATCATTTCTTCCTTTTGCTTTAGCTACTCTACATTCAAAAGCAAGTTTCAGAGTCTCTTCTGACATCCATTTTGGTCTTTTCTTTCTTTCCCATCTTTTTAATGACATTTTGCTTTCTTCTTCATGTATGACGTCATCCCACAATTCATCTGGCCTTTGATCATTAGTATTCAATGAGTCACATCTATTCTTGGATAGTCTCTAAATTCAAGTGAGAGATACTCAAGGTCTCTCAGGTGTCTGTCAGTTTGTCGTACTGTGGGGGCTTATGTGTTGCTGTGATGCTGAAAGCTATGCCACCAGTATTCAGATACCAGCAGCGTCACCAGGGAGGACAGGCTTCAGCTGAGCTTCCAGACTAAGACAGACTAGGAAGAAGGACCTGGCAGTCTACTTCTGAAAAGAATTAGCCAGTGAAAATCTTATGAATAGCAGTAAAACATTGTCTGATATAGTGCCAGAAGATGAGCCCCCCCAGGTTGGAAGGCACTCAAAAGATGACTGGGAAAGAACTGCCTCCTTAAAGTAGAGTCGATCTTACTGATGTGGATGGAGTAAAGCTTTTGGGACCTTCAATTACTGATGTGGCATGACTCAAAATGAGAAGAAACAGCTGCAAACATCCATTAATAATCAGAATGTGGAACACACAAAGTATGAATCTAGGAAAATTAGAAATTGTCAAAAATGAAATGAAATGCATAAACATGGATATCCTAGGCATTAGTGAGATGAAATGCACTGTACTGGCCATTTTGAATCAAATAATCCTGTAGTCACCTATGCTGGGAATGACAACTTGAAGAGGGTTGGTGTTGCATTCATCATCAAAAAGAACATTTCAAGATCTACCCTTAAGTACAACACTCAGTGATAGGATAGTATCCATATGCATACAAGAAAGACCAGTTAATATGAATATTATTCAAACCTATGCACCAAAAACTAAAGCCAAAGATGAAGAAATTGAAGATTTTTACCAGCTTCTGCAGTCTGAAATTTATCAAACATGCAATCAGGATGCATTGGTAATTACTGGTGATTGGAATGTGAAAGTTGGAAACAAAGAAGAAGGATCAGTAGTTGGAAAATATGGCCTTGGTGACAGAAACAATGCCGGAGATCAAATGATAGAATTTTGCAAGACCAACGACTTCTTCATTGCAAATACCTTTTTTTCACCAACATAAACGGTGATTATACACGTGGACCGCACCAGATGAAATACACAGGAATCAAATCAACAGTATCTGTGGAAAGAGAGGATGGAAAAGCTCAATATACTCGGTCAGAACAAGGTCAGGGGCCAACTGTGGAACAGACCATCAATTGCTCATAAGCAAATTCGAGTTGAAACTGAAGAAAATCAGAGCAAGTCCACAAAAGCCAAAATATGACCTTGAGTATATCCCACCTGAATTTAGAGACCATCTCAAGAACAGATTTGACGTGTTGAACACCAAAGACTGAAGACCAGACAAGTTGTGGAATGACATCAAGTACATCATGCATTAAGAAAGTAAGAGTTCGTTGAAAAGACAGGAAAGAAAGAAAAGACCAAGAAGGATGTCAGAGGAGACTCAAACTTGCTCTCAAACGTTGAGTAGCTAAAGCAAAAGGAAGAAATGATGAAGTAAAAGAACATAAGAGAAGATTTCCAAGGGTGGCTCAAGAAGTCAAAGTGTTATAATAACATGTGCAAACGGCTGGAGATAAAAACCAAAAGGGAAGAACATGCTCAGCGTTTCTCAAGTTGAAAGAACTGAAGAAAAAATTCAAGCCTCGAGTTGCAATAGTGAAGGATTCCATGGGGGAAATATTAAACAATGCAAGAAGCATCAAAAGAAGATGGAAGGAATACACAGAGTCATTACACCAAAGAGAATTAGTTGATGTTCAACCATTTCAAGAGGTAGCGTATGATCAGAAACCAATGGTACTGAAGGAAGAAGTCCAAGCTATGCTGGAGGCATTGACAAAAAACAAGGCTCCAGGAGTTGATGGAATATCAATTGAGATGTTTTAACAAATGGATGCAGCACTGGACGTGCTTACTTGTCCATGCCAAGAAATTTGGAAGACAACTACCTAGCCAACTGACTGGAAGAGATCCATATTTATGCCTATTCCCAAGAAAGGCAATCCAACCGAATGTAGAAATTATGGAACAATATCGTTAATATCACACACAAGCAAAATTTTGCTGAAGATCATTCAAAAGTGGCTGCAGCAGTATATCAACTGGGAAATACCAAGAATTCAGGCCAGATTCAGAAGAGGACATGATACCAGGGATATCATCGCTGATGTCAGATGGATCCTGGTTGAAAGCAGAGAATACCAGAACAGTGTTTACCTGTTTTTCATTGACTATGCAAAGGCATTCGACTGTGTGAGTCATAACAAATTATGGATAACATTGCAAAGAATGGGAATTCCAAAACAATTGTGCTCATGAGAAACCTTTACATAGATCAAGAGGCAGTTGTTCAGACAGAACAAGGGGATACTGAGTGATTTAAAGTCAGGAAAGGTGTGCTCAGGGTTGTTTCCTTTCACCATGCCTATTCACCATACCTATGCTGAGCAAATAGTCAGAGAAACTGGACTATATGAAGAAGAATGGGGCCTCAGTATTGGAGGAAGACTCATTAACAACCTGCGTTATGCAGATGGCACAGCCTTGATTGCTGAAAGTGAAGAGGACTTGAAGCACTTACTGATGTGAGATTAAAGACCACAGCCTCCAGTATTGATTACACCTCAGCATAAAGAAAACAAAAGTCCTTACAACTGGACCAATAAGCAAATAAGCAACATCGTGATAAACGGAGAAAACATTGAAGTTGTCAAGGATTTCATTTTACTTGGGTTCACAGTCAATACCCATGGAAGCAACAGTCAAGAAACCAAAAGACACATTGCACTAGGCAAATCTGCTTCAAAAGACCTCTTAAAAGTTTTGAAAATCAAAGATGTCACCTTGAAGACTAAGGTGTGCCTAACCCAAGCCATAATATTTTCAATTGCAGCATATGAATGTGAAAGCTGGACCTAGAATAAAGAAGACCAAAGAATTGACACCTTTGAATTGTGGTGTTGGCGAAGAATATTGAATATACCATGGATTGCCAAAAGAATGAACAAATCTGCCTTGGAAGGAGTACAACTAGAATACTCCTTAGAAGCAAGCATGGCAAGACTACGTCTCGCATATTTTGGAATTGTTATCAGGAGGGATCAGTCACTGGAGAAGGACATCATGCTTGGTAAAATACTGGGTCAGTGGAAAAGAGGAAGACTCTCAATGAAATGGATTGACACAGTGGCTGCAACAGTGGGCTCAAGCATAACAACAATTATAAGGATGGTGCAAGGCTGGGCAGTGTTTCCTTCTGTGCTACATAGGGTCGGAACCGACTCAACAGCAGCTAACAAGAACAGCATACTCAACGTTGTATTTTAGCTCTCGAGCACTTGTTTTTTCCTCAGCGTCCACTTGAACTTTCGTATGAGCATTTGGTGGTCTCTTCCATAGTCTGCCCCCGGCCTTGTTCTCACTGAAAACATTGAGCTTCCTCATTGTCTCTTTCCACAGATGTAGTCAATTTGATTCCTGTGTATTCCATCTGACAAGGTACTCCTGTATGCTGCTTGAAAAAAGGTATTCACAATGAAGAAGTCCTTGGTCTTGCAAAATTCTATCATGCAAATTTTTGGTGTCTTTTCCATCACCAGGGCCGTATTTTCCAACTACCAATTCTTCTTTGTTTCCAACTTTGGCATTCCAATCACCAGTAATTATTAATGTATCTCAATTACATGTTTAATCAATTTCAAACTACAGAAGTTGGTAAAAATCTTCAAGTTCTTCATCTTTGGCATTGGTGGTTCGTGTGTAAATTTGAATAATAGTTATATTAACTGGTCTTCCTCTGAGGCATATGTACATTATCTTATCACTGACAGCATTGTACTTCAGGATAGATCTTAAAATGTCCTTTTTGACAATGAATGTGGCATCATTCTTCTTCAATTTGTCATTGCCAGCATATTAGACCATATGATTGTCTGATCCAAAATGACCAATACCAGTCCATTTCAACTCACTAATGCCTTGAATATCGATCTTCATGCATTCCATTTCAGTTTTGACCATCTCCAATTTTTCTAGGTTCATACATCGTACTTTCCACATTCCGATTATTAACAGTTGTTTTCAGCTGTTTCTTCTCATTTTGAGTCTTGCCACATTAGCAAATGAAGATCCCAAAACCTTTGCTCCATCCACGTCATTAAGGTCAACTCTATTCTGAGGAGGCAGCTCTTTCTCTATCATATTTTGAGTCCCTTCCAACCTGAGGGTCTCATCTTCTGGCATTATACCAGACAAAGTTCTACCGCTTTTTGTAAGGTTTTCACTGGGCAGTTATTTTAGAAGTAGATTGCCAGGCAGGTCCTCCTTCTTAGGAAGCTTTGCTGAAGCATCTGCCACAGATGACCCTGCTGTTATTTGAAATACAGGTGGCATAGCTTCCAGCATCACAGCAACATGCAAGCCCCACAGTGCAACAAACTGACAGATGAATGGTAAAATACAGATATGGCTTAACCTAACTCTATCCACCCCACCCCCACAGCCTCTTCTTTTAGGTATAGTTTAAGAAAGCATTCATCACCTTAAGGTCATAAATATATAATCCTTCTTTATGCAACAAATTTTTATATGATGCATAAAGAAGGATTATATATTTATATACAAAACTTGCTATAACCTCTTAGAATTTTTAACAATCTGTATATAGATAATTTTGTATTTTCTGTGGAAAAATTACATAACCTCAAATAAAGATAATTTTTGTTTCTACCATTTTGGTTTGAATATGTATTGTTTTTCTTGCCTTATTCGTTAGGTCCTCTATTTCAATAATGAATAGAAGTGGTATTAGTGGGAATCTTTATCTTTTTAAAGAGATCATAAAATGTTCAATTTTCACCATTAAATTTGAGGTTACTGTATGTTTATACAGAATACTCTTTCTCAGGTTAAAGAAGCTCCTTTCTATTCCTAGATTGTTAAGTGTTTGTATCATAAATGAGTACTATGTTGTTGTTATTTAAATTTCTGCTTCTCCTATGATAATGAGTATGTTTTTTTTTCTCCTTTAACCTGTCCATGTGTGGACTGCATTGATTGATTTCCTAATGTTAAACAAAGTTTTCCTTCCTCAAGTTTACTCAACTTGGTCTTACTACGTTTTCCTTTCAACAGATTGTTGAATTTGGTTTGTTAATACATGTTGTAAGATTTTTGAATCTATGATCATGACAGATTTTGGTCTATAATTTTCATATTTTGTTATGGGCTTGTCACATTTTTAATGTTAAAATTAAATTAACCAAAGAATAATAGAAAAATATTGTAGGCAAATTTACACAAATTAAAAAAACTTAGGTGAAATGGACAAAGGTCTTGAAAATGTAATGTACCAAAGCTGACATAAGATAAAATATAAGCTATGAATAGCCACATAGCTATTAAAAAATTGAATGTCTTATAAAATTTTGTTCACAAAGAAAATTCTAAGCCCAAATAATTTTACTAGTAAATTTTATAAAAATTTAAAGAAGACAGCATCGATTTTATGAAAACTCAGTAAACAGATGAGGGAGCACTTCCCACCTTAATTTACGAAGATAATATAAGTCTAACACCAAAATCTGATAATTAAATAATAATATTACTGACTTAGGTCTTTCAGGAATACAGCCAGAATGCCCCTTAGAAGCAAGGATGCCAAGACTATGCCTCACACACTTTGGACATGTTATCAGGAGGGATCAGTCCCTGGAAAAGGACATCATGCTTGGTAGAGTAGAGGATCAGCAAAAAAGAGGAAGACCCTCAATGAGATGGATGACACAGTGGTTGCAACAATGGGCTCAAGTATAACAACAATTGTGAGGATGGCGCAGGCCAGACAGTGTTCTGTTCTGTTGTACATACGGTCGATATGAGTGGGAACCAACTCGACAGCACCTAACAACAACAGATCCTTCATGAATATAGATGCATAAATACTTGAAAAAAGGGTAATACAACAGGTTTATGTGGGGCATATCATAAGAATGCAAGGTGGGTTTAATATCCATATAATCTATCAATTTAATTTTAATATAATTATTAATAGAATAAAACTACCATTAAAACACATGAAGAAAAAGCATATGGCAAAGTTTAATACTCGTTCCTGGTAAAAATCTAAAAATGTTTAGCATTAAAAACTATGAATAGAAGATGTCTTAGCTAGTGCTTTGCCATAACACAAATACAACAAGAGAGTAGCTTTAAAGAACAGAAATTTATTTTCTCACAGTTCAGGAGGCTGATAGTATAAATCAGGGTCTCAGACATGTCAAGTTCTTCCTTGTCCGTACCCCCAGGTGTTCCTTGATTCTTGGAGGTCCTCACATAGCATTGGTCTTCTCCAGTAGTATGTGTGCAATTTTGTGTCTAATCTGATCTTTTTATAACTAAGAAGTAATTAGGTTTAGGACACACCCCCAACACTAGTATGACCTAGTTAATATAACAAAGAAAACCCTATTTCCAAAGAAGATTACATTCACAGGTACAGGGGTTAACAATCCAACACATATTTTAGGGCACACAATTCAATACATAACAGAAGGAAACTATCTGAATCTGAGAATTTACTAAAAAAAAAAAAAAAAAAACGACCTTCCAGCTGCTGTTACACTTAATGGTGAAAAATTGAACACTTTACCCCAAGGGAATCTATAGAAAACTATGGAAGTTATTCAGTGAATTTTATAAGGTGACAAGATGCATGGCTAAAATCGTTCTTTGATTTACATGAAATCCAATTTATATTATTCTTTGATAGACCATGCTTTTTTAAAAAATAATTTTTATTGTGTTTTAAGTAAGGGTTTACAAATCAAGTCAGTTTCTTACACAAAAACCCATATTCACTGTGCTACACAGTCCCAATTACTCTCCCCCAATGAGACAGCCCGCTCTCTCCCTCCACTCTCTCTTTTCCTGTACATTTCACCAGCTTGTAACCCCCTCCATCCTCTCATCTCCCATCCAGGCAGGAGATGCCAACTTAGCCTCAAGTGTCCACCTGATCAAAGAAGCTCACTCCTCACCAGCATCCCTCTCCAATTCATTGTCCAGTCCAAACCATGTCTGAAGAGTTGGCTTCGGGAATGGTTCCTGTCCTGGGGCAACAGAAGGTCTGGGGGCCATGACCACCGGGGTACTTCTAGTCTCAATCAGACCATTAAGTCTGGTCTTATGAGAATTTGGGGTCTGCATCCCACTGCTCTCCTGCTCCCTCAAGGGTTCTCTCTTGTGTTCCCTGTCAGGTCAGTCATCGGTTGTAGCCGGGCACCATCTAGTTCTTCTGGTCTCGGGATGATGTAGTCACTGGTTCATGTGCCCCTTTCTGTCTCTTGGGCTCGTAATCACCTTGTGTCCTTGGTGTTCTTCATTCTCCTTTGATCCAGGTGGGTTGAGACCAATTAATGCATCTTAGGTGGCTGCTTGCTAGCGTTTAAGACCCCAGATGCCACTCTTCAAAGTGGGATGCAGAATGTTTTGTTAATAGATTTTATTAGGCCAATTGACTTAGATGTCCCCTGAAACCATTGTCCACAGACCCCTGCCCCTGCTACGCTGGGCTTCAAAGCATTCAGTTTATTCAGGAAACTTCTTTGCTTTTGGTTTAGTCCAATTGTGCAGACCTCGTCTGTATTGTGAGTTGTCTTTCCCTTCACCTGAAGTAGTTCTTATCTACTATCTAATCAGTGAATGCCCCTCTCCTACCCTCCCTCTTTCCCCCCTTCTCATAACCACGAAAGAATATTTTCTTCTCAGTTTAAGCTATTTCTCAAGTTCTTATAATAGAGGTCTTATATAATATTTGTCCTTTTGCAACTAATTTCACTTAGCATAATGCCTTCCAGGTTCCTCCATATTATGAAATGTTTCACAGATTCCTCACTGTTCTTTATTGATGCATAATATTCCATTGTGTGAATATACCATAATTTATTTATCCATTCCTCCATCGATGGGCACCTTGGTTGCTTCCATCTCTTTGCTATTATAAACAGTGCTGCAATAAACATGGGTGTGCATATATCTTTTTGTGTAAAGGCTCTTATTTCTCTAAGATATCTTCCAAGGAGTGGGAATGCTGGATCGTATGGTAGTTCTTTTACTAGCTTTTTAAGGAAGCGCCAAATCGATTTCCAAAGTGGTTGTACCATTTTACACTCCATCCAGCAGTGTATAAGTGTTCCAATCTCTTCACAGCCTCTACAACATTTCTCATTTTTTGTTTTTTGGATTGTTGGAATGAGATGAAATCTCATTGTAGTTTTGATCTGCATTTCTCTAATGGCTAATGACCATGAACATTTCCTCATATATCTCTTAGCTACCTGAATGTCTTCTTTGGTGAAGTGTCTATTCATATCTTTTGACCATTTTTTAATTGGGTTATTTGCCTTTTTGCAGTTGAGTTTTTGCAGTATCATGTAGATTTTAGAGATCAGGTGCTGACCAGAAATGTCATAGCTAAAAACTTTTTCCCAGTCTGTAGGTAGTCTTTTTACTCTTTTGGTGAAGTCTTTGGATGAGCATAAGTGTTTGATTTTGGGGAGCCCCCAGTTATCTAGTTTTTCCTCTACATTCTTTATAATGTTTTGTATACTGTTTATGCCATGTATTAGGGCTCCTAATGTTGTCTCTATTTTTCTTCCATGATCTTTATCGTTTTAGATTTTATATTTAGGCCTTTGATCCATTTTGAGTTAGTTTTTGTCCATGGAGTGAGGTATGGGTCTTGTTTCATTTTGTTGCAGATGGATATCCGGTTATGCCAGCACCATTTGTTCAAAAGACTGTCTTTTCTGTTTTGGGGCCTTTGTCAAATATCAACTGCTCATATGTGGACGGATTTATGTCTGGATTCTCAATTCTGTTCCACTGGTCCATCTATCTTTTGTTGTACCAGTACCAGGGTGTTTTGACCACTGTGGAGGTATAATAGTTTCTAAAATTAGGTAAAGTAAGGCCTCCCACTTTGTTCTTCTTTTTCAGTAATGCCTTATTTATCCAGGGCCTCTTTCCCTTCCATATGAAGTTGGTGATTTGTTTCTCCACCTCGTTAAAGAATGTCGTTGGGATTTGAATCGGAATTGCATTGTATCTATAGATCACTTTTGGTAGAATAGATATTTTTATAACGTTAAGTCTTCCTATCCATGAGCAAGGTATGTTCTTCCACTTATGTAAGTCTCTTTTGGTTTCTTGCAGAAGTGTACTGTAGTTTTCTTTGTATAAGTCTTTTACATCTCTGGTAAGATTTATTCCTAAGTATTTTATCTTCTTGGGGGCTATTGTAAATGGCATTGATTTGGTGATTTCCTCTTCGATGTTCTTTTTGTTGGTGTAGAGGAATCCAAGTGATTTTTGTATGTTTATCTTGTAAAAATCCCGATACTCTGCTGAACTCTTCTATTAGTTTCAGTAGTTTTCTGGAGGATTCCTTAGGGTTTTCTGCGTATAAGATCACGTCATCTGCAAATAGAGATACTTTGACTTCTTCCTTGCCAATCTGGATGCCCGTTATTTCTTTATCTAGCCTAATTGCCCTGGCTAGGACTCCCAGCACAATGTTGAATAAGAATGGTGATAAAGGGCATCCTTGTCTGGTTCCCAATTTCAATGATAGTGTTTTCAGGCTCTCTCCATTTAGGGTGATATTGGCTGTTGGCTTTGTATAAATGCCCTTTATTATGTTGAGGAATTTTCCTTCAATTCCTATTTTGCTGAGAGTTTTTATCATGAATGAGTGTTGAACTTTGTCAAATGCCTTTTCTGCATCAATTGATAAAATTATGTGATTCTTGTCTTTTGTTTTATTTATGTGGTGGATTACATTAATTGTTTTTCTAATGTTGAACCATCCCTGCATACCTGGTATGAATCCCACTTGGTCATGTTGAACTATTTTTTTCATATGTTGTTGAATTCTATTGGCTAGAATTTTGTTGAGGATTTTTGCATCTGCATTCATGAGGGATATAGGTCTATAATTCTCTTGTGATGTCTTTACCTGGTTTTGGTATCAGGGATATGGTGGCTTCATAGAATGAGTTTGGTAGGATTCCGTCCTTTTATATGCTCTGAAATACCTTTAGTAGTAGTGTTGTTAACTCTTCTCTGAAAGTTTGGTAGAACTCTGCAGTGAAGCCATCTGGACGAGGCTTTTTTTTGTTGGGAGTTTTTTGATTACCTTTTCAATCTCTTCTTATGGGTCTATTTAATTGTTCTACCTCTGTTTGTCTTAGTTTAGGTAGGTAGTGTGTTTCTAGGAATTCACCCATTTCTTCTAGGTTTTCAAATTTGTTTGAGTATAGTTTTTCATAGTAATCTGATACGATTCTCTTAATTTCAGTTGGGTCTCTTGTAATATCCCCCATCTCATTTCTTATTTGGGTTATTTGCTTCCTCTCCTGTTTTCCTTTTGTCAGTTTGGCCAATGGTTTATCAATTTTGTTGAGTTTTTCAAAAAACCAGCTTTTGGTCTTGTTAATTCTTTCAATTGTTTTTCTGTTTTCTATTTCATTTAGTTCAGCTCTAATTTTTATTATTTGTTTTCTTCTGGTGCGTATGGGTTTCTTTTGTTGCTCTCTTTCTATTTGTTCAGGTTCTAGGGAGAGTTCTCTGATTTTGGACCTTTCTTCTTTTTGGATGTGTGCATTTATTGACATAAATTGGCCTCTGAGCACCGCTTTTGCTGTGTCCCAAAGGTTCTGATAGAGAGTGTTTTCGTTTTCATTGTATTCTATGAATTTCTTTATTCCGTCCTTAATGTCTTCTATAATCCAGTCTTTTTTGAGCAGGGTATTGTTCAGTTTCCAAGTGTTTGATTTCTTTTCCCTGCTTTTCCTGTTATTGATTTCCACTTTTATGGCCTTATGGTCAGAGAAGATGCTGTGTAATATTTCAATGTTTTGGATTCTGCTAAGGCTTGCTTTATGACCTAATATGTGGTCTATTCTAGAGAATGTTCCATGTGCACTAGAAAAGAAAGTAACCTTGGTTGCTGTTGGGTGGAGTGTTCTGTATATATCTACTAGGTCAAGTTGGTTGATTGTGGCATTTAGATCTTCCGTGTCTTTACTGAGCTTCTTTCTGGACGTCCTGTCCTTCAGTGAAAGTGGTGTGTTGAAGTCTCCTGCTATTATTGTGGAGCTGTCTATCTCACTTTTCAATGCTGATAGGGTTTGTTTTATGTACCTTGCAGCCCTGTAATTGGGTGCATAAATATTTAATATGGTTATATCTTCTTGGTGTATTGTCCCTTTAATCATTATATAGTGTCCTTCCTTATCCTTCCTGATGGATTTAACTTTAAAGTCTATTTTGTCAGAAATTAATATTGCCAGTCCTGCTCTTTTTTGATTGTTGTTTGCTTGATATATTTTTTTCCACCCTTTGAGTTTTAGTTTGTTTGTGTCTCTAAGTCTAAGGTGTGTCTCTTGTAGGCAGCATATAGACCGATCTTGTTTTTTAATCCATTCTGCCACTCTCTGTCTCTTTATTGGTACATTTAGTCCATACACATTCCGGGTAATTATGGATAGGTATGAATTTAGTGCTATCATTTTGATGTCTTTTTTTGTGTGTTGTTGACAGTTTCTTTTTCCCACTTGATTTTATGTGCTAAGTAGATTATATATTGTCCTTTCCTCATATTTGTTGTTGTTAATTTTGTTTCTGCTGAGCCTGTATTTTTCCCTTGTACTTTATTTTGATGAGTAGGATAGTTTGTCTCCTTTGTGGTCACCTTTATTATTTACCCCTATTTTTCTAAATTTAAAACTAACTTTTATTTCTTTGTATCACCGTATCTTCCTCTCCATATGGAAGGTGTATGATTACATTTCTTTGTCCCTCTTTATTATTTTAATATCGTCTTCTTTTATATAATAATATCACTGTTACCCTGTTTTGGGCTTTTCTTTTTTTTATAATCTTCTTTTGTTTTTTTGGATTTCCCTGTCTGGCTTGACTTCTGGTTGCTCTGCCCAGTGTTCTAGTCTTGGGTGGATACCTGATATTATTGATTTTCTAACCATAGAACTCCCTTTAGTATTTCTTGTAGTTTTTGGTTTGGTTTTTACAAATTCCCTAAACTTGTGTTTATCTGGAAATGTCTTAATTTCACCTTCACATTTAAGAGACAGTTTTGCTGGATATATGATTCTTGGCAGACAATTCTTTTCCTTCAATTTTTTTAAATATGTCATCCCATTTCCTTCTTGCTTGCATGGTTTCTGCCGAGTAGTCCAAGCTTATTCTTATTGGCTGTCCTTTGTAGATAATTTTCGTTTATCCCTCGCTGCTCTTATAGTTCTCTCTTTATCTTTGGTTTTGGCAACTTTGATTATAATATGTCTTGGTGTCTTTCTTTTAAGATCTACCTTATGTATAGTTCGATGAGCATCTTAGATAGATATCTTCTCATCTTTCACAATATCAGGGAAGTTTTCTGCCAACAAATCTTCCTCAATTCTCTCTGTATTTTCTGTCATCCCTCCCTGTTCTGGTACTCCAATCACTTGTAGGTTATTTCTCTTGATAGAGTCCCACATGATTCTTAAGGTTTCTTCTTTTTTAAAAATTATTTTATCTGATTTTTCTTCAAATATATTAGTGCCAAGTGATTTGTCTTCGAGTTCAGAAATTCTAACTTCTACTTGCTCAATTCTGCTCCTCTGACTTTCTATTGAGTTGTCTAATTCTGTAATTTTATTGTTAATCTTCTGAATTTCTGATTGTTGTCTGTCTATGGATTTTTCCAGCTTATTAAACTTTTTATTGTGTTCCTGAATAATCTTTCTAATTTCTTCAGTTGCTTTCTCTGTGTGTTCCTTGGCTTGTTCTGCATATTGTCTCATTTTCTTCCTGGTGTCTTGAAGGGTTCTGTATATTAAACTTTTGTATTCTGCATCTGGTAATTCCAGGAATGCACTTTCATCTAGAAGATCCCTGGATTCTTTTTTCTGGGAGCCTGTTGACGTGATCACAGTCTGTTTCTTTATGTGACTTGATATTGACTGTTGTCTCTGAGCCATCTATAAGTTATTGTATTAGTTTATGCTTGCTTACTGAGTCATAGCTGCTTGCTTTGTTTTGTTTTGATATACCCCTATGGGTTGCTTGAGTGAGCTAGTTTGAATATTTTCACCTTTGGAGCTCTGGTGTCCTATCCCCAGCTGGCTAGAGCTGTTATCAGGTATATCAGTCTAGGAGTCCATTCAGTTTTCTTGTATGAATTCAGCTCAGGTTTCCAGGCAGCTGATCATCAATGTGTGGTACAGGCTCTGTCCTACAGTCTTAAGGGGCAGGGGTGATTGGCATATACACTGGTATCTCACTGCAGCAGGGGTCATTCTCTGAACAAGGCAGGGGGCTGAGAACTGACCCCCAAGTGTCTCTGAAGAAAATGCATCTCTGTTCCCTAGAGCGTGCTGGTGGGTGGGTTCTGCAGATGGACCATGAGCAACCAAAGTTTTTAGTTGTAAGGACTGGGAGGTACCAGTTATCTTTGGACCCCTGTCGCAGGTGGCTGGGTGACCTGAGTGGAGCTACCAGTCCTTAGGTCCCTGATGTGAGTAGGTGAGGACCTTGTTTAATAGGCAAAGCAATGTCAAATGTCAAACACCCACCTCTCCACCACACAGCTGAAATGGTTGGAGTTTGCCAACAAGGGCCTATTCTCCCAAAATAAGCCCACACAGGTCCATGAAGAAGGGAAAGGTCCTCAAGGTCCATGGGCAGTTTATGCCTGGACAGGAGCTGCTTCTGTCCTGAGCTCCCCTGGTAAATAAAAAAAAAAAATGGAGCTAGCAAATTATGTTTTCCCTCCCCCAGTTGCAAATTTTTTCCTTCCCCAAGGCTGGGAGGATGGCTCTAGGTGCTCACCAGGGTCTACCTCAGGCCCAGGGATTCAGCTTCTGAAGCCGGCTTAGGGGCGGGGGTGGGGGGGCGTGGTAAAATATACGCAAGTACTTAGCTTTTGCCGAGAGAGCTGTTCTCCTCAGGTTCCACAGGTGTGAGTAGACTGTGGCTGGCTGCTTCACCCTGAGGAAACTGCAGGCAAACGCTAGTACCAGCCTGCCACTGCTGCTGCTGCCGCTCTGGGAATGGTGCCTGAGGGCTCCCCGAGCCTGAGGGCTCCCCGTGATTCAGGTCCCATAACTTCTCTCCACTTCTGAACGGTCTTTTCCTCCCCCTGCCCCTCAGTTCAATGTCTAAGCTTGCTTTTGATGCTCAGGGCTCCCAGCTTGTCACAAATATACTTGTTTTACTTGTTTTTTTGGGTCTTTGATGTAAAGAGGGCTCACCGTAAGCATCTGTCTATTCTGCCATCTTGGCTCCGCCTCCTTTGGATCATGCTTATGGTGTCATGTCTTCACCTAAACCCAGGTCACAGAGACTTTCCTCTGTTTTATCCTAATTTTTTATAGTTTTACATTTTACACTTATACCTATCATACATTTGGTTTAATTTTTGTATAAAGTGTGAGGTTTAGGTCAAGGTTCACATTTTTGCATATTGATGACCAATTGTTTAACACCATTTATTGAAAAGACTATGTTTTCTTTATTGAATTTCTTTTGTACCTTTGTAAAAAATCACATGGCCAGATTTGTATAGGCCTATTTCTGAACACTATTCTGTTCCATTGATTTATGTGTCTATTACTTCACCAGTACTACACTGTCAATGCAAAGGTCTCTCACTTTTTTTTTTTTTTTTTTGGTTAAATTTATTCCTCAGTGTTTTATATATTTTGAACCTATTCTGTGGGATTTTTTTTTTTTTAGTTTCATTTTCCAGTTGTTTCCTGGAAGCATATAAAAATGTAATTGGTTAAAGTAGTTTGACCATATCTCTTAAAATCAATACTGTAATTTCTTCAACTTAAATTTTTATTTTGTTTAGGTACTTTTTTTTTTTTTTTTTTTAACTCTAGTTCCTTTATCCTTCCAAACAAAAGGCAGAGAGATAAGATGAGGTAACTGTTTTAACAAGATCACTCTAGCTGTTGTGTTGGAAGTAGATTGTGGAAGGCAGAGGTTCGTTAGTGTCTTTGCTGTTGAGTTAACATAAACAAGAAATGATGGTGACGTAGGATAGAGTAGTTCATATGGATGTGAGAAGTCATTATTTTAGGTGTAGGGTGTAGTTTGAGTTGAAAGGTTTTGGTAATAAATCTGAAGTAAGGCATGAGAGGAATGAAGGAGACATGGATAATACAAGCCCTTGGCCTGGCAAGTAGTAAATATGAAATTTCACAACTGTATTCTATGCAAAAAAATAACAAAAATTTTCAAAATAATGAACATAAATTTTCATAAAAGCACTTTTTTCAATAGCAATAGAAAAGAAAGCTACTGCTTAAATATCAAAAAAAATCAGAATGGTTAAATATGATATATAAAACAATAGAAAAATGCTACATCTATACAATATCATATTAAATAATTCTATAACACTGTAAATTTGAAAGCTTTAATGACTTGGGATTGTTAGTCAAAGAAAGTATTTACATACAATAATAAATACTGAATAAATATATACATATGAGAGAGAAAAGTAAAAATGTTAACAGTAGTTATCTCTGCATTAAAAATTGTAGAATACTTTTTATAGTTTCCTATATTTTGCAAAATTATCACGAATATTCTGTTCGTAATCAGAAAATAAATAATAGAAACTTGTAAAACAAAGTAACCACAACTATCATATCATTAAAAATCAAAATTAAATATAAAAATGTGAATTAAATAAAACCTTATTTCTGGCACAATGGTTAAGTGCTCAGCTGCCAACCAACGGTCAGCAGTTTGAATCCACTGGCCACTCCTGAGGAGAAAAGACCTGGCAATCTTCTCCCATAAAGGTTACAGCCTGGAAAACCCTATTGGCTGCTTTACTCTGTCCCACTGGGTCACTCTGAGTTGAAATCAACTTGATGACACACAATGACAACATAGTGAAAAAGAATATTTCTGTACAGTTAATATTGGGCCAAAAATGTAGAAATAATGGTTATTCCCACTGAATGATTAATAAAAACAACATTTAAGTACAATTCCACCTGTTTAAAAAGATGAGCGATAAACACATTCTTATTATTTAAATTTCCGTGCTTGCCATTTCTTTAGAGGAGCTCTCAGAGCCAATGGTGAAAACGCATCCAAAACATGCAAATAATACAAAGAATGGGTACAAATCAACTGCCTTCTATTTTAAAATGGTCGTATAATTGAGAAATTTGGGGAATTAGGTCATTTGATCTTTTTTTGTCTGAAACAATGCTTAATGTGTGTGAACTGTTGTTTGCACTGTTTAAGCCAAACAGACTTTTCTCAGTGTTTACAGGTGCTCTTAAGAAATTTTGAGGCCCCTGAATCTATGAGATTATTCTCCAGGTTTATCATAAATAATAGTATTTATTTCAAATATTTTTCCAGAAATTGTGGCAAAATTTTGAGATACAAAACTCCTCTATGTTACATAATATTCTTTATTTCCTCTTCTTTCATAGCCATTATGTACTTCACTTTCTCACATGGCAATACATTATAAAATTAGAAAGTAAAAACATGAATGAACTGGCAGTTTTGACAGAATGTTTTTAATCTATTCACAAATGGTACATGAATACGCATTCCAAATTAGCCAGTGGAGCACAGCCAAGTATATCAATTCTTGAAATGCTTAGTTCACCAAGCTGCTTTGAAAATTAAATGAGATAATGTGTGTACAAGTCCTGAGAAACCTATACAGCACAGCGGCACATGAATATTTGTTACATAAATGATGTTAATAATGGAAATGGCAACACTAGTCAAAGGCAATGTTAAGTTTAATTTGAAAAAAAAAGTCAGTTGAGTACCAATTGAGTTGAAGATTCCTGCATGACAAAGAGCCAAAATCATACCAACTACTAACACCAGAGCCATGCCCTTAAAAATCAGAGATAAAACAGACATGCACATGAAAGAAAACCTTAAATACAGAGCTCTATTCAAGAAATACATATTATCACAAATGAGAAGATGAACAGAAAAGCAACTATGAAATTCCCTTTAATCAGCAAAGTCTAAAATGCAGTGATATGGCAAGAAAAATGGTTTTCAAGTGCCCAGGTTAGAGGAAATAGTCTTTTATTGTTTTTATTCTATCCTTTTACTAAAGAGTCTAGATTTTCTTACTGGACCTATTGAAGCTAGAGGGTTCCCCCAGACTATGGCCTTGAGATGCTCTTCAAACCTTGAAACTGTACCTGAAGTCACCTTTAAACTAAGTGACAATTTAGCCCAAAGAGTAAAGATTGTCACTTTTGACAATTACGTTCTAAAAAAAATTATCTATGTAAGACCAAAGGGTCAACAGCTGTTTCAAAGTTTAGAAGACTGAGGGACAGGGAGCTCAAGTAAATGGAAATGAAACGGAACAGAAATAATGAGAATGGTGACATAAGGTGAGGAATGTAACCAATGTCACTGATCTTTATGTCTAGAAACTGTGGAACTAGAGTGGGTTTTGTTGTGTGTATATTCACCTGATTAAACAATAAAAAGTCCGGTTTTTCTCTCTGAATGAAATAATTGTGAGAGGTCATATGTTGTTGTTGCTGTTATTAGGTACAGTCGAGCCAGTTCTGACTCGTAGTGACCTATGTACAACAGAACGAAACACTGCCTGGTCCTGAGCCATCCTCACAATCATGGTTATGCTGGAGCCTATTGTTGCAGCCACTGTGTCAATCCATCTCATGGATGTTCTTTCTGATGATGAATGAAAACCCATTTCTCTTCAAGCTGTCATTCCCAGCGTAATAGACCATATGATTTTCGGATTCCAAACAGCCGGTACCAGTCCATTTCAGCTCACTAATGCCTAGGATACTGATGTTTACACATTCCATTTCATTTTTGACTATTTCCAATTTTCCAAGATCCATACATTGTACCTTCCACATTCCGATTATTAATGGATGTTTGCAGCTGTTTCTTCTCATATTGTCACATTAGCAACTAAATATAAGAACTGATAAATGTTTAAGGACCACTTTTGTGAGACTGAGACAAATACTTTATAGAAACTGAAAAATTATTTATCTCAACCTTCTTAAGACAGTATTAATGCTGTTCCAGGAACAGATCTATCTAGGCAGTTTTAAGTAAACAAACAAATGTGTTTATGTGTATAGCACTCACACAATACTGTTACAAAATTCACATATTTTATTTAATTAAATATATATGTGAAGGTTAAAAAATAGCCCAGAAAAAATGAACAAATCTCTATTTGCCCTGGACATTCCCATTCCTTCTTAACTAAGGTAGAAATGAGCTTTGATAGAAAAATTTGTGAGCAGTTAAACAAAAAAATATAAAAAGTCAAGTGTTTGATACCTTTTTATTAACGTGATACAGAAATATTTAGTCAGTTTTAGGTGGACCTTAGCCAACCGTAGTAGTTGCTAGAATAACAAACTATGTATATGTTATTTTATATGAAGCTGGTTCCTTATTTTGGCAAGTCATTCTCTATATGAGTAATAACGAGAGTCAATCTCTTTAATAAAGTGGGCTAGGGCTTTATTAGCTAACTCACAAATTAAGTTAAAAAAATCACAAAAGGGAAGAAGGAGGGAAGGAGAGAGGGAGAAAAGAAAGAAGGAAGGAATAAAAGAAGGGAGAAAGGAAGGAAGGAAGAATGGGGAGGGAATGAGGGAAATGGAAACATACTTTTGCAGATCTGGATCTGTGCCCTTAATGGCCTACTTACAGATTACGCCCTATGTTAGCCACTTTATTTAAGGTGTTTGGGGCACAGAATTCTTTAAACTCGACAGAATAATTCATTGGAAAATGAAATCCATTGAATACTGATGTTCTAATTCATGTGATCTTTTAAAACGTCCAACTGCCGTGAAGTAAACTCTTTGAGTGGTTACCACCTTATATGTGAGTTTCTCCATTTTTTTTTTTTATTAAGGGGCCTTGTTTATAAGGTGAAAATCCTCTCCAAAGGAGTAAGTGTATTAATAGAAAATATTTTTTTTTTTAATACATTAATTCTAAACATGCCCTGAATTTCAAAGATGATGGCTAAATTTGAAATTAAATAGAAAATGAAAAAAAAAAATACACTGTTAACATTCATGCTACATGTGATTTGTTCCCTTGATGCTTATGTGAGCCTGGGACAAATATTTTATAGTTTTTGCCTTACCTATGTGGCAGTAATTATAGTTTAGGAACAGAAGTTGGACATTTCTCAATATTAATGCACATGTCTACTATGGATAGTGTTGCCCCGGGAGTCATTTCCTTCTTTGTTTCCATAAGAAAGGGACAATAATACTTATCTTCCTCGCAGGGGTGCTGTAATATTAAATACTAATGCCGGTGGTTTCCACAGGCTGAGTTTTATTAGGAACATTACCAAATGATCTTACATATCAAGAAGAAAATTATAAATTTTTCATCTTGCAAATTTCAAACTAAACTCTCACCTTATCCATTTATGACTGTCAATATTCTCTCATAGTGTTATAGCTTTTCTTTTTCAAAAAAAAATCAGTATATGTCAAAAGACAATAACATTTCTTACAATAAAAAAAGGGGGTGAAAATAGTATTCCCTGGTTGAGAGGAACCTTATGTATGCTTGAGTTGGATTCTTCAATCTTCAAAGGAGGTCATTCATATAAATTCAGTAAAGACAGTAATCTATGACTCTGGTACTGCCCTGACCCCTCTCCACCTAAAAAAGCAGCTCTAACATCTCAAACAGTAAAATTCTGACCAAAAGCTACCTCTCCTGCTGCCAAACAGATAGATAGCCTATGTCTGAACTCAATTTACAAAACAGGGACATCACTGTATGTTAGCCACTTTAATAGATTCAAGTTTATTTTCAGAATATACATCTAACTTCAGCAGAGAGTAAAGCAATTCTAGGCCAAGAAAAAAGTGCTGACGGGCTAAGAAGACAAAGAAAAGAAGGTGTCTATTAACCTACAGTGATAGACTTAAAAAAAAAAATGATAATCTAGAAGAGCAAATTCATTTATTCATCTTTGAACACTATTTCTGTGGTACTATTTCTCCTCCTCCAAAATGTCTGGATACAGAAGAGATAGTCATGCACAGCATGATGTAGAAAGCTGTCAGTAGTTCTAATATAGTCACCCCAAGGTCTAATCCTATTATATTAGATGAAAAAAATACAAGGATGCATACAAGACCAGTGCTTCTTAAGAGACATCAAGAAATACATAAAGTACTTTAGGTGCTTGGCCTTAAGCGTTGCTAGAACAGTAGCAGGCTGCAAACAATCTATGAATCTAGAGATGGCAGTAAACAGGATTGCTTTCAGTTTATGAGCTGTTAAGCCTGTTTCATAAAGTAGTTCATGGTGACTGACAGTTAAAACATTGGGTCATTCACTAGTTCCTGTGCTATGTGCCAAGTGGCACAAGGCCATGAAAAATGATGGTAGTAGGAGAAAAATCTTACAACAAATGTTCTTCTTGTGCAGCCACCTATAGGAGAGATGAACAAAAGGTGGGCAAATAGTTCAAAGCTATAAAGTTCTCCAAAAGCAAAGTCTCAGACTACTGCAACCAAAGTAAATAACCATATATAAAAACAATTCCCAGTGACAACCCTGTGTTGTCAATATTATAGTATTACTTAGGGCAGTGTGGGTGGAAGAGTAAGAGAAGTTGAGACCAACTTTATTCTGAATGACTCACACTCACTCTTGTGGCAGTTTAAACTAATTAATTCATTTAATGTTTATGAAGTTTCATTCTGTGTATTGGTAAGTTTACACAAAATATACTGTTTTATGATTACTTCTTATGTGTTTTATGGTTATTTGCATAGCTTCCTTGCGATCTATAAGTGCACGTATTCTGAATGTCTGGGTCCAGACTGCAGTCTAAGCCTGGAACATACTCTGTAATTTCCCATTCAAAACTAATTAAAATACTTGGTAAAATATAGGTAAATTAAAAAAGAGAAATACATTTCCAGGTTTCAGAAGCAGAGAGGGAATTCAGAGAAATGATAAATTAAGCTGGAGTGTAAGGTAGATACAAGCCAGAGCATTTCTAGTTTCCAGTGCCTTAGAGGGAAAGAAACCAAAGCTACAGTTCCCTTGTGTGATAGGAGGCAGGAGTGAACAATGTATGCCTATCTGCAAACTACAGCTAGAAGTCACTGCTGGAACAAGGCACCAGCCTTGATTATGGGTAGAAAAAATAATACCACAAACCAGAAATCCAAGTTTGCATTTTGAGGGTACTAAGCCTAAATTTGTTGGAAACCCTGGTGGTGTAGTGGTTTAAGTGCTACAGCTGTTAACCAAAGGGTCGCCAGTTGGAATCTGCCAGGCGCTCTTTTTTCTGTTTTTTGTTTTTTTAAGCCTAAATTTGTTGGAAACCCTGGTGGTGTAGTAGTTAAGCGCTATGGCTGCTAACCAAAGGGTCGGCAGTTGGAATTCGCCAGGTGCTCCTTGGGAACTCTATGGGGCAGTTCTACTCCATCCTATAGGTTGCTGTGAGTTGGAATCGATTTGATGACACTGGGTTTTTTAAGCCTAAATTTGTGGTAGCCTCATAGAACAAATCTGCTCTGAAGCAAAATAAGCCTACAGAGCCCAAGAAGAATCAACAAGCAAAGCACTACCAGAGAGGCCTCCACATCTCAGGATGAAACAGCTTTTAGTTACAGTAATGTCCAAAGAAAATAAACTCATGGAAAGCAATCACAAAACATATAAAGAATGCCATCTCCAAAAAGGGGAACATACACTTGAAGAGATGGCTTAATATATCCAGCTTATCTTAAAAAAAAAAAAAAAAGGTAATAATCCTAATCCTCAAATACGTCAATAAAGGAATAAACCTCAAGTACCAGGAACAGGAAATTATGTATTAAAAACAAGTATAAATGGAAAAACTTAAGAGCCTTAGTAAAAAAACAAAGTTATTTATATAAAACTGTTAATGTTGTTGTTAGGTGCCGTAGAGTTGTTTCTCACTCAAAATGACTCTGTGCTCAACAGACTAAAACACTGCCCAGTCTTGGGCCATCCTCACAATCATTGTTATGCTTGAGCCCATTATTGCAGCCACTGTGTCAATTCATCTCGTTGAGGGTCTTCTTCATTTTTTTGCTGACCCTCTACTTTACCAAGGATGATGTCCTTCTCCAGGGACTGATCCCTCCTGATAACATGTCCAAAGTATGTGAGATGTAGTCTCATCATCCTTGCTTCTAAGGAGCATTCTTCCAAGAAAGATTTGTTATTTTGGCAGTCCGTGGTACATTCAATATTCTTTGCCAACACTACAATTCAAAGACATCAATTCTTCAGTTTCCCTAATCCATTGTCCAGCTTTTGTGTGCGTATGAGGTGATTAAAAACATCACGGCTTGGGTGGTTGCTTTTTAATTTAACACTTTAAAGAGGTCTTTTGCAGCAGATTTGCCCAATGCGATGTGTCATTTGATTTCTTGACTGCTGCTTCCGTGGTGGTTGATTGTCGATCCAAGAAAATGATATCCTTGACAACTTTAAACTTTTCTCTGTTTATCATGATGTTGCTTATTGGTCCAGATGTTAGGATTTTTGTTTTCTTTATGTAGAGGTGTAATCCCTAACTGAAGGCTGTAGTCTTGATCTTCATTAAGTGCTTCAAGCCCTCTCCACTTTCAGCAAGCAAGGTTGTATCATCTGCATAACGCAGGCTGTTAATGAGTCCTCCTCCAATCCTGATGTCACATTCGTATGATCCAGCTTCTCTGATTATCTTCTCAGCATACAGATTGAATAAATATGGTCAAAGGATACAACTCTGATGCACACCTTTCCTGACTATACCACACAGTATCCCCTTGTTTCGTTCGAACGATTGCCTCTTGATCTATATACAGGCTCCCCATGAGCACAATTAAGCGTTCTGGAATTCTCATTCTTTGCAATGTTATTCATAATTTGTTGTGATCCACACAATTAAATGTGTTTGCATAGCCAATAAAAAACAGGTAAACCTCTTTCTAGTATCCTCTACTTTCAGCCAGGATCCATCTGACATCAGGAATGATATCTCTGGTTCCACGTCTTCTTCTGAATCTGGCTTGAACTTCTGGCAGTTTTCTGTTGATGTACTGTTGTAGCCACTTTTGAATGATCTTTGGCAAAATTTTACTTGTATGTGATATTAATGATATTGTTCAATAATTTCTGCATTCTGTTGGATCAGCTTTCTTTAGAACAGGCATAAATGTGGATCTCTTCCAGCTGGTTGGCCAGGTAGCTCTCTTCCATATTCCTTGACATAGACAAGTGAGTGCTTCCAGTGCCGCATCCATTTGTTGAAATGTCTCAATGGTATTCTGTCAATTCCTGGAGTTTTGATTTTCACCAATGTCTTCAGAGCAGCTTGGACCTCTCTTTCAGTACCATTGGTTCTTGATCATATGCTACCTCCTGAAATGGTTGAACGTCGACCAGTTCTTTTTTGTATAGTGACTCTGTATTCCTTCCATCTTCTTTGATGCTTCCTGCATCATTTAATATTTTCCCCACAGAATCCTTCAATACTGAAACTCAAGGCTGGAATTTTTTTCTTCAGTTCTTTCAGCTTGAGAAATGCTGAGCTTGTTCTTCCCTTTTGCTTTTCAGACCTAGATCTTGCATATGTCATTATAATCTCTTACTTTGTCTTCTTAGCTGCCCTTTGAAATCTTTTATTCAGCTCTTTTACTTCATCATTTCTTCCTTTCATTTTGGCTAGTTGAAGTTCGAGAGCAAGTTTCAGAGTCTCTTCTGACACCCATTTTGATCTTTTCTTTCTTTCTTGTTTTTTGATGACCTTTTGCTTTCTTCAAGTATAATGCCGTTGATGTTAATAGATTTGAGCAAATAATAGATGGAACACAACTAAACAAAGAATTAGTAAATTATGAGAAAGAAGTGAGGAAACCTTTCACAATACATCTCATAGAGATAAAGAGATTATAAAATACGAGAGAGAAAATAAGAGACCTAGAGCTCACACAAGAAGCTCCAGAATCCATCTTAGGTAGAGTAGAGTGGGAACATTTAAAGACATACTAGTGGAGAAATAGCTCAGTGAAGAAAGCCATGAGTTCTCCAGCTGAAAAGATATATCAAATGGCAAAACAAATTAAGAAATTATGCATAGGCACATCATAACAAAACTGAAGAACATCAAGTATAGGAAGAAAATTCTAAAAACCACTGGAATATATATATACCTGTTGCCGTTGAGTAATATTATTGTTCATAATGACTCTACAGGACAGAGGGCAACTGCCCCCATAGGGTTTCCTAGACTGTAATATTTATGAAAGTAGACTTCCACATCTTTCTTTCATGGAGCCACTGGTGGGTTCAAACCACCAACCTTTTGGTTAGCAGTCAAGTTCTTAAGCACTGTGCCACCAGGGTGCTCTCTCTCTATATATACCATCTACAAAGAAATAGTAATTAATTGATAAAAGCCTTCTGTGTCAGGAGTCTTGTAGGCCATCTCCAGGTTCTATGATTCAATAGGTGGACTCATAGGACTTAAAATATTACTATACACATGGCTATGAGGGTATATTGTTAGGCATATTTATATTATTACTATTTTATATCATGATGCTGGGCTGACCCTTTTATCAGGAAATATTTCTCTTTATCTCTAATAATATTTCTTCTCTTAAAGATTGTATTGTTTGATATTAACATGGCTAAAACAGCTTCTTTGGTTAATAATAATTTAGTGCATCTTTTTCATATTTTATTTTCCACCTTGATTTCACCTGAGATTTTAATCTTGTCTATTAAGAAGCATGTAGTTGGTTATTTTTTTAATGAATTTTTTCAATTGTATTTAATATATTTATATTTAATGTAATTATTAATATTTGAGTGCATATCTACCACACGGTTTGTTTTCTATTTCAGCTGGTCTCTGTTTGTTATCTCCTTTTGCATTAATTGAGTAACTTATGATACCAATTTTTACCGTCTCTTTATTGTATGTATATATTCTTTAATTTTTAATGGTTCTCTAGAGATTGCGGCATGCAACTTGACTTACTAGAATTTAATATAAAATAACATCTTCTAATGTTTCAGGTGGGCAAGAACCTAGAAAACTTTAAATTCTCTTATGGAGCCCACAATATCTTTTTGTGGAATATATATAATTAAAGAAATGAAGACAAAAAAAAAAAAAAAAACCAGTTACTTTATGGTTTACTTTATCTTTTTCACTGTTTGCCTCCTGGTCACTTCTTACATTCAGTTGGAGTGGAATAAGGAACAACATTCAGATCCCAAAATAAAGCAGTATTAAGGGGGTACACATCAGGTAACTTCTGAAAGTATCCACGTTAGCCGACTATTCATAGATATTTCCAAAGTAAAATATTGTTACTTCTATATCTAGAAAACCACACAAAATCTACTTCTGCTGAAAATATCCAATTATTATTGAAATAGGTTTTATCTGACTGAGTGACCCGGAACTGAACTGTAACCATTTTCTATTTCAAATATGTAGACAGAGACTTGCAATTACTACCTAGTTAGATGTAGGTTTTCAGTAGGGTGTTTTCAGAGTCTCTAGGATAGAAGTTGCTGAGACAGCAGAAACTCAGGAGTTTCTGCAGAGTAATCAGGCATAGGCCAGATGAGTGCGTTCTCTGGGAGACATCAGGAGACATGGCTTGAGCAGCCAGTGAACACTTTCATATACTCAGGAGCGTGAACTGTTGTAAAACTTTGTCAGGAAAGTTCTCTTGAGCCTCACAGCACTTGGCCAAATGCAGCAAGATTCTGAATCAGCAACAATGTGAGAAAAGTAAACTTTTTTCCTGATTTGGGCTCTGGTGTCAAAGTCTGGACAGTCCTCTAGGATAAGGCCAGTAATTTCAGTGGCATATGTCTAAGCTAATTCTGATCTTTCAAACACCAGTTAAAATTATGGGGCAATATCAGTAGAAATCTAACCTCTCAAGGACACATGCATAGAGAAGCAGATGGCTTGCAACAGACTGTTTAATCCCAAATCAAATAACAGAATCAGCACTTCAGGATGACTGCTTATATAGACACTTTTGTCAGATAATGTGGCTGAGGGCTACACTTCCAACACAATAAGCTCCATAAAGAGTTTGTGATACACTGATTGATCAATGGCGAATTCATTAAGCTTGTACAGCACACAGTGAACTGAACAGAGCATAAAAGACACTGTCCAAGACTAACATGAGTTTACATTAAAAGATAACAAGGCATTCATCTAAAGTCTTTTTTGTTGCTTATTGTTTTCTTTATACGGACTGAAGGAAAATGTAAGGAAGTTTACAGTAAAGTTTGAAGATAGGGTATATTCTTCCTTGGGCTAATGTAATAGAAGGTAAGAATGAGTATGTTTCCAAATTAGCCACTCCTGGTATAAATCACCTGCATAAATCCTTCCACCTGGGGATATAAGCCAGTAACAGTGCTGCTTCTCATGGGTGAGGATTTCCTTTGATTTCTGGCATGGTGGTTGCTGCCTGTTGGAAACTCTACAGTTTTTACTTTAAGACAAGCCCAGGCTTTGCTCTTTATTTTAAGGGAATACTCCTAAACGTAAATAAAAGTTGTAGTATAGAATTATTTTCCCCAAAATATGTCCTTGATACTATATTTAAAAAAAAAAATAGGAGAGATTCCATCGTCTAGTTATTTGAGAAATATCATCCTAAACAATGTTAAAGAAGACTAATGTTCCCAAAGGACCTCAGAACTTTGAGTAAGATTGTATGAGTTTGACTCTTTAAGAGGCAATATTGTACGCAGCATTTGTGAAGATTATTTGAACATAGAATCGTGTGCATGCATGTGTACGTGTGTGTGTGTGTGTAATATCTCTAAAGACTAAAGTTCTATGGAAAGTATTTGAAATGTTGATGATTGTTTGTACCCTTAACAAATAGCAGCTCTTGCTTTCTTGTAAGTTCATTTTGAAGTTAAGCCATTTTCTTTTCCTCTAGTTTAAACCTGTCAATACATACATAGACTTTACAGCAGCAAAGTAGTTGGAATGGAAGAAGAAAGATATGGAGGCAAGAATGTGGAATATTGCAATAGTTGGAGCAGAAATAAAAGAATATAAAAGAAAGTAGATTGGGGTCTTGGTAGTAGGAACCAAAAAAGAAGAATCTGGCTTTTCAAACATTATAAAAGAAAGAAATGGCAGGACATAGAAAGGTCCTAGATACAAGGTAGAAAGAGAGATAATCAAAGATGGGCTCAAGGTTGTAACCCTGGGTGATAGGAGAGTTGTCGTGCTGCTAGCAATAATGGAAAGTAGAAGGGGAAAAAATGATAAGCCTGGTCTGTTATCACGGCATTTTTAACCGTAGGGGCACAATGGAAGAGGTTTTTGTATGTGAAGGGAAAAAATTCAAAATCAAGTAAGGTGTATAAAATGTAAAGAAAAGTAAACATTTCTCACTCAAGTATCAAAAAAAAAAAGTGCTAAAACCAGAGCCGGAGTCTATTTTCAATCGATACGTTTATAGCTAATTGTTTTGGTTGCTGTGGCATAATGTGTTTTTGTTTTCTCCCTCAATACTATTCATTGTCATTTTAGTTTCCACAATAACATAAAGGCACAGACAAATTATGTGTAGTATATATTGAAGGCGTATATCCACATAAATTACACATGCATAAATGCAAATATATGCCTTTTATATGCAAAAAAATAAATTGGATCCACAAATGCAAATTGTCCTAGCTGGGAAAGCAAGGGTAAGTTTTGGAAAAAAAATCTGAAAAATTTAACCTTGTCAAAGAGTTCCGATTCAATTTGCTAGTCTAATACAGATGAGAACGACAAATAAAAAGCCTGTATTTGCCTGAAGAGCCTCTGAGGTTTTTCAGTACCATTGAAATGCTGTCCTTAACTCAAGTACTTTTCATGTATCGGAGAAGTGGCAAATTTAACAAAGGCTGCAATAATGTTTTGTATTTTTATTCTAAGTAAAATGCTTTAGTAAGTAAACACAAGTATTCAATAATACCGGAACTGGAGACAATGAAAAAGCAATCATTTAAACAACAACGAACAGTATATTGTGGGACCCTGAACAGCTAAACCAGCCAGAATAGAGACTGCTTAAGTACCGTTTTCTTTTTGCTTTTGTTTATTTTTTATGACAATACTAAACAAAATATTGTCATACATACATTCTGTAAACTGTAGTTATTTTGTGTAGATAATTTAATATTCAAACACGTTATGAAGAGTGGATCCAAACCACTCCTACTGGAGAAATTTTTAACAATATCCAGAGCAACGAATCTCCAAAAAACAAAAACAAAATGAAGGCACGGTAACAAACTGTCTTTGAAATTATTTCAGGGAAACTAGGAGGCTTAAATCAGAAAATAGCATTTCATGCTACAAATTTCATCTCTATCATGTCTTTCATCATCAAAGCCGTGTGTATAATTTATAATTTGCTGGATGCTGGGGAAACTTCTCCCTGCTGTAGACTAATAGTTGAGAGCACGGCTCCTGACTAAGCAGACGTTGGTTTAAGTTCTTGCTGTGTGGCATATATTAGCGTTGTGAATTTAGGCACATTCCTTAGTCACTCTGTGCCCAGGTTCTCTCATCAGTTCCAGAAAAGATGGGGAAAGAGATAATAATGACATCTTAATAAACGCATTTGGTTAACCCACTGCTGTCACATAGTCAATAAACATTAGAAATTTTAGTATCATAATTATTGTTGTAAATATTCCTATAAATAACTTTGTACATAATGCCTAAATCCAAAATAGTTTTTTTTTTTATATCTGGTTCAACATATAAATCCTTAAAAATAAACTAAAACTATGTATAATCAAAGGTGTCAGAGTGAAACATTCAGCTAAGACTCAGTGATAAGTATAGAAAATAGGGGTAAATTGTTAATGAACATTCATATTAGTTAAAGCAATCGACTGCTAACCTAAAGGTTGGCAATTCGAAACCACCAGTGGCTCCACAGGAGAAATATGTGGCAGTCTGTTTCCATAGAGATTTACAGCCTCGGAAACCCTATGTGGTTGCTATGAGTTGGAATAGACTAGATTCAACTAACATATTTTTCAGTTCTAAAATTTGGTGATTTAAGGAGTTTTGAGTAGACGAGAAGAGCTTCAGGTTTTTAATGTGTGTTCTCAAGAGGCAAGGCCTTGTGTTCTCGCCAGTGAAGTAGAGCCTGGTGTCAATGCTGTTTTGTCTTTATATAGGAAGAGTGTATGGGCAAAAAGAGGAGCCCTTGTGGCACAGTGGTTAAGCACTCAGCTTCTAAACGAAATGTTAGAACTTACCAGCCTCTTCACAGGAGAAACATATGGTAGTCTGTTTCTGTAACAATTTATAGCCTTGGAAATCTTATAGGGAAGTTCTACTCTGTCCTGTAGAGTGGCTATGAGTGGGAATTGACTCAATGGCAGTGGGTTTGGTTTTGGTTTATGGGCTAAAAATAATACATTGTAGTCCACACATCATCTTCCAGCAATCCATCAAAATTATTATTTATGTGTTCCTAACAGTTATTGCTCCAGAGTCTTAGGTTTCAGTTAAACAAATCTCGGCTGTGACTTCCTAGATTCACTAGTCTCTCTAGATCCGGAGGTGGTTAACCATAAAAACTTCGTTCTCTGATACAAAAAAACCCCACTCTGATAGGTCCAAATAAATCATTGATTTTCAGTTCATTCAGCTTTTTCTTCCTGTCAGGGTAGAAGTGATGACTAGAGCTGAAACTGGGAGCCCATGGTTTCCATTTTTGAACATAAACAAGATACAGTCTCTAAACTCATAGTCTTTTTAGTCTAACAAAAGAAACACAGACAAATGAAAATATGCACACATTAACATATAATCTAAAATTGGAACAAGTACAACAGTGAGAAAGAATAGAGGACTAATAGCTATGGCTAGTTCAGATTTATGAGTCAAGGAAGTCTATTCTGAGAAAGGAACAATAAAGCTGAGACATGAAGAATTAATAAGAGTTAGGTAGCAGAAGTTTGAGGGAACAGCATGTGTTGTTAGGTGCTATCTATTTGATTCAGATTCAAGGAGACCTACTGCAAGGAAAGAGCATGTAGGAAGGCTCAGACATGGAAAAAATTGGACGTCTTCAAAGATGTGTAATGTGGACTAATTTGTGACTGGAGCTTTGTGAGTGAGGGTGTAAGTGGTTGTGGGTGAGTTTGTAGTACCTGACAGGAATCAGTTGGAGCAGGTGTATTAGACCATGTTAAGGAGTGTTAGTCTCTAAGTGTCTAAGAGAGCTATTGAAGGACTTTAAGTAGTGAAATGAAATGATCTTGTTATGTTAGATTATTCTTATTGCAATGTGAAAAGCAGCGAGGCCAAGAAAAGTGGAGGCAACAGTTAGGAAGCATTAGTTCAGGCAGCAGATGACAGTGGTTTGCTTCAAAATCATGACAGTGGAGATGAAAGTAAGTGAACCAATTCAGGATGCATTTTTGGAGGTAAAAACTGCAGGACTTTTCTAATGGCTTGGTTATGAAGGGGATATGAGAGAGAAAGGTATTAAGGGTAACTTCAGAT
This sequence comes from Loxodonta africana, assembly GCF_030014295.1. Lineage (NCBI taxonomy): Eukaryota > Metazoa > Chordata > Mammalia > Proboscidea > Elephantidae > Loxodonta > Loxodonta africana. The sequence continues at coordinate 82,590,713 of NC_087347.1, read as the reverse complement.
TTATGCCTTAAACAACAAGGTGAGTTGTGATGATATTTCCTGAAATAGGAGAGAATGCAAGGGGAGCAGTTTTGGTGAGTAGGAGCTGCTGATGGGGGAAGTGGGGAAATCAGTGGGCTATACTTGGACATACTTTTAAAATGTCAAAGAACAAGCAAAGTGGAGTAGAGAGTTGGAATTACTGGTACTTAAAACCACAGGGATGGATGAACTCTCCTAGAGAGAGAATGCAGGATGAGAAATATAGTCAGTAGCAAACAAAGCCTCCACCAGTCAGTGGTAGGGGCCCCTTGGGAAGCAGCCTATTATCCATGCCTGATCTAAATTATTCCCAGGTTTTCATCTAGATCTAACACTGTATATATGAATCTAAATTTCTATAATAGCTTAGGGAATATATGAAATATTTTGATATTGTTTCTTTAGCTTGAGAAGAGAGCTGAGCAAAAGCAACATGATTGAACATCTGCTGTATTCCAGGCACTACGCCTACGGCTTTGGAAAACCAGAGGAATGAGAAAGCAACTAAAAAAAACAAGCAGGAGAAGAGTGTAAGAGTGAAAAAAAAATGAATAAAAAAGAGGTCACTACAAAAAAAGGAAAAACATGGAAGAGAGAAACAGATGATTAGAAAGCCATAGATTCTATCAAGATCATTTTAGTCATTGCCAAATCACATAATTCTTTTTTTTATGTCTCTTTTCAGTTATTGTCTATCTCAATTACGAACTATGTAAAAAGATGTACAAGACAAAATTTGGGCATTTAAGAGCTTATAATACAATAAAGCTGACCTTTCCCTTTAAGTAATGATCCTTGATGGAGGTGCTGAATCAGGTGTAAACTTGCCTTTACACATGAAAGTGAAGTATGAAGCAGAGGTAATTTTTTATAATTAAAAATAGAAAAACGCCTCCATAAGAAAATCCTAACGAATATACACCAAAATGTTAACAATGGTCTCAGTGCTATTAAAAAAAAAAAAAAAATTAGTCGTTTATGAAAAGCATATACTTGTTTTATAATCTGAAAAAAAGTATACTACCTTCATGGTGTGTGGGAGAGCAAATATAAATTCTGCTTAAGTTCTTGGTCGTTTCATGCGATAGAAAGTGTTGTTACCCTGAATTATTTAGACATGACATCAGTCTTCATTTTGCTAAGATGGTGCTCAGAGGCATTTGATAGTCAAGTGAAGTATATAAATTTGATACAGTATTAGAGGAAATGCTTCAGTGAGTAGTTTGTTGATATGTGTGTCACTGGTGCCTATACCTTTATGCTGAACAAATTAGTTTCAATTTTGAATTTATCCCTCCAAAGGTTATTACCACATCATCACAATTTACGTAAACTAAAAGTATTTCGGAGCCCTGGTGGCACAGTGGTTAAGAGCTCAGCTGCTAACCAAAAGATCGGCCGTTTGAATCCACCAGCAGTTCCTTGGAAACCATGTGCGGCAGTTCTACTCTGTCCTATAGGGTCGTTAAGAGTCGGAATAGACTCGACAGAAATGGGTTTGGTTTTTAGGTTTATAAGTATTCCAGAAACTACAAACTTCTATCATCATTTTGCATGACAAGAAATATTTGCCATGTAAAGTTCCAAGCCACCCATTTGAAAGCTTCTTTTTTTATCAGTGTGTCTCTCTTCTGGCCCCCTGCTGGTAATAGGACACGTTCTGGAGGGCTCTTCTAATAGAAAATGGGCAGAGCTTACTGTCAACTTAAGCTGAAGAAAACCATGGTGAAATTGTTTTCTATTACGTGGCTGCAAAAAAGCCTACCCTTAACATTCTTTAAGGATTGGATGGATTATCAGGTGGCAGTGGTGACCAATAGCATATTTGCAGTGGTCCTAATGGACTGTGACTTTGCAAACACACCAGAAACACAAGCAGTTTCCAAGGTTTCCTTTACATAACACCTTTCAGCAATGCAGCTTATGCCTGAAGCATTTTGGATTCTCTCCCAACTGTGTTCATGCAGGGAAGGATGAAAAAGTTTCACTTACCTATCAATAGCCTAGTTCAGGGCTACTCTTTCCATTGGGCTTCCTACCCGTCTCTAGAGGGATTTTTGTTTCACTGACTTGTAAATGGCTAGGCTTCTTCCAGGGTGGCTCCCAGACATCCTGTTAGAGAAGAGTTGGAGAATAATACCATTCTTCCCATCTAAGACTGAAAATTTGTATTTTATAGGAGGACAGCCCAACTCCTACTTTGTGTTGCAAATTTGTAACGGGAGTTAATCAGTGGATAACTGCTTTTCAAGAAACAATCAAGGAACAGACAAATTTTTCATATATTGCTTGGGTTGTCTCAGATATCAAAGCAGGCTATTACCAAGATGAAAGCATACTTTCCTAAAGTGCTTTTATATATACCACCAAAATTGTTCTAGAATGATCTAGTATGTATGTTAAGATACAGATTGCCAGGTCCTATTCCAGGGCCTGAATCTCTGGGCCTGGTATCTAAGAATCTGAATTTTAACAGTTGTCCCAAGAGGCTTCTGATGACAAAGTTTGAGGAACCTTTGATTGCAAGGTCACTTAATCACCTTTAAGATCAAAATGAATAAAACTTTAACCTTTTCCTTCTTTAATACTGTATTGTGATTAGATTTTTGGTAGTAGCAAGGTTTGAAAATTAAGATCAGAGAAAATTCACCATCGTTCTTTCTCCAGCTCCATATTAGATGACACTTTGTACATATTCAGACTGTTTTATGATTCCAGTTCCTGCCTTTGATCTTAGACAGGTATTCCTGACAGGTGGCGGACAGGGAACTCTTCATTAACACAGATGGCTGTTTGCATGCTTAACACTTGCCAGCATCAGCAGACCCAACCAAAACTTACTCCTTTAACTAATTCTACATTTTTTTTAATTTAAAGAACATTAAATTAAAACTAAGTAACCATATATAGCACACATGACATTTTTAAAATATAGCAATACTTGTTGGAAAAATCTTGAGGCCCCATCTTGCCCGCAGACGTACAGATACCTCCCACTAATGTCATATTAGGGTTCTCTCACTATTTTCAACTAATTAAAGACAACACATCTTACAAAGGTTGAAATGCATCTTCTAATCAACTGTAGGGTAGTTTTTCTCTCAAACAACAAAAAAAAAAGTACCCTATGTATATGCATATAACAGAATGTGGAAAGGGACAATTAAGGGGGAAAGATATATTTTTTTAAGTTTTTGCAAAACATTAAAAGTACCCTTGCTTCTTTATCTAGCTTTCTAGACAGGAAAAAATTTCACCTATCTGCTGTTGTGTGGTTTTATTTGAGTGACTAGCTTTTGATAATTCTATCAGTTTTGCTTTTCTCTTAATTCACCTATACAATTCATCTTTGATAACAAAATAAACCCCTTGAATATTCCTTATCACTGCAATTCAGTTCAAAAGTCATTTATTTAATGCCTCCTATATGAAAAAAAAAAATTTTTTTTTTTTTTTGTATGTGTCAAAAATACCGTGAGGACATTGGTGGTTCAGCTGCAGAATTCTTGCCTTGCATACAAGACAGCCAGGTTCCATTCCTGACTAATGCACCCTTTTCTTATTGGAGGCTTGATGGTGCTATGATGTTGTAAACGTTTAAGCACTGGATCACAATGGTACATGATCCACAGAGATCATGGGAATGCTGCAAGACTTGGCAGCAGTCAAGCATTGTGAAGAGTTATGCAAAGTTCACAAATCTCACTGTGTAGAAGTGACACATTTTCTTGAACAGATAATACAATATTTCCCAAGAATGTACATATACACCACAAACCCGTTGTCACCGAGTTGATTCTGACTCATAGCAACACTATAGGACAGAGTAGAACTACCCCACAGAGTTTCCAAGGAGAAGCTGGTAGATTTGAACTGCCAACGTTTTGGTTAGAAGCAGAGCTCTTAACCACTGCGTCACCAGTATACATGCACAAATATACTGGTGCAAATTACATTTTCTCCTCCCACCTGCACCTTTCTATCTCTTCCCTCTTACCTAGGTAGTAAATCAGTAGATCTGTATTTTAGATACATCTTTGAGCATAAATTGCAACCATCCTCTCTGGGATTGTCAGTTTCTATCTGACCAGTAACTATATAGTCAGGGAGATTTTTCTAAATCATTATGGAAGAAGTAGACACGATTTTTATTCCTGTAACCCAACCCCTCTTACCATAACTTGCATTTTCCTTCTAATATTAATGATGATGATGATGATAAATTATAATATTTATTGATTGCCTACTTCTGTAGTAGAAACAATGCCATGTGTTTTCATGGTATCACTATTATCTCTATTTTGCAGATAAGACTTTGTTGTGTGTGGTGCAGAGAAGGTAAATATTTCTAGGTCACACAGTTAGTACCTGATGGAATCAGAATTCAAACCTAGCTGATTCTGTCTCTAGAGCTCATTTGTTAACTGAAACACACCACTTCTAGTTCTGCTGAAACTGAAAGTTAAAACGTGGAATAAATATGCTCTCGGATTTCAGCAGTGTCATTACTAGAACTAGCCATCGAAGATGGATTTGCTATGGAGAGTATTATTCATTAAGGTACTTAAAGACTCTCATGATTGAAATCAAAGTGGAAAATCTTTTGTTATTTTCTCAACTTATGTTGGCACTATTTGGATTATACATTTCTTGCACACTTTTTTTCCTGGAATTTTGACTACTTTTATTTTTATCTTTTCTATTGTTTCGTAGTTCATTAACTATTGCTTTGTTTTTATTATTTCCTACCTTACTATGTTTTTTTTTACCTTCTTAGGTTTTTGTTAGCTTTACTTTATTGTAACTCACCTTACTTCTTAAGGTGAGTACAGATATCTTTTATTTTCATTTGTTCTTTTTTTTTAACAAAAGTATTCAAGCTGTCAATTTACATAAAATTGTTATTTTAATTGCACACCACAGGATTGAATGCACCTATAGATTATTTTCATTTGTTCAGTTGTGTGTATTTGGTCATTTTCATTGTGATTTTCTGATTAAGCCATTGGTCATTCAGGAGTTCATTACAAAGTATCTTAAAATGTGAAAAAAAATTGAGAGCTTCATTGTTTATTTTTAATTTAATTGCATTGTTATTAGAGAATATGGTGTGCTTGGTATCAATTATTTAAAATTTTTGATTATTCCAGTTTAAGCTCGCACCTGGTAAATTTTAGCAAGTGTTCTAAAAGTACTAAAAAAAATACATATCTTCAGTTTATTGGTCAAACCCATTGCCTTAGAGTCAACTCCAACCCATAGCAACCTAACAGGACAGAGTGGAGCTTTCCCATAGAATTTTCAAGGCTGTAATCTTTATAGACGCAGACTGCCACATCTTTTTCCCACGGAGCTGCTAGTGGGTTCAAACTACCAATCTTTCAGTTAGCAAGTGAGCACTTAACCACTGTGCCACCAGGTATCCCCCAATTTATCGGTAGCAAATATCTATTACAAGTATTGGTTCAAAATTTTAGTTCAGTATCTATAACATACTTTCTTTTTTTTCTTACAACATTTTTTTCTGCTTGGTCAATTGGTTTTTGATAGAGGGACATTAAAATTTCCTATTATTATGGATTTGTGAATTCCTTACTATCATTTTATCTGTTTTTGTTTTATACATTTTTAGATTACACCCAGAAGCTCATTTAAAGGCATATAAGCCCTGAATATCTCTTTGGTGGATTTTTCCTTTTATCCTTATGTAATGACATCTTCTTTTTAATCAGAGACGGGTGCTTAAATTCCATTTTATTTTATTTGAATGCTAGTTTTTTGTTTGTTTTTTTATGCATATCATATTATTTGCATTATTTTATTTTTAAGCAGTCTGTGGACGTTGTTGCATGTATCTCTAAGTACCACATAGATGAATTTTGGATTTAAAAAGTAAGCTTAATCTGTTAACATATATTATGGTTAAATTTAAAATTATTTCTCTGATTTTATTTTGTGTTTTCTACTTACCATCCATTTTATTTGCCCTATTTCTTTTCCTTCCTTTCTTTCCCATGTATTGCTCTTAGTTGCCATCTAGATGGCTCTGATTCAGGGCGACCTCATGTCTAACAGAACATAATGTCACCTGGTCCTGAGCTGTCTTCATGATTTGTGACACTTGTGAGCCCATTGTTTTGGTTATTGTGTTAATCAGTCTCATTGAGGGTATCCCTCACTTTTGCTGACCCTCTACCAAACATGTTGTCCCATTGATTGACAAATATTATATTTTTTTCTTGCTGATTTTAACAATCTGAAGGGTATTTCTAATATTTTAGAGTTTTCTTTCATTTTTAGTAAACTATGAGTTTTTTTAATTTACATTATCTATTACTTCTTTTGATAGTTAAGATTGTGTGTCAACTTAGCTGGGCCATGATTCTCAGTGTTTGTATGTGATCACTTCCATGACTGAATCTGCTGTAACAAATCAGTTGAAAGGAAGTTTCAGATGTGGCCTGCATCTGAATACAAGCAGATGTTCTGGCTTTTTTGCTGTCTCTGGATTCTGTGGCTATCTCCTTTTCGTCTGACCTCCAGTTTTGGGGACTTGAGCTATCAGCTTATCTGCAGACCTTGGGATTCATTGATCTTCACAACCTAAGAGGGAGAGCCTTGCTCTCCAACCTGCCAATCTTGGGTTCGTCAGCCCCTGCAGCTATGTGAATCGAAAAAAGCCTCTATCCCGACCCACCAACTTGGGACGTTCCAGCCTCTACAATCGCATGAGCTGTTTCCTTGCTATAAATCTCTCTCTACATATATTTATATGCTTTTGGTTTTGCTTCTCTAGAGAACCCAGCCTAAGACACTTGGGATCTCTTTTTGAACATGGCATTTTCTCAGTCCTTTAGACTTCCTTTTCCTCAAACCTTATTATTTTGTGTAAACCGTTTTGCAACTCTTAAAACTTTCCATTCCTTTACCTTGTAAAAAATAAAAATACTTTCTTTTTAATGGGTAAAAAATTCATTAATGAGTACCTGGTTGGGACAAATGGTTAAGTGCTTGACTACTATCTAAAAGGTTGGTGGTTCAAACCCTCCAAGAGGAACCATGGAAATTTGCTTCCAAAAGGTCACAGCCTTGAAAACCCTATGGAGCAGCTCTACTCTTCTACTCTGCATACATGAGTACGCCATGAGTCAAAATCAACTCGACAGCAACTAACAACAACAAGAGTTAAACAAATTTAACCAACACGTTTTCTTAATTCCTTTTCTCACCATCCATTATTTCTTATAACCCAGAACTTCTCTGTTTTTTCACTTTCTCTTCTTAAATGAAATACTTTTTAAATAGGGTTTTTGTTTGTTTGTTTGTTTGTTTCAAATAGGGCTTGTGGCTTTACATATCGGAATATACAAAAATGTTTTAATTTAGCTTACATTCTAGAATGACAGTCTCACTGGACAAAAAAAATTCTAGGTTGGTAGTAATTTTTTCCAACATTTTGAAGTTATGATTCCGTATTTTTGTGGCATCTATTGTTACCAGTGAAAGTATGCTTACTTAACTGTTGTCCCTTTGTGTAAAGTCATTCCCCCCGCCCCGCCCCAGTTATTTTTTAAGATTCTGTCTTTATCCTTAACGTTTTTAGGATCACATCAGTGAGTCTAGGAATGAATTTATTTTTATTCTTTGCTTAGATAAAATGGTCTCTAGCCAAGCTAGTTTTTGTGCAGATCATTGTGTGTATAAGGCTGGATTTGAAGGGCCAGATGTACTAATTTAAGGTCGAATGTTACCATCATTAACCCTTTGAAAATCAAGGAAAAATGAACAAAATATATTAGAGGAAAAGCCAGCTGGCTTCAAAATTTTCCATGGAAATAATTCAATTCTAGAAACCAGTTAATATCTCCAAGATCTCAAGAAAGAATAATCAACTAATTCTATGCTCAGCCAGGCTGTCGTACAGGTATAAAAGCAAAAGATAAGTTTTAGATGTGTATGAACTCTGGAATTATAGTTTTTATGAGCCTTTCATTAAAAAAAGACTGTAAAATCCTTTTTAGTGAGTGCAATGTAGTAAAAGCATCATTAAATACATTTAAATGTAGGATTAAGAGACTAAAAAGCTAGTGTTTATGGCTCCAAAACAGCCTGAAAATATAAAATGATGTAACTGAGGGAGGAGAAGCTAATAGATAGGGAAAATATATCAGTCTCTTCACCTTTAATAGATGGTGAAAACTGATAAATCAAATAACAAAGATTGAAATGTAAGCTATGGCAAACACCGTTTTTGTTTTGTTTTGTTTCTTCAAAACACATTGTCCTCTTCTCTGCTAATAGAACCCAAATTTTTTCAGGCACAGCGAGGGATCCCTCTGTCTCAGGGAGTGTAAAAAAAAAAAAAAAAAAAAAAACTCATTGCCATCAAGTAGATTCCAACTCATAGCAACCCTATAGGACAGAGTAGAACTTTCCCATATGGTTTCCGAGGAGTGCCTGGTAGATTCGAACTACCAACCTTTTGATTAGCAGCTGTAGCTTTTAACCACTATGCTATCAGGGTTTAGTGCTCTAATCTAGCCACACAGATGAACTGAGATTGGGTTACACAGGTTATGACAAACTTCTTCCATTTGGCCTTTGATTGTCTAGAAGAGTCAGGTAGCCCAGTTCTGGCCAATGCAGTGTAAACAGAAATCCATTGGGTGGAGCTTCCAGGAAAACTTTTTCTATACTGATTTTAAAATAAAGGACAATTCAGCTAGCATTTATCTATATCCCTTCCTCTTCTCCCTCCGTTTAGCTGTCTTGGAGAAGTGGTAGCTAGAACTACTGAAATATTCATGTGACTACTAGGCAACAAGAATGAGGAAAGGAATAAGAAAAAAAATCAGAGATAGGAATCCTGACATTGTGAAACCACTGAACAACCACTAACAGCTTCTTGCCCACAGATTTTTTAGTATATGAGACAAATGAACTTTGATTTGTTCATTGTTACATTTTTCCAAAAGCATAAATCCCAAAAGTTTGGCATTTCCTGTCACAAAGGATGGTATTCAATAAATGGTATTTGGGAAATCGGCTATCCGTATGAAAACTAAGTCAATTCTTATTTCATACCATTCAGAAAAATAAGACCAGTTGAGTTAAATACTTCTTTTGAAAAACTTCAAAATTATTAGAAGGAAAGAATTCTTTTGTAAACTAGAATTTAAATTATTTTTTTACCCCTGGACTAAAAGACATCATAAAAACACTGATAGACAAGCAATAGACGGAGAGAAGATTCTATAACACATCATAGGTTAAGAATTAGTATCAAGAGTATAAAATTAACTTCTATAATTCATACTTCCATAGAGATAAAGGTACCTAACTCACATGTCTGTTTTGAGTAAAAAAACGTATTGTAAGTTAATTACATAGCATGCCTGGTACAGGATTTAAGAAATATTCATTCTGTTTGTTTTCCTCCTGAAATACTTATCCTATTTAATTATGTGTGTATATGCATATATATGTATATGTAAAATACAGATATATATATACAATACAGACACAGATATAATTTTTCAACTTTAAACAAAGATTTAAAAAAACATGCTGAACAGATCGTGAGCTTTGTCCTTTCAGATACAGTTTTTAGAAACATGCTGTTTGACAAATATGCAAATCAGCTTCACTGAAGAAAGAGGTAAGGAGTAGCGACTCATTTCTAGGCTTTAGTGTGATTATTTGTAAAAGGACAAAAGAAGCCAAAGAAAGGGCTTTTATGCAGTTATGTATTCCTATGTGCCTATCATGCTGCAGTAAAAAATATGAGCTTTAGAGGGAAAAGAACATGAATTCAGAGGCACTTCTGTTCCATATTAGCTGGGAATCTTGGGCAAACAGTTTAACCTCTCTGAACCTCTGTTCCCTGTCATTAAAGTAGAGATAATGGGACCGAACTCACGTTTGTTGTATTAAGTTAATTACATAGCACGCCTGGTACAGAATTTAAGAAATATTCATTCTGTTTGTTTTTGTCCTGTAGCGCATATTCCTTTTATAAAATGTTTTCTAAATAATTTTTAATTTATGGTTTTCATGTGTTACTTTTATTCTTTTGATACTTCTTTTAAGTTTTGTATCTTCTTGATTGGAGACTGGCAAGAATTTGATAGTGGTTCTTTAAGGACGATAGAAAGAAAGCTGACTGAAAATAAAGCACAGGTTTAGGATCTACAGCTACTACCTGCTTGCCCTCCCTCATAAAAGGTCATCTAAACTTGTGGTACTGAAATTTGTAGCTATAAAAAACAAAACCTCCCCCCTCCAACCAAAATACAAAATACTAAACTTGGAATCTCTAGAACTACAGCTTCATGCCAGTTAAATTACATTGTTGACAGAAGTGAGATTATTAATTTTGAAATGCAGTAATGATAATGTGGTTGAAGAACTGTGAAAGTACCCAAGACAAGATCTCTCATTGTATGGCTGACTTATAGGAGTATAGGTATATTAGCATGTAGATTATTTTTCAAAATGTACAAGCAATCTTGCTTCCATTTTAATATCAATTGTCTAATTTAATTGTTCACATTTTTCCTTCTTCGTACTGAAATTTTCTTTGCCTTGTACTTTTAGTTTTAGCCATTTTTGGATAAATTCTTTCAAAATACATGGTCAGGAATAACAATAGAATTATAGGATGTATGTTCATATTAAGCTTCATTTATTCTACTCACGTTTAAATTCATTTCATGATGAAAAGATAAACTTTCTTTTTATCTTTCCCTAAGCTGGTAAATAATGACAAGAGCAACAACAGCAAAAATACCTTACACAGTCCTTGGTGGTTCTCTCTGTTAATGACCTTAAAAACTGTTAAAAATTACATTGGAGTGATCAACAAGTTCTTATTCTTTCTTACCCATATGTTAAATGAGTGACAATCTCTGTCAATTTGACTGCATTTATCCCCCCTCGTTGTCCAAACAGCTACTACCTTAATTCAAGCCTTCATTATTTCTTTCCTGGGCAATGCCACTGGCCTAGGACTTCCTTTCCCATTCTATTGTTGCTCCACAAGACACTTAATATTTTTAGTGTACACAACCGATAACGTGATTCCCTAATTTAAAAATCTACCTTTAAGATTTTGGTTAGTGCATATAGTCAACATTTAGGCTTTTTTTTTTTTTTAACATAGATAACTTTAGAACCAGAAGGTCCAGTTTTTTTATGAGACAAAAAAAGACATCCCTGACCCTTTGGATGTGAAAAGGACGTCTATCTATCTGTCTGTCTATCTATCTATCTGTCATCTATCTATCTATCTATATGTTTTCTATGGGAAGAGGAATGAAAGAATAATGATATACGACTTTGAAGCTGAACTGCTTATTAAGATTCTTATTGGTCAGGAGAGTTAGGAGAGGAAGGACATTATTTTCAGGTATGTGGTCACATAAATTTATTTTTTATGAGAGTAAAAATTTTGGAAATGTACCATGTGGTATTTCTAAGAGCAATCTCTAATCTGTAGGCAGAATAAAACAGGTCAAAGAAATAGCTGCATCTTCACAGAAATAGTTTGGTGGGCGTAAGGTACCACAATAAGCAACAAAAAATAAAGTCCTTTTGCAAGCAGCAGAGTCACATGTCCTTTTCATTGATTTTGTCACTTCATCACGCACAATAAATCTATGTCAACATGAGTGGCAAATCTCAGAGGGAAAAAAAAATGTACAAGTCAAGGCCATGAAAGCAGAACTTATACTTAGGAAATTGTCTATTGTAGCCATAATGAGAGGGCTTGCTGTCTTTCAGGCTAGTACTCATAACACTCTATATCCAAAGAGTTAGGTTATTAATTTTTATTTTTTATTAATTTAACATAGTCATCTCTCAGTCAATTATGAATCAATTTTCTTACAGAAAGAGAAAAAAATAAAGACTGTATTTTCTTACTAGTGTTATTTTCATTACCCTTAAGCATTGTGGATAATGTGGGAAATCATTCCTAATCAGGTGCTTTTGAGGGATTTTACTGCGTACAAAACAACGTAAAGGAAATGAAGACACAGTCCTTCCCTTCAAAGAACTTGCAATTTTGGAAGATGCGGAGATATGAAGAGATGTCTAATGATACAACGCAGTCAGAGGTGTGACCAAATTAATATTCCTAATAACAAGGACTAATGGAGGTCTGGAAAACTTTCACAAGGAGGATTAAGTCGTACAGAGAAGAAAATTGTACAATGAGCAGAATTTTCCATGCAAAAACATGGAAGTGATGAGATATGTACACCACACACAAGATCCGGGTTCTCAAAAGGGGAAAAGAGGGCACAAGTTTGAGCTCATTTGGAGAGATCCTTAGGATTTTGTCACAGAAGTAATAGGAAGCTATAAAAGCTTTTAGACAGAAAAGTAACTTTCTAAGATAATATTTCAGAGAAATTAATTAAGTAGTATTATAAATGATAGAAGGAAGGCAATCATGGAAATACCTCACATTAGGTAAATCTCTTTAAAGGATAAACCAAAGGATGGACACTTTCCTTCACATGTGTGAAATCTCCATGCCTCTTATTAAAGAATTCATTTTGCCAGCACACTTCCTTTCCTGACGCTTCATCAATTATGAAGCAATTGAAGCCTGGAAAAGCTGCGGAAGTGGACTTACCGCTCTGCCTGATTATGGTGTGTTGGATCACCATGAAAGAGAAAGACACAGTAATTTGAAAGCCGTGGCCTCAAAGTACTGGAAATCATAATTTCCCAAATCTACCGAATACCTGCAGTCATAAGACGAGAAGTGAGTCCATATTTCTGAAATATTTTAAATATCATCAGAATGTAATTAGGAGTAGGTTTGTACTGAAACTTGTTAAGTGGAGAAGGTAATTGTTATTCTGGACTGCATAAGCAAAAAATAAAATAAAAAAAGGTTATGGAACAGAGGAAAAGAGTCCCCTCTTTGTGATTCAGGACAGACTGAAGCAGGGATATGCATTCAGTTTAGGGATCTCATTATGAGGAAGAGAGAGACATACTGCAAGAAGTTCAGAAGAAATCAACAGGGATAATTAAGGAACCAGAGGTATTTACTCTGGAGGAAATATTAAAAGAATAAATAATGTACATGCAGTTGGCTAACGAAGGGGCACGGGAGAATTGTCTACAAATACCTAATGTGTGTAAACCATGAAAACTGAAAGTCAATATAAAGCCTGGAGCAAGAAGGTAAAATTTAAAATAAGGCAATTAAGTAAAAAACAAAATTCTGGCAGTATACAAGAGAAAGCAAGACAGATTTTGTATAACTAGTTAGTCCCACTTTTTTGCAGGAATGTTTAAAAACAAACTAATCACATAATAAATATGATATGTGGGGTGTAAACACACAGTAATGAATATATATGTTTTTATCAAATAAGATGGTATGTTTTTTTAAACTTTTGTGAAAGGCATAATTCAAATATTTGGCCACTAATCCAACAAAGATATGGGAGAACTATTTTTTGCCTCACCTGGCAAAATGCTTGGTAAAGTAGAGGGTCAGCAAAAAGGAGGAAGACCCTCAATGAAATGGATTGACACAGTGGCTGCAACAATGGGCTCAAGCATAACAACGATTATGAGGGTGGCACAGGACCGGGCATTGTTTCATTCTGTTGTACATGGGGTTGTTATTAGTCGGAACCAACCCATCAGCACCTAACAGCAACAACAACCTGGAAAATGAATGCATTTTAGTTATCTGAAATGTATAAAGACAGAATGTTGTTTCCAGAAGTTAGGAGATTCCAATAGACATCCTCTCTTATCTGGAATAATTTCTACTTAACTGAAAATGGGAGACATGAACTTAATATTTGTACTGTTAATCTCTTGTTCATTTCCACTCTCCTTGGAACCCAGATGAAATCAACAGTCCATTTATGAGAACGCTCTGGTGGCTCAGCAACCCGCCATCTTCCCGTCCCCCTCTTCTCACATGGGACTGCTCTGATAATCCCATTACCAACAAATTGCATATCTTTCTTTCTTTTGCTTAACTTGGAGGGCGGTCATTATTTTAATCTGATTATCTGTTCCTACTAGCACCTCCCTAGCATAGAGACAGAGTCAGCGAGGGGAAGTTGTCATCACCAGAAAAATATTACCCCCTGCTCTGTATACCCAGTGCCTAACATAGGGCTGGCTCAGGTCTCAGAAAACATTTACTTGTTAAGTGACTAAGCTATGGTCCCAATCCTTTCTTCGTAATGCGAAGGAAGGAGTAAGGCTTACTTTCTTTAATACTTTGAAAATGGAAAAACAGTTTCTAATTGCTTCACAATTATTGTTATGGGTGTGTCTTATATTTTTCCAGAAAAGTGTCTACTATTTTCTCACTGATGGAGTGTCTTAATTTCCTAGCGCTTCTGTAACACAAGTATCATAAACTGGTGGCTTTAAAGAACAGAAATTTATTTTTACTCAGGTCTGGAGGCTAAAAGTCCAAATCAGGGCCTAGGCCGCATTGATTCCTTCCTTGTCCATAACCCCGGGAGTTCCTTGATTCTTGGCGATCCTCATGTGGTATCTGTCTTCCCCAGTATGTGCTTGATTCTATGTCTAATCTGCTCTTTTTATAACTCAGAAATGCTTAGGTCTAGGACATGGCCTCATCAGTGTAACAAAGAAAGCCCTATCTCCAGACAAAATTACATCCACAGGAATAAGGGTTAGGATTTCAACATATACTTTGGAGGGATACAATTCAATCCATAACATACCAAAAATAAACAAACAAACAAACCTGTTGCCATCAAGTTGATTCCGACTCCTAGTGGCCCTATAGGACAGAGTAGAACTGCCTCATAGGGTTTTCAAAGAGGGCCTGGTGGATTCAAACTGCTGGCCTCTTGGTTGGCAGCCGTAGCTCTAGAGACAATATATTTCACTCAAATAGTCTTCATGCAAAGCGCTGTGCACATTTCTGGTTTTATATAAAAGCACAGATCAGCCATTTACCCTCAGATCAGACCTCACTATGCACAGGTTGGGTTGAATAGAGTGTCCTGGAACTGGGATGGCATTCTGAGGTTTAATATGCCACAATGTGTCAAGTCTAAATCTTAGTTTGCAAATGTGTAAATGAGGAGTGGCGAAGCAGTTTGTGATCAGCTGCTAACATAAAGGCTGGCAGTGTGAACTCAGCCAGGAAACTGGTTTTGTTTTAACTCAGTGTCTTCACAGAAGAAAGGCCTGGCAAACTGTTTCTATAAAGATCACACCTAAGAAAACCCTATGGAACAGTTCTGCTCTGTAAAACATAGGGTCATCATAGGCCAGGACTGACTCCATGTCAGCTAACAATAACAAACTTGCTTGAGCTGGGTCATCAGAGATATTTCTCTTTTTCCTAAGAAGTCGGGTTTAGGGAAGCAAACGAAATATCTTCGGAAGACCAGTGCAAATCGAAGTTGCCGCAAAACTCCTTGACAGCTATTGCACACCAGGATGCAGCCTGTGGAAGACTGTATCACAACCCATCACCGTGCAGAGCAGCATGCTTCCAAGCTCTATTTTTAATTTTAATATACAGGTCTTCCTGTTAACCCAGTAGTCTGGCATGATACAGTTTCAAAAATAATATGTTTTATCCATAATAATAAAATGACTTTCACCCTATCAGAATTTGATAAGCTTCCTGAATAAAGACACCTTAAATTTTAGCCCATTGCATAAAACCAACTGACTAATTTCTGAAGTTTTATATTTCAGCCAGTAAAATTTATTGCTTATTCCCTGATTTGCCCTAAAAAAATTAATTCTATTAAAAACTTAAAAACATATATTTTTATCACTTGAACATTTATTGCCCTGTATGTCCCCTGCCATTTAAATTTTAAGAAAGTAACAGTGAGATCAGGTGGGTAGTTAAATTGATCACAAATCTATATTCAATGAATTTGAAGACATATGGTGGGACTTGGAGCTGGAAGGCAAATGTTCTCTTGATCTAGCACAGTTCACGAAATGAAGTGTAAAATAAGACACAAGTGACTTGGGTACAGTCATTTAGCATCTGTTCCAGTTGTATTAATTCAGGTTGGACATCATATGAAGGCAGAAACATAACATGATACTGAAACACTTAAAAAAACATAATTGCTAGTTTAATAGCTTAGCAAGAAACGAATGTTTAACCTTTCCAGGCAGGAAACTGGTTTTGTTTTAACAGTAAAATTCTCCGTCCTGGAGTCCAGGGACAAAATACCTTGAAATATAGGTGCCCTTTACTTTAATAAAGGCAACCATTATCACTATTCAATCATTTATTCATTCATTTATTCCTTAATTCCCAGTGCAGACATTAGCCCCTCCGTGAAAAGGGTTTAACAGTTTTCAAGGGAAGTAATTATAAGTAGAAATAATAGCAAGTGTGTAGAAATAATAGCAAGTGTGTATGAGTGCCCAGAATCAACGGTAGGGAAATTTGATAAACAGGCAATTAGCTTCAGACCTGAAAGGCACATAAGAAATAGGTGGAATACAACAAATTATGTTGTCTAAAAAAAAAAAAAGGCATCTTGATTGAGAACATGAATAATATTATATATTTTATTCAACTCTCCACATTATTTCCTGTACTAGGATGAAGATAATTCTCTTACACGTGGTTTTGCATAGAAAAGGGGAAATAGACCATGCTTGTTCAGTTTTATGGTATTCTGAGTCTATAATTGACATTTCAATTGAGTTATTTCAAATTTAATAAATGTAGCCAAATGATAACAGTCAATATGCTATGTTCATTAGCATCAGGCTCCAATGGAAATTCAAGAGTTTCAAAGTATAGTTTTAGAGAAAAATTGTTATATGTGTGAAATAGGGACTTTATATCATTTATATACAAATCTTAGCAATAGGAAGATAGCATGATGTAGGGGAAAAGGGGCACTGAACTGGGAGTCAGGAAATGTGGTTTCTACTTGTGGACATGCTTGTACTTAAATGCAAATGATTCAATCACTACGGGCTTCATTTTCTTCATAGGTAAAAATCAGTGAGTTGGGCCAGATGGCCACTAAAATCCTTTACATCTTTACACTTCATTTTAAATTTGTGCGCTATTATCTTTAACAAATCCATATAGAGTTGATACTACTTAATAAACCTTGGTTTGTCCTGAGTCATTTTGTTGTTTTTAGCTGCCTTCAAGTAGGCCACAGATTCTGGGGAATACCATGGACAATGGAACAAAACACTGCCTGGTCTTGCCGGGATCAGACTGTTGTGAGCCATAGGATTTTCAGTTCCTGATTTTTCAGAAGTAGCTTGCCAGGCCTTACTTCCAAGATGTCTCTGAATGGACTCAATCTTCTGATCTTTCCATCAGCTCCCGAGCTAGTTAACCACCACACCACCCAGGTACTCCTCGACAGCCTGAACTGTTAATTATTTGGCTTTGTGTCCCACACAATGCACACAGTGATCAGAATAAATAAATATTTCTGAATTATTTCTTGAATAAAATAATAATAATATTTTGCAGCAAAATATTGAGAATGTGTTAATCAAAGTTATAGAGACTAGAATTAATTCATGTTTCGAATTTTAATCACAGGTAAAATAAAACAACTGGATAATTTTGCGGCAAAAAGTCAAGTACATGATGTACCTTGAGTACCTACTGTGATTTAAATAAGAATAATGTTTTGTTGTTAGGTGCCATCAGATTTGTTCCTATTCATAGCAATCCTATGTACAACAGATCGAGACACTGCCTGGCCTTGCACCATCATCACAACTGAGCTATGTTTCAGCCCATTGTTGCAGCCACTGTGTCAGTCCATCTCTTTGAGAGTCTTCCTCTTTTTCACTGACTGACCTTCTACTTTACCAAGCATGATGTCCTTCTCCAGAGACCAGACCCCCCTGATAACTTGTCCAAAGTATACAAGACGAAGTTTGGTCATCCTCACTTCCAAGGAGCATTCTGGTTGTATTTCTTCCAAGACAGGTATGTTTATTCTTCTGGAGCCCACAGTACATTTAATATTCTTTACCAACACCACAATTCAAATGCATCAATTCTTCTTCAGTCTTCCTTATTCATTGTCCAGCTTTTGCATGCATAGGAGGTGACTGAAAATACCATGGCTTGGGTCATGC
Source organism: Loxodonta africana (assembly GCF_030014295.1). NCBI lineage: Eukaryota > Metazoa > Chordata > Mammalia > Proboscidea > Elephantidae > Loxodonta > Loxodonta africana. The sequence goes on along the minus strand of NC_087347.1, from coordinate 82,572,569 downwards.
ATACCTTAGGCCTCAAAGTGACATCTTTGCTTTTTAACACTTTAAAGAGGTCTTTTGCAGCAGATTTGCCCAATGTAATATGTTGTTTGATTTCTTGACTGCTGCTTCCATGGGCATTGATTGTGGATCAAGTAAAATGAAATCCTTGATAACTTTAATTTTTTTCCCATTTATCATGATGTTGCTTATTGGTCCAGTTGTGAGGATTTTTGTTTTCTTTATGTTAAAGTGTAACCCATACTGAAGGCAGTAGTCTTTGATCTTCATCTGTAAGTGCTTCAAGTCCTCTTCATTTTCAGCAAGCAAAGTTGTATCATCTGCATATTGAACGTTGCTAATGAGTCTTCCTCCAATCCCAATGCTGAGTTCTTCTTCATATAGTCTAACTTCTCAGATAATTTGCTCAGCACACAGATTGACTAAGTGTAGTGAAAGGATACAACCCTGATGCACACCTTATTAAAACGAATAACTATTAATAATATTAATGATCATAGTCACTAAACTATAATAACTTCCATATGACAGAAACTGTTCTAAATCCCTTACATACATTAGCTCATTTAATTTCCCAACAACCAAATGAAAAAAAAAAATACTATTATTATCTCCATTTTTCAAATCAGGAAGCTGAGAGTTATGGAGATTAAGAGATTTGCCTTCACTGGCTTACTAAATGTCAGAAACAATGCCAAGTGCTCTACAGGTATTATCATGTTCAATTCTCATACTACCCATTTAGGTAGAAATTATCGTTATGCCCATTTTCCTAAAGAGAAGACAGAGATCTGCCCGGTGTCTTAGGCTGGGTTCTGTAGAGAAGCAAAACCAGTAAAGTGCATAAATATATATACAGAGAGAGATTTACATCAATGAAATGGCTCACATGATTGTAGAGGCTGGACTGTCCCAAGTGCACGCATCTGGCTAGAGGCTTCTCCTGATTCACATAGCCGCGGGGCCTGGAGAACCCAAGATTGTTCATCAGTCAAGAAGGCAGGTAAACTGCTAGCTCAAATCCCAAGAACTGGAGGTCAGATAAACATGAGCTTGCTGCAGGATGCAGGGCAATAAAAGCCCACAAGCCCAGAAAATTCACCTATATTTGATGCAGGCCACACCCAAAAGGAAACTCCTTTTCAACTGATTGGCTACTCACAGCAGATCCCATCACAGAGATGATCACATTATATCAGATCTTATCATGGAGGTGATCACATCATCATATGACTGCCAAACTACATCTTAACTGCCAAACCACTGAGAATCATAGCCCAGCCAATTGACACACAACCTTAACAATCACACCAGAGTTAAGTCATTTGCCAAAGGTAACAAGCTAGTAAGTGACAGAACCTGAATTTGAATCAGATTTCTTTGATTCTAGAGGATATACTCTCTATCACTACTCTATTCTGAATAAAAATATACATACATAATACACATACACACATGTACACACACACACATGAATGTGTGTAGAATGCTCATTAATTTGTGAGTTACACGAAGCTTGGAGTGATAGAAATTTGTTGAGTGATAGATTTTGGATTCAAAAAGATCCTCACAGTTAAGAAGGTAATAGACTCTTATAAAAGAAGTTGAGAAGGAAACAATGTCAAGCTCTACACTTGAATCTCAAGAACCATCAGCACAAATCAAAACAGAAAGATGTAACTTTTTACGTGAAACATGTATGAAAATAAAAAGGATTTGGGGGATTTGCACCTAATATGCTCAGTCAAAATCAGCCCTGTAGAGTGGCCACAAATTGTCAAATTGCTCTGAAGTTGCTTTGGTAGAAATTGTGTACAACTCTGTACTGGCCAGACAGCTCGAACCACTACAATCAGTGATAAAGGATGTGGGGGTTTTCAACCTGTAGAATTGAAGATGATGTGAGAGTTGTCTGCAAATATTAGGACTATATTGAAGCCATGGTGGCACAGTGGTTAAGAGCTATGGCTGCTAACCAAAAGTTCAGCTGTTAACCAAAAAGTTTGGCAGTTCAAATCCACCAGCCACTTCTTGGAAAACCTATGGGGCAGTTCTGCTCTGTCCTATAGGGTTGCTATGAGTCGAAATCAACTCGATGGCCCTGGGTTTTTTTGTTTGTTTGTTTTTAGTTTACATTGGAGTAGAAAAAGTTGATTTGCTTAATATGGACCTAAAAGGAAGAATATGGTCAATGTATGGTAATTATAGAGAGATAGGGCTTTGGTTTACTCCAACTGTCAAAGATATTGAAACAAGGAACTGATAGTCTTGATGATGGCATATCATTTAAGAAGAAGCTGAGGTGCAACTTTTGGGGAATATTGCCCAACGGATTCAAGTGTCTGTCAGGAGGTCATCTTTAATGTCTCTTCTAATCATCACTTTATAAGGTCTAATGGAGTCTTACATAAGTATGTTGTTGTTATTAGTTACTTTCAAGTCTATTGCAACTTACGGTGATGCCACGTGAAGAAGAGAACTGCTCTGTAGCGTTTTCAGGGCTATGACTTTTGGAAGCAGATCACCAGGCTTGCCTTCCAAGGAGCCTCTGAATGTGTTCCAACTGCCAAACTTTCAACTAGTAGTTGAGCACTTAACCATTTCTGCCACCCGGTTTCTCCTATATAAGTGTAAGAAAGGTGAAACCTAACTGAAAATTTGAGCAATATTCAAACTAACGATAAAAATAAAATGTAAAATTATTCAATGTAATTTCTTAATTTCTACTACTAATTCTGAACTAGTCTGACCTGTACGTACATTTCAGAAAGTAAAAGTGCAAAGAACCTGATCGATTTTTTTCATTAAAGAAATCACTTTGTTTTCCCACTACAATGTATTAGAAAAAGAAAAAAAAAATTTTTAAATGATTCATATTTCAATACACTGTAGCTGTAGTATTTTTTTCTCTTTTGTACATAGACTTTCTCTGACCCCAACAATAAAATATGGTAGTATTTTATGGGCAAAAAATTAATATTTCAATTATATCACATTTCAAATGAACTTCAAGGATTCAGCTTAGACAGAAATTCACATACTCTTTCTTTCCTAAGGAGTATAGTGTGTGAAAAACACAAAGAAAATGCATATTGTTCCTTTAGTTATAGAACATTTTCTGTTAAAAGGTCTCCCCCTCCTCACCCACCTGTTGTTTCCAGCGTTCTCTGTCTCTCCATTATCCTTTGCTTGCTAAAGTAGCTTACGGTCTAAATAAAGATAACCAGGTGTCAGCTTGAGACTGCCATGAAAACTCAGTCTACATAAAGCATTTTCTCACTTTTGTTAAGCTTCTTATCACAAAAAAAAAAAAAGAACTCTCTCTCCTTCTCTCTGTGCCTCTCTCTCCCTCTGCCCTTTTTAAACGATCGTTCTAATTTTATTGAGACTTTTGCTAGGGAACCACACTACAGTTCACTCACTATAGGAAAGTGAACCCCAAAGAGCCAGCTTGCAACTATGACAAACCATTTCCACTTCTTATGTTCACATTTCATCTCAGAGCACTCTTTTCTCTCTGTGGCAGCTGCAAGGCACCACTTTGTCTCTATTGTGCTTACTGTGTGAAGGTGCGTCATTGACTATATATAGTGAAGTGAACTTGAATATGGCAACTTGAAGCTAGCACTTTTTAAAAAAAAATTGTTGAAGTTGACACACCCATAAGACTTGTGTTGTCCTAAGCTGAAGCGCATTCTTTCATGACATTTCCCTTCTGAGACAGCCTAAAGTAGAGCAGATATGCCTACTTCTACGCTTCTACGTTTGGGGGTTGGGGAAGCTGGTGATTTGATGGAACTCATTTGATCACACCTGACTCCCTGTGTCCATCACAGGTGTCCTTTCTCAGTGTTCTCTCTTCTGAACTCACTTGATTTTTAAAGTAGAACAAGTTCTGAAATGCTAACTGAGGTGGCCCTCTCAACAGGAGAATTTCTCAGCAAGAGAAAATCCAAGGTATGAAGGCACTGCCTTACCAAAGCTATAGGCAAAACTCCCTTCTCGATGCCCACTCCTTCCTTGCTAGGATAAATCTCATAAGTAAAATTATGCAGAGGAACAACTGATGCTTCTTTCCAAGGGGGATATACTAACATGCTAAATATCATCTAGGCCAGTCGTTCTCAAATTGTGGCCCCAAGACCAGCAGAATCAGCATCACCTGGGAACTTGTCAGAAATACAAATTTTCAGGCTCCGCTGCAGACCAGCTGAATCAGAAGCTCTAAGGCTGGGGCCATGAATTTGTTTTAACAAGCTCCAGGTGATTCTGATTTGTGGTAAAGTTTCAACTGTCTAACTAGGATAACAGCTTAGATACTTTTATATCTGATGAAAATCTGTAACTGAAGTAGACGCAAGTGAGTGCATAATGATACTATGAAATGGGGAATATGATAATAGAGTAATAATTCAAATGCCCTTCCCATGGCAGTAAACTGGGCTTTAGCGAACTAAACTCAACAAAACAGGATCCCTTCAAAAAAATTGATGTTTTATTTGAAAGACATCGTGAAGAATTGAATTTAAAAAAGAAAAAAGTCCAAATAGAGATCTGCTGCTCCAGTGTTGTCTGCTAAAACTCATGTGAGGATAAGTTATTCACCCACTAGTATATCTGGAGCACTTTATGTATTGCACTGTGTTAGGATCTGGGAAGAGAGATAAAGATCCCAACCTCAAGTCTATGAAAAGAGCTAGTATATTTACATGAAGCGACACAATATAAGGAAGAAAATAACTCTATAAAGCACAGATAATGTGCTCCAGAAGCTTGGAAGAGGATTTAAAAAAAAGCTTTCACCCTGTGGATCCAGAAAAGCTTTATAGAAAATATACTGTTTTAATTTACACAAAAGAGATGGAAGCCAATAAGCAAATGGAAAATACATTAATCTTATTAGTATAAAGTAGGTTAAAAAAACTTCAAGTTACAGTTTTTACCTAGTAAAGTGGCACTGCTTTTAAAAATATTCAGTGAAGATGCAGTGAATTGGAAACTTTAGCCATTAATTGAAGCAAAAAAAAAAAGAAGATGAAAATCATGCATGTTCAAAAATAGTAGATCTAATAAATAAATACGGCACATCAATCTAAAGGAATATTGTACTGCCATTAAAATCCTTCTGTAGAAAAATATATATTGGCATGAAAAAAAAGTTCATGGTATATGGCTAGGTAAAAAAAGACAATCTGTAAAACTGCATATACGTTCTTATATTTTAGTACGTATTTCTATATATTCAGTGAAAAGCTCTGAAGAGAATAGCTATTTTAGGCATGCTTAGTTTTCTATATGGGTGATTTTTTTCTTATATTTCTGTAGTTTGTATATTTTATAATAAACTCAAAATAAAATCTACCCCTCTTACCATGGACCTGGTTTCTGCTTTCTTCTATGACTTCATTTCATATTTCTCTCCTTCTCACTCTCTGATCTTGATCAACTCTGGACTTTTTTTAGTTCCACACATATGCAGTTTGGCCTTGGAGCCTTTGCATCTTCTGTTCCCTCTGCCTGGGGTATTCTGTCCCCAGGTCATTGCATGACTGGCTCCTTCAAATTATTCTGTGCAATATATGTCATTCTCATTCCTAACAATCCAAACTGAAGTCCCCTCCCTGCCTCACACAAGCTTCCTCTCCTTGTCTTCACGTAACTCATCATTATCTGAAATTACCTGGTGCATGCATTTGTTACCTTCTTTCTCTCTCCTCCCTGTAACATGCATGGTCCCTGGATTCTCACCTATTTTGCGTATTGTGAATAGTACTGTTGTCATCAAGTTGATTCCAACTCATAAGAACCGAGAATAAATGCCAGACACAGAGCAGAACCTGAAGTAGAATTCATTAAAAAAAAATTCAAAACATGGTTTCTTGCAAACTTCTACCGATCAAGATCCGCCTATGTCTAGAATCTTCAAGCGGGCTTTCAAGCAACAGAAGCCCCTGATTAAGTTCAGAAAACTAAATCTATATGGCAGTGTTTTGAAAAGAAAATCATAAAATCAAACATTTGCAAGATTTAAGAACGATTAACATCAGCAAATCCTGTGCTGCAACATTGTATACATATTACTAACAATAAACTGCACAAAAAGAAAGTGCGGCTGAGGGTACAGTTCATGGTGACTCAAATATGCTCTAAGTTGGGGACTACCTGTACTGGATAGTACATACACAACTAAAACCACAATCTCTAAGACCTCAGTATAGAAAATCCTCTTGAATTTAAGGCAATTTTCCATTTTAATTACCTCTGTTACACATGTCTATCACAATCTTATTTAATATCACTTCTATTTTCCAGATTTTAATCAGTCAAAATTTATGGCACACAGAGTTCCATCACTAACAACCTAATATAATATCCATGAACTGAGGTGAGTTGGAATAGGCTCGGTGGCACACACCAACCAACAACTCAATCACAACCAGATTTAACTTAGTTATTCATCATTTAGAAGCAGGTAAGTATAATGTACTCCTGTAACTTTACAAAGGCTCTAAATGTCCCGGATAATAAAAGCAGAAATTCTCCTTGAAAGTAATTTCTTCTCTTCTCAATAGTCGTAGAATTTGGGGAATAATATCACCTACATGATTCCTACTTGTACTGAGCTGTAGACAAAATAAGCAATAATTTGAAAATATCTAAGACATTTGTGCATCTTCTGTACTGAATAAATGTTAAGATCAGATAGGTTGGATTAGAGGGAAGAAAATAAAAAAGCTTTAAAACAGCATCAATTGACTATAAAACTGTTTTTATCCTTTATGTTGCTTATTTCAGGGAAGTGGTTGCAAATATTTCCTTGACTTGGAAAAATTCAGGAACTATCCTGAATCTTCTGAAGAGGGAAAGCTTCATGTTCCTATCAAGATTTTCTACTTTTCTTGAAAATACCAAGATTTCACCTTAAAAAAAAATCTATCTTTACCTTTGCTTTGCAAAATTACCAAAGTTGAGAAATATCTAGCTCTAAATACAATTATGAAGTTAAAACATACCGTGACAAAAGTTGTAGATATGCATACTAAGATCAAGGCTGAAGTTTTTGATCCTTAGAAGAACCCTAAGGGAAGCAGATCAAGTAACATAATGGCCATTTTCAATTTAATGATGTGAAGTGCGTATTTTGAATAGAGTGAAAATAAGTAGAGAAGGAGCAAATCTTCAAAACACTCTAAATCCTCTATAAATTGCTCCAGCATTTAACTGTCGAGACTCAAAACAAACCAAACAATTGATATTGAGCTGGGTTCTCTGAAATAGATAGCACTACTTTCATTAGCGTCCAAGGTACAAGGCTGGCTTGGTGTTTTAATAAGCATGCAGAACCAGGACTTCCCCCTTAGCAATTTCAGCGGCCAAAGAGGAATTACTGCTTCTTTCACTTAACGACTTGAGTCTTTAGAAGCACAAATCATGCCCACTGACTTCATGATTTCAATTATTATGACAGAAAAAGACCTTATCCAATCTCTATAGTTCACAACAATAATAATTAAAACAATTAATACTTACTAAGCACCAAAAACTGTATGGTAAGCATGTTTATATCTTAATAATAGCTGTATTAGGTAAGTAACATTTGTTCCATTTTAAACCAAGGTAATTGAGGAAAGGTACTAAGTTACTTGGAGTCCCTGAGTGGAGCAAATGGTTGAGTGCTCAGTGACTACCTGAAAGGTTGACAGTACCAGCCCACCCAGAGGGATCTGGGAAGAAAGGCCTGACAATCTGCTTGTGAAAGGGCACAACCTTGAAAACCCTATGGAGTGCTGTTCTACTCTACATTCATGAGGTCGCCATGAGTTGGAATCGACTCAAAGGCAATAACATTAAGTTATTTGCTCAAGATTATTTCATGGTAAGTACTAGAGCAAGGATTTTAAACCTAGATCTATCCGCTCTAAAGCCTAAGATCTTAACCACTACCAAATAAAAAAAAAAAAAAAAAACCCGTTGCCGTGAAGTCAACTCCGATCCATAGTGACCCTATAGCACAGAGTAGTACTGCCCCATAAGATTTCCAAGGAGCGGCCGGTACATTCAAACTGCCATCCTTTTGGTTAGCAGCTGTATCACTTACCCACTGCACCACCAGGGCTCCTAACTGCTACAGTGCATGGGAAAAAGGGCCCTATGTGAGAAAAAATAGAAGTAAAGCAATCAGGCATCCAGAAAATGTTAAGTTTACAAGCCGTCAGCTTAGGCTGACTGATCAAGCAACCAGGTATTGCTTTCACCCAATATAGCACCAGCTTTTCCAGCTTTTGTTAGCAACTTGGTAGCACCACTGTTTTACACTGGTGATGCAGAGCAATCAGAAGTTGCCCGTTTTAAGAATGAGAAATCTTTTGTAACATTTTGCAAAATATCTCTCAGGTCTCTTTTCAAAACAAAAGGTTATTCCTAAGTTATGAAAACCTGGTACAAGTTGACAAATCAATGTTTAGTTTAGAAAGGAGTTTGAGCCTCCTCAATCATTTATTTACACTAACTTTAATTATGAAACATTGGTCAAAATTCTAATATATTAACAACACTTAATAAAGGAAACCTTTTCATTGCCCAAATTCTTACTAATTACCAAAACAAATAATTTGAAAAGAAACCTTTACTATTTAATGTCACTTGGACATCATTTGGTGTGGCCAAGAAGCAGTTTACTGTGATATCAGGAGAATGTAGATTTATAGGTGTAAAACAGCATGTGCTAAAAAAAATTGGGGGGAAATTGTATCCCTTCATCTAAACTTACAGCAGTACACCCATGAAAATAATAATAAATGTCATTTCTCCCCAAGGAAAGTAATTATGCTCATTGCTGTTCACAATGTTAAATTGGAATGGAATGATCTGATAAGAGGCAATGAGGTATAGAATCTAGTTTTGCACTCTTGTAAAGGAAAGCAATATGGACAGTTGCTTTAAGAAGAGAGGAACTAGTGGTCCTGATTTAAGTTTTTGAATTGGTCAAGGTAATGCCAATGCTAAATCAACATTAAGATCCAAAGGGGACCAGACTTAATGGTCGGACTAAGACTAGAAGCACCCCGGTGGTCATGGTCTCCAGACCTTCAGTTAGCCCAAGATAGAAACCATTCCCAAAGCCCATTCTTCAGACAGGGATTGGGCTGGACAGTGGGATAGAAAATGATACTGGTGAAGAATGAGCTTCTTGGATCAAGTAGGTACATGAGACTATGTTGGCATCTCTTGTCTTGAGGGGAGATGAGAAGGCAGAGGGGGCCAGAAGCTGCCCGAATGGACATGAAAATAGAGAGTGGAGGGAAGGAGTGTGCTATCTCATTAGGGGGAGACCGTTAGGAATACATAGCAAGGTGTATATAAATTTTTGTATGAGAGACTGACTTGATTGGTAAGCTTTCACTTAAAGCACAATTAAAAAAAAAAAAAGTGAAAACCTCTAATAAAAAAAAAAAAGAACTAAAGGGACCAGAAGACCAGGTGGCTCTAGGTGGTAAGTTCCTGACATCATGATGAGAGTCCTGTCTTATATCCACAGACTTTATAGAGAGAAGAACGAAAATATTTTAAATTTGAAAATAAGAATTCAGTGAAAAATAATCAGTAAAGAGTTTAAAATAAATTGCCCAAACCTTAAATATGTCCTTAGCACATTGAAAGAGAGATACAACTGGCCATTTCAATGAAATTTCTTTGGCAATCTTTCAAAGAAATGAAGAAGGATATGTGGACATTTTGTCAGGCCTCGGGAGTCTTGGTGAAACAATGGAATAAATGATGGAATTTCAGTGTTATACCCAGTCACAATCACACCAGGTATTATACTTCCGACCCCTATTTTCTGACCCATAGTGAAAAGAAAGGAAAAAAAATTATCCTTCTATTTATGACAATAGGGGGAAAAGGTAACTATTTTATAGACTTTCAGTTCAAAGATGGTAGGCTGGGTAGTTTTACATTGAACATAAGTGTATTATGGTGGCAAATAATGGCAGTGTGGGTTCATGATATGCTGTTTCCTCAAGACTCAGCTAAATTTGAATTTTGTTCCATTTGCAGTATTTCAGAGAACCGAAAGAGACGTAACCTCTGCAAGTTCGTGGCAACTTTCTATGAGATTGGAAATGTATTCACTGTGAAAATATTGAGTCACTAAGCCTTCAGACTGCATTCCAAAAGTCTACCAGGGACATTTCAATCAAGGGTGCAAGAATATGACAGCCAGGCCATTTGGGCTAAAACGCACTGTACAGAATTATGTTGGTAAATCTAGCGCCCTCCAAATGACCTCATGTGCCGCCATGGTATTAAGGCATGGAAGCCTATTCATAAACTGAATATTTTTTTTTCCAAAAAAGAGAGGGAAAGAAAGAGTCTTGACTTCCCAGTAAGAATGCTAAATTATCCCATCTCCCAAAGGAATGATTCACTTTCATTTCCAATAGCAGTAAAGCCTATTGACCCCCGTGGTGTTATCCTTCTCTCTGTTCATGCAGTACTTTCTTTAATCTCTCGGATCAAAGATTGGTCAATAAAAATCATCTTTGCTTTTGTGAAGAGCAAACAAACTGCACTCAGTCCTATGATAATTGTAAGTTTTCACAAAATTCTAGGGAAAGAAATCCCCATGTGTTTTTATTAAATTAGCAAAGGAAAGAGCTTACCTTCTATTTGGTGAGCCCATTTTAAATGCACTAGGTTTTCCAAGTAAGGTACATATTGTTTCTCTTGAGGGTTTTCATTTATTTTGTTTTGTTTTGTTTTTTCCTCCTTCCTAAAAATTTTAAATGAATTTTGAATCAGTGAAAGATCCCTTACCAATGACCCTGAACACTGAAGTCCAATTTTTCTGCAGGAAAAAAATTACATGGAAGTGTCATTTTGAAAAAAGAACATCAATATAAATGACAGCCTCAATATGAACTGCCCTTTGCAATAAAGGCAACATGCCTCAATCCCCAATGAAAAGGACAATTTCTTTGGTGAAAGAGTAGACCAGTTGTTTACTCCATTAAAGTTTGGTCCATTTTGCTCAGATTTCAGTGAAAACGGAAATAATATTCAGTGTTTGTTAGGTCTGCGATTAGTCAGTTGAAAATAGACTGAGTTCATTGACTTATTTCATAATAGATCATCTAATAGTCATTCATGAAGAGATTCATGGTTCTACTGAACTATCTTAAATTTGACAAATTGCTAATTTAGTGTGGCACAGTTTACCATTGCCAATCGCGTCAAGCTTTTTAAAATTTATTTCAATTTTCTAATGGCAGGTCATAAGAAATGCATGCTGTCTTCTGAACTCTGTTTCTTTCATCCTTGGAGGGATAAAAAAAAGAAGAGATGGGAAATTAACACTTTGCTGAAGAACACTCTATGAGGGTACTCTGGTATCTTTGCCATAGAAGGGAAATAATAATTTCTGATATAGTGTGGGTAAGAATTATGGGAAATGGTTATTTTAAATACTACTTGATGTTTTATGCAATGTATGAAGAGAAAAGAAGTAACAAACTGTGAAAATCCAAGAGGACAATTAAATACAAAGTAGGAGAACTGATTGCCAGAGAGACAGAACACATTCCACATTGAGGTTTATGTTCTTACATAGTTTTCTCTGAATCAATATGGATGTTGCTACTGGTCTTTTCTGTAGAAATTTGTTCTTAATAACTTTTTTTGTTATAAGGAATCATAACATCTATTCCATTCTAGATCTCATAGGGCTATTGTTACAAATCAAATGAAACCATTTACTTTAAAATTATCAGAAGAGAAAGAGCACATAAACCCAAGAATTATTTTTACTTATCTCTAATTTGAGAAAATAGCTCAACAAAATGTTATTCTTAAAAACAAGTCATGATTTTTTAAAAAAACGTAAGAATATTGCCTTTGGAGTCAGAGACCCTTCATTAAAATCCCAGATTCACCACTTATCCCCACCTAGTTTTTATCCTTACTGAGTTTTGGTTTCGTCTTTTACAAAATCAAAGTTTAAAAAATACACATAATAGGTTTGCGGCAAGGATGAAATGTAACAGATCAGTCATCTAGTGCAGTTCTTGGCTTACTCTGTTGTTAGTTGCCATCAAGTCAATTCTGACTCATGGCGACCCTTCAGGTGCAGAGTAGAACTGCTCCATAGGGCTCTCAAGGCTGTGACCGTTGGGAACCTGATCATCAGGCCTGTCTTCCCAGGTGTCTCTGGGTAGGTTTGAACTACCAGCTTTTCCGCTATGAGTCAGAATTGACGTGACGGAAGTGGGTTGGGTTTGGTTTTAGTTTAGCCAAGCACTTAACCATTTGTGCCACTCAGTCTACCTTGGCTTACTCTGAGGACCCTAAATAGCTAACATTTTCTGAGAACTTACTATTGCCAGGCCTTATTCAAAGTATGATTCTTCCATCAACTCACTGAAATTTCAAACTAACCTGTAAGTTGGACATTATGGCAATCTGCATTTAACAGAAAAGAAAAGGTTCAGTAACTTGCATAAGGTCATGTACCCAGTAAATAGAAGAGGCAGGATTTGAATCTAGATAGTATGACTCAAGAGCATCAACTCTTAATCATCAATTTATACAGTCTCTCTAGTAAACAACAGCTACTAACTTGTCAGCTATATTAATGTATATTTTTATTGTTAGGCATCAACATGTTGGTTCCTACTCATAATGCCCCTGTATGCAACAGAACGAAACACTGCGCAGTCCTGTGCTATCCTTACAATCCTTGCTATGTTTGAGCCCATTGTTGCAGTCACTGTGTCAGTCCATCTCACTGAAGGTCTTCCTCTTTTTGGCTGACCCTCTAATGTCCAAGCACGATGTTCTTCTCCAGGAACTGGTCCCTGCTGACAACACATCCAAAGTATATGAGACAAAATTTTTCCATCTCGCTTCTAAGGAGCATTCTGGTTGTACCTCTTCCAAGAAAGATTTGTCTGTTATTCTGGCAGTCTATGGTATATGTGACATTTTTCTCTAACATCTTAATTCAAAGGCATTGATTCTTCAGTTTTCCTTATTCTTTGTCTGGCTTTTGCATACATATGAGGTAATTAAAAACACCATGGCTTGGGTGAGACACACCTTCGTCCTCAAAGTGACATCTTTGCTTTTTAACACTTTAAAGAGGTCTTTTGCAGCATATTTGCCCAATGCAATGCATTGTTTGATTTCTTGACTACTGCTTCCGTGGGTGTTGATTACGGATCCAAGTAAAGTGAAATTCTTGACAACATCAATGTTTTCCCCTTTATCATGATATTGTTTATTGGCGCAGTTATGAGAAATTTTGTTTTCCTTATGTTAAGGTGTAATCCATACTGAAGGCTGTAGTCTTTAATCTTCATCATTAAGTACTTCAAGTCCCCTACACTTTCAGCAAGCAAGGTTGTATCATCTGCATAACTCAGGTTGTTAATCAGTCTTCCTCCAACACTGATGCCCCGTTCTTCTTCATATAGGTCAGCTTCTCAGATTATTTGCTGAGCATACAGACTGAGTAAGTATGGTGAAAGGATACAACACTGATGCACATGTTTCCTAACTTTAAACCATGCAGTATTCTCTTGTTCTGTTCGAACAACTGCCTCTTGGTCTATGTACAGGTTCGTCATAAGCACAAGTAGATGTTCTGGAATTCCCTTTTCACAAGGCTATTCATAATTTGTTGTGATCCACAGAATCGAATGTCTTTGCATAGCCAATAAAATACAGGTAAACATATTGCTGGTATTCTCTGCATTCAGCCAAGATCCATCTGACATCAGCAATGATATCCCTCATTCCACATCCTCTTCTGAATCTGGCTTGAATTTCTGGCAGTTCCCTGTCCATGTACTGCTGCAACCACTTCTGAATGATCTTCAGCAAAATCTTACTCACATGTGATATTATTGATATTATTTGATAATTTCCACATTCTGGTGGATCATCTTTCTTTGGAATGGGCACATATATGAACCTGTTCCAGTCAGTTGTCCAGGCAGTCGTCTTCCAAATTTCTTGCCATAGGTGAATGAGCACCTCCAGTGCTACATCCATTTCTTGAAACATCTCAATTCCCTCAATTCCTGGGCCTTATTTTTTGCTAAGGCCTTTAGTGTAGCTTGGACTTCTTACATTAATGTCATTGGCTTTTAATCAAATGCTTCCTCCTGAAATGGTCGAATGTCGACCAATTCTTTTTGGTACAATGACTCAGTGTATTCCTTCCATCTTTTTTTTTTTTAATTAATTTTTATTGTGGTTTAAGTGAAAGTTTACAAATAAGATCAGTCTCTCATACAAAAATTTACATACAACTTGCCATACATTCCTAATTGCTCTCCCTCCAATGAGACAGCACAGTTCTTCCCTCCATTCTCTCTACTCATGTCCATTCAGGTAGCTTCTGGCTCTCTCACCCTCTCATCCCCCCTCCAGACAGGAGATGCCAACATAGTCTCATATGTCCACTTAATGCAAGAAGCTTGCTCTTCACCAGTATCATTTTCCATCCCCTATTCCAGTCTAATCCCCATCTGAAGAGTTGGCTTTGGGAATGGTTCCTGTTCTGGGCTAACAGAAGGTCTAGGGACCATGACTTCCGGGGTCCCTCCAGTCCCAGTCTGACCACTAAGTCTGGTCTTTTTACAAAAATTTGAGGTCTGCATCCCACTGCTTTCCTGCTCCCTCAGGGTTTCTCTGTTGAGTTCCCTGTCAGGGCAGTCATCGGTTGTACCCGGGCACCATGTAGTTTTTCTGGTCTCAGGCTGATGTAATCTCTGGTTTATGTGGTCTTTTCTGTCTTTTAGGCTCATAATTGCCTTCTGACTTTGGTGTTCTTCATTCTTCCTTGCTCCAGGTGGGTTGAGACCAATTGATGCATCTTAGATGGCCACTTGCTAGCGTTTAAGACCCCAGACGCCACTCTCCTAAGTGGGAGGCGGAATGTTTTCTTAATAGATTTTATTATGCCAATTGACTTAGATGTCCCCTGAAACCATGGTCCTCAAACCCCCGCCCCTGCTAAGCTGGCCTGTGAAGCATTCAGTTTATTCAGGAAACTTCTTTGCTTTTGGTTTAGTCCATTTGTGTTGACCTCTTCTGTATTGTGTGTGGCCTTTCCCTTCACCTAAAATAAAACTTAACTACAATCTAATTAGCGAATACCTCTCTCCCTCTTTCCTCCCTCCCCCGTCTTGTAACCTTCAGAGAATATTTTCTTCTCTGTTTAAACTGTTTCTCCAGTTCTTATAATAGTGGTCTTATACAATATTTGTCCTTGTGCAGCTAATTTCACTCAGCATGATGTCTTCCAGATTTCCCCATGTTATGAAATGTTTCCTTCCATCTTCTTTTGATGCTTCCTGTGTCATTCAATATTTTCTCCACAGAATTCTTTAATATTGCAACTGGAGGCTTGGATTTTTTCTTCAGTTTCTTTCAGCTTGAGAAATGGCTGAATATGTTCTTCCCTTTTGGCTTTCTATCTCCAGGTCTTTGAACATTTAATAATACTTTGTCTTCTCGAGCCACTCCTTGAAATCTTCTGTTCAGCTCTTTTACCTCATCATTTCTTCCATCCACTTTAGCTACTCTACATTCAAGAGCAAGTTTCAGAGTCTCTTCTGACATTCATTTTGGCCTTTTCTTTCTTTTCTGTCTCTCTAATGGGCTTTTACTTTCTTCATGTGTGATATCCTTGATGTCATCCAACAACTTGTCTGGTCAGTCATAAATGTTCATTGTGTCAAATCTATTCTTGAAATGGCATCTAAATTCAGGTGGGTTATACTCAAGGTTGTATTTTGGCTCTCGCATACTTGCTTTAATTTTCTTCTAGCTTCAACCTAAACAATATATGAGCAATTAATTGATGGTGTGTTCTGCATTCAAACCCTAGACTTGTTCTGACTGATGTTATTGAGCTTCTCCATCGTCTCTTTGCAAAGATGTAGTTCATTTGATTCCTGTGTATTCCATTTAGTTAGATCTGCATTGGTGTATATGTTGTTGTTGTTAGGTGCTGTCGAGTTGGTTCCAACTCATAGCGACCCCATACAACAGAGTAGAACTGCCCCACAGGGTTTCCAAGGAGCAGCTGCTGGATTTGAACTGCTGATCTTTTGGTTTAACAGCCGAGCTCTTAACCACTACACCACCAGGCCTCCATTTGTGTATATAATACTATTTTATCTTGAGAGTACCTTAACTTTGTATTCTTATAACCTGGGGTCAATGCCCAGTTTTGCCCCTCATTGGCAATGTGAATATGATCATCACCTTCAATGTCTTTTTCTACTTCTTCATTAATAATATGAGGAGCTATTTCTCAATGCTACAGAGATCACAAAGATAGTAATATGCTAAGTAATCATGAGGTTTTAGTGGGCCATGAGGTACCCTGAAAATATCATTGTTCCTGGACCTAGGGATCCACATAGTTTATGATTCCATGGTTTTCAGAATGTACTTCCTAAATCCAGGTTCCTAGGGACCTTCATGTTGGCAGTTCAAACCCACTAGCTGCTCCACTTAGAAAGATGTAGCAATCTGCTTCCGTAAAGATTACATCTTGGAAACCCTATGGAGTAGTCCTACTCTGTCCTACGGGGTCACTATGAGTCAGAATTGACTCAACAGCAAAGGGTTTTTAGGAACCCTCATTAGTCCACAGAAATAATTAAGCACTTGACTACTAACTGAAATGTTGGAGGTTTGAACCCACCCAGGGGTGTCTCAAAGATCTGGTGATCTACTTCGTAAAGATTATAGCCTTGAAAATCCTATACCACACAGTTCTATCTGGCAACACATGGGTTTTCCGTGAGTTGGAACCAACTCTACGGCATCTGCTTTGGTTTTTTCAGTTAGGGACCTCGTTAAAAGTCAGACAGGAATCTGAAATACAACCCCCAAACAACAAAAATTGATATGTTAGTAGTTAGTTTTGTTTTCCAATAAGAATACATTGAACAAAAAAAATCCTGACCTAAAAATACTTAATATCTCTAAATTTGATGGTCTACACTTCCAAATAAATTCAAGATTTTATCAACTGTATTACATGCTAAAGAAATTTGGAGATGTCAATTAATTGAAACATAAAATGCTTCTTAAGGAAATATATACCAAGTGGTATGTTTTTACCTTTTGACAAAGCTTAGTTAAACCATTCATTTACACAATGACGTGATGCTGAGGAGAAAGGAAAAGGACAGGACCACTGAAGACTGCATTTTCCTATCACTAAAGAGACCTGATTTTGTGTGTCCAAAGTAGCCATGATATTAATCATTATGGGTGATAACATTTCAAAATTTATATTGCAAACATCTCACTGTTAACACTAGTTTTAAAGGAGTAAACTTTAAAAATACACAATAATGTTTCCTCTAGATACTTGTTCCAGTTTCCGCACCAATGCATTTATTCGTTGAAAAAATACTTGGTGGAGAAACTAGTTTCTTCTGTAAATCTTCATCTAAAGTACAATAAAAATAATAAAAAATAACAAAACAAAAAATATTTAGTGAACATTTATTAAACCTCTTGTTGCAACCACCATAGAAGAAATATGTATTTAATATATCAAAACCAGTTGCCATCAAGTTGACTCCAGCTCAAGGTGATCCTATATGTGCCAGGATAGAATTGTGCTCCATAAGGTTTTCAATGACAGATTTTCAGAAGTAGATCTTTAGGCCTTTCTTCTGCAGCCTTAATTCTGGGTGGACTTGAATCTCCAAACATAGAGGGGTATAGAGAATATTTTGGTGTATTTGTAGACTGCCACATATTTCTCCTGTGGAACACCTGGACGGTTCAAACCGCCAAACTTTTGGTTAGCAGCCAAGCATTTTAACTACTGTGCCACTAAAGCTCCTTAGACTTTTTACAACTTTCTACCTAGTGTCATCTTATTACATGAGTAAAACTGCATATACTAAGTTTTAAATACTATATGTTTCTGATTATAAGAGGTTATAAGAGTAACTCATAGAAATATTGGGATACACAAAATTGATAATAAAATGAAGAAAAATAACATCTAGAATCCCGGCAAAATCACTGTTAGCAATTGATGAATTTTCTGAAAATCACGATTCCTGTGCATTTTTAAAATAGTTGAGATCGTTTTGTATGCTTTGAGTTTTAAATGAAGCCCTGGTGGCACAGTGGTTAAAAGCGTGGTTGCTAACAAAAAGTCTGGCAGTTCAAATCCACCAGTCACTCCTTGGAAATCCTACGGGGCAGTTCTACTCTGTCCTACAGGACCGTCTATGAGTCGTAACAGACTCGACAGCAATGCAACCAATCAGAGATCCTAAGTAGAAGTTAAGATGGAATCAGTAATGGATATCTGCCACTGGATGGTCTCTGTCAAGTTAGAACAAAGTCATCTCTCAGATCATTTAAAATAATTTTAAATATGTACAAATTAATTACTTAAGTATCCTGCAAATTATTTTGAAAGGGGAGAAAAGACCATTTTACTGATCTGTGCGTCTCTGCTATTGGAGAGGAGAAAAACAAAACTGTTTACTAGGCCTCCTAACTTAAAAATTGTTAGGATGAGCTGAAATAGAACACCATGAAATTTGGTTAAAATTTCCATCCTC
This sequence comes from Loxodonta africana, assembly GCF_030014295.1. Classification (NCBI taxonomy): domain Eukaryota; kingdom Metazoa; phylum Chordata; class Mammalia; order Proboscidea; family Elephantidae; genus Loxodonta; species Loxodonta africana. The sequence goes on along the minus strand of NC_087347.1, from coordinate 82,553,958 downwards.
TGCGTCTAAAATCTTCTCTTAACATGCTCATTTCTTAATGCTGCATATTGGGATATGGTCTTAAATTTCTAAAAGTGATTTTCAACCCTTAATGAGTGCACAAATCACCTAGGGATCTTGTTCAAATGTAGAATCTAATTCAGGAGGTCTGGGCAGGACCTGAGATTCCTCATTCCTCACAAACTACCAGGTGATGCAGATGCTGCTGTCGCACAGACCAAGGTCTCTGTCCAGCTCCCACAACACATCCATGCAATAATAGTGAGATGCTGCTTAGTCTCCTGCTGGGTACTGGCCCCAGACTTCTGAGTCACGGAGCATGCTTTAAAGGAAGAAGAAAGTATCTTCCTATCTTCTTTTAGACAAATGAGACTGTTCATTGTTTCTCATTTTAAAAAATTATTTGCAAGCCACACCTTAATTTTGTTTTTTGATTTTCTTTACTTTTTGAGTCTTCTTAAGCATAGTAGTGGGAAATTAGAAGAAGAAGCCTCAGGGACAACCCTTCAGCATTTAAACCGGAAGTTAGCTTTAGATCATGTTAAAAGATTGAAGAAGAACAAAAATGGAATGTAACATAGCATGAGTTGCTTCACCAGCCAGCAGTGAAGAAGTTGGAAAGAAAGCATTGCCTAGCAAACTATAAGAATAATGACACTCCCACAGGATGCAAAACTACCTTTTTATTCTTATTTCTTTCAATGCAAAGTGTCCAAATGATATTAGCAGCCTAAACCAGTGGTGCCCACAGGTTAGTGTAGACGTGTACTCAGAGATTCCACGCCTGGGGCCAGGCACAGATGGCTGTCAGTGATCCTGTTTGGCATTAAAAACCTCCTGCAGCATGAGAGCAGAGCAGACTATAATTTAGACCACATTGCAAACAAAATCAAGTGGGAGAGAATTTCACTTTTAAATGTTCGTTCACTAAAGAGAGATAAACAAAAACAGCCTATCTACTTAGCATTGTGTTCCCCTGAGGCAAATATGCATCAGTTGGTTTCAGAGAGCCAAGATAATTAAGTATTGTCCTGCCCAGAAGCAGGGGGATGGGTAAAATGACCTTTTGAAGTCCCAATCCTGTAATTTAGGAACTGGTTACTGAGTCTTTCAGTACACCACAGAAACAGTGGGACAGGAGTTAGCAGGTACTTGTAGCCAAAAGGCATTATACTTTAACCCTCTGCCAGCCATGTTAGGATGGTAGCTGAGAAAATGTCTTAGCTTCCAAAGCCTGGAAACTTCCAAGTTCCTTTGACCTGCCAATCCTAGTGAAAGCCATTGTGTTGCTTCCACCTGTAATTAGGACAATCTCCAGGGAATCTCAGAACCTTCAGGCAGTTAGTAAACTGTATTGCTTATTAAACAAACATGGATTTTTTTTTTTTTAACTTGTAGTTTTTACACAAAAAGTACGGAATCAAAGGCCTTAAAAAGACTAGAGAGATCATCTTGCTTTCATGGTTCCAGGCAAATTATATAAGACTGTAATTCTGAGTAAACTTCAGTTATCCAGAGTGAGTTTTGCTGAGGAATTTTGACTTTAAAAACATACATTTAAAATTGGGTAAATGATACTCTGCGTGGATGATCAACTTTCTAAGAATTAGAATACCTGATCCGGGACAATATATACCTCTAAACTTAGCTGACCATCTTAGAAACGCATGGCATTACGAAGTAGGAGCCTTGGACAAGAGACTAGATGGATTTTACAAATCTGAAAAGACTTTCCAACTACTGTAAACAAAACAAAAAGAGCCAAGGCCATTTACTGACAGGGGTTCAGAAATATCTTCATTATTGATGGAGAAGGGATATTATTATGGGCATTGTGGGCTCTATGATGCATTTCCGTTTGGTTCAGACCAGGCTGCCAATTTCCAATTTTGAATCCGTCATAAATAAAGGTGAACTACTGGGTCCTTCTGTCACATCTTCTCACAGGCCCTTCTATACTTTTCCTTCCAGGACTAAACAGCTTATGATTTTGCATTTGTGGATTTTTTGATGAATCCCCCTGCCCTTCCCCACTAGACTGAAATGTCCACTTTGGCAGAGGAACATTTTGTTTTGTTCTCTCTGGAACCCACAGCACTTGTCTGCTTAGTACCTTGCACATCATAGACCTTCAATAAAGAGTCACAGAATAGATTTTTGACAAAATTTGAATTTTTGTATGTAAATTTCCCTTGAGCTAGCAGAGGTTCACTGACTCTTTGATAAAGACATTTTTAGGTAGATTTGATATTAGTCACAGGAGAGGTGTATTTAAGTATCAACCCTTTTAAAAGGATGATCAGCTTTACCTGTGGAACTGATTTCTCATTGTCTTACTATTTTAACTAAGCAAGTACATTGTCCCCCTTTATGAATGATGAGAGAGGACAAAGATTCTCAATTAGCACAATTAATATCACATATAAACAGGGAATGAAAAGCCAGATATGTAATCAGGTACTAAAAATATTCTGTTACCTGTTCAGCTACGAAGTGCAACTCCCTCCATTACTAATAGAGTTCATCCATTAGCTCAACAATTATATTAATGGAAGCACCATTTAAATCACATGAATGCCTAATGACTTACTTTTAAATTTGCATGTATTTAAGAAGTAAACTTACAGTATATAAATGTATCTACATGAAATCAATAAACGGCACTTAAAATTTTTATTTTTTCATATGTTACAACATATAACATTTTGCTTATAAGAAATAAAAGCAACTTATCAGAAAATACCAAGGTTTATTTTTTTAAGCAAAGCACTCAGATACTAAAAAACTGAATACTTCATAAAGAAAATAGGTTGCTCTCTCCTAAAATTGCCTCTAATGTTAGCTGAATATTAATAAAATCCATAAACCATTAGTACATTATAGCTGCTTTGTTCTGAATTACATAGACCTTTTATGTTTATTCCTCAGTGAAAATGCATAAAAAAACGAAATCCACTCTAATTGTACTCTCTGAAGATAGCTGGTAAAATCATTTCTAGCAGCTATAAATCAATTGTAGTATTAAAATGACCTGCCAGGTGCATCTTCTGGGTATCAGACTAATTAAGGGAATGTATTAATTGCAACTATTCATCAACACCACCAGCGTTGTTAGGTAACCCTTACAATGAATCTTTTTACCATGTTATCTAGCAATAAAACTGCAGTTTTATAAAACGAGAAAAAGCAAGAGCGAGGGTGAGAGAGAAAGCTGGGAGAATGGCTTGTGCTTCTGCTACTACATTTCAAAAAGATCTTACACAGAGTTGTAAGATGACCAGAATTTTTTCCTACATAAAATCATTAATCCACCTTCATGCTTGGATTCTACTGACTTTTATTTTGTAAAATGCCTTTAATATATCATAAAAAACCAATCCTGGATTTTAAAGCCCAGTTATTTTATTGCTTTTTATCACATACTTGTGAAAAGTTTATTATGGATATGTGTGTGTGTACATAAGTGTGTGTGTTCATGTATGTGTATGTGTATATAATACAGTATTATTGCATGAGTATGCATATATATATATACACACACATAACTATATATATGTATAAACCAAAAAAAATCAAACCCACTGCCTTTGAGTCAATTCCAACTCATAGCAACCCCATAGGGTTTCCAAGGCTGTAGAAAGCAGGCTGCCACGTCTTTCTCCTTTGGAGCAACTGGTGGTTTTGAACTGCCGACCTCTCAGCAATCAAGCCTTTAAACAACTGCACCACCAGGGATCCTGATATATACGTATACATATTTTTGTATATGTATATATGTGTGTGTATATATATATATACACATATATATGCATGTATCTATATAGATAGATACATATGTAGTGGATACATCTGTGTATATATACACATATTATATATATATATATATTCTTTCACAGATAGAAGTCAATTAAGCTATAATGGTAATTAGTATCCAAAGAATGTCAAAAAATTCTAGATTTTGACCTTCAGTGGTAAACTGAGTCCACTTTTGATATTAATTTCAAATGACTGCCATATCAGTATTACATTTACTGTTCCTCAAAGGAGAATAGAAACATAAAAACCTAACAATTTGTTACAAAACAAAACATAGTTTTTCTTTCTTAATTAGCCAAATTCCTAGAGAAAATAAAGTGGCTCACTAGTTCTAAGATTGACATTAATTCACTTTGTCATTATGGTAACATTTTGTGGTAACATAATACACTTGACAAAATGACAAATTCCAAGTGGAAGACATTGCTATTCCCTGCTCTTCTGGTATAAATCACTGGGAAGCTCTGAATAGACTCTGAATGTCCAGTTCTAGATGCTGGTTCCAAGGTTCTGAAAAAGGTGGTTCGTTTCAGGTCACATCGTGGCAACTTGCTCCTTCTTGGAGTTTCCCTGTCTCATGTCTGGAGGGTTCCAAATCCACAGGATCCAGAATAGACAGGGTTCTAAGGCAACGCCATATTACTCTAGCACATCTGATATCCTACAGTACAGACACCCAGAAGTCACTGGAATCAGTAATTCCACACAGCAGTGCTCTCAATAGCACCAAAAAGAGCACTCGCCAGTGGCAGCTGCTCCAGCACAAGTTACCTAGTGGTATTTGCCAATGACCAAAGAGTCTCAGGTAATGCTGGGAACTTGGTGCTGAGGAAGAGGGACTTCCCCCTTCCTAGATGGCAGAAATTTTGCCCCAAGTCTAAGACGTGCCTATTGCATGCCCTGGCAATGAGAAGAGGGGGATAAGAAAGTGGCATGTGCTGACCAGAGCTTCTTGGACAGGTCAACTCTTTACCTCGGCCCTGAGGAGGCAAAGCCCCATTCCAGTATTGGAGCTATAAATTTCCTCTTGTTCTCCATTTCCCAAGGAACTGAGATAGAAAAAAAAAGGACTGAAGGCTGAAGGGGCAAAAAAAAACCCTATGTAAAGACAGCAGGGGAGGAGTCTCAGGCTAGACTGCCCAGCAACAACAGGCTAGCCCTAGAGACCGGAAGCTTATTGTTTTAAGCCACCCTGCTTTCAGCAAGAAGTGATGGGTGTTCGAACAGCAAAGACCAGCTTGTAAGAAGATAGTTATTGGGAGTCTGGGAGGGAAGTGGGCAGAATACTGATTTGAGTTTACCAGAGGAAGGAAAAGTTTAGGAGACTGTAATTCTCTGGTGGTGTACAAAAAGGGGGAGGGCTTGGTATTGGTACAACAACAGGCACATAGACCAATGGAACAGAATTGAGAACCCAGATACAAATCCATCCATGTATGAGCAGCTGATATTTGAAAAAGGACCAGTGTCAGTTAATTGGGGAAAAGATAGTCTTTTTAACAAATGGTGCTGGCATAACTGGATATCCATTTGCAAAAAAATGAAACAGGACCCATACCTCACACCAAGCACAAAAACTAACTCCAAGTGGATCAAAGACCTAAACATAAAGACTAAAACGATAAAGATCATGGAAGAAAAAATAGGGACAACCTTTGGAGCCCTAATACAAGGCATAAACAGAATACAAAACATTGCCAAAAATGATGAAGAGAAACCAGATAACTGGGAGCTCCTAAAAATCAAACACCTATGCTCATCTAAAGACTTCACCAAAAGAGTAAAAAGACCACCTACAGACTGGGAAAGAATTTTCAGCTATGACATCTCCGACCAGTGCCTGATCTCTAAAATCCACATGATTCTGTCAAAACTCAACCACAAAAAGACAAACAACCCAATCAAGAAGTGGGCAAAGGATATGAGCACACACTTCACTAAAGAAGATATTCAGGCAGCTAACAGATACATGAGAAAATGCTCTCGATCATTAGCCATTAGAGAAATGCAAATTAAAACCACGATGAGATTCCATCTCACTCCAACAAGGCTGGCATTAATCCAAAAAACACAAAGTAATAAATGTTGGAGAGGCTGCGGAGAGACTGGAACTCTTATACACTGCTGGTGGGAATGTAAAATAGTACAACCACTTTGGAAATCTATCTGGCGTTATCTTAAACAGTTAGAAATAGAACTACCATACAACCCAGAAATCCCACTCCTCGGAATATACCCTAGAGAAACAAGAGCCTTCACACAAACAGATATATGCACACCCATGTTTATTGCAGCTCCGTTTACAATAGCAAAAAGCTGGAAGCAACCAAGGTGTCCATCAACGGATGAATGGGTAAATAAATTGTGGTATATTCACACAATGGAATACTACGCATCGATAAAGAACAGTGACGAATCTGTGAAACATTTCATAACATGGAGGAATCTGGAAGGCATTATGCTGAGCGAAATCAGTCAGAGGCAAAGGGACAAATATTGTATAAGACCACTATTATAAGATCTTGAGAAATAGTATAAACTGAGAAGAACACATACTTTTGTGGTTACGAGGGGGGGAGGGAGGGAGGGAGGGTGGGAGAGGGCTTTTTACTGATTAATTAGTAGATAAGAACTGCTTTAGGTGAAGGGAAGGACAACACTCAATACATGGAAGGTCAGCTCAATTGGACTGGACCAAAAGCAAAGAAGTTTCCGGGATAAAATGAATGCTTCAAAGGTCAGCGGAGCAAGGGCGGGGGTTTGGGGACCGTGGTTTAAGGGGACTTCTAAGTCAATTGGCAAAATAATTCTATTATGAAAACATTCTGCATCCCACCTTGAAATGTGGCATCTGGGGTCTTAAATGCTAACAAGCGGCCATCTAAGATGCATCAATTGGTCTCAACCCACCTGGAGCAAAGGAGAATGAAGAACACCAAGGTCACACAACAACTAAGAGCCCAAGAGACAGAAAGGGCCACATGAACCAGAGACCTACATCATCCTGAGACCAGAAGAACTAGTTGGTACCCGGCCACAATCGATGACTGCCCTGACAGGGAGCACAACAGAGAACCCCTGAGGGAGCAGGAGATCAGTGGGATGCAGACCCCAAATTCTCATAAAAAGACCATACTTAATGGTCTGACTGAGACTAGAGGAATCCCGGCGGTCATGGTCCCCAAACCTTCTGTTGGCACAGGACAGGAACCATTCCCGAAGACAACTCATCAGACATGAAAGGGACTGGACAGTGGGTAGGAGAGAGATGCTGACGAAGAGTGAGCTATTTGTATCAGGTGGACACTTGAGACTGTGTTGGCATCTCCTGTCTGGAGGGGGGATGGGAGGATAGAGAGAGTTGGAAGCTGGCAAAATTGTCACGAAAGGAGAGACTGGAAGGGCTGACTCATTAGGGGGAGAGCAAGTGGGAGTACAGAGTAAGATGTATATAAACTTATATGTGACAGTCAAAAAAAAAAAACAAAAAGGGGAGGGCTTGAGATTCCTTGCCCATAGGCAACTGAATCCCCTTCCCACTAATGACTGAAATGTTTCACTTGGTTTGAACTCTCAAAAGTAACTCTGGGTCAGGAAAACAAGGGAATGAAATGGATAGACACAATAGCCAAAACAATAGTCTCAAACATGCCAATGCTAACGAATTCGGCAATGTTTCATTTGGTTATATACAAGGTCAAGGCTCCAAGAGTGGGAGCCCAGTCAATGACACTTAACAACACGCAGGCAACAACCATGTATTGATCATTCACTATGCCAAGTAGCATGCTGAGCACATTGTAATCATTATCCATTTACCTCCCTTTCATCCCTATCACCAACCCAGATGAGGAAACTGAGATTCAGAGAAAATAATTAACTTGAGCAGAATTTCATAATTAGTTGAGAAACAAGGATTTGAATCCAGGGCTGTTTGATGATAAGCCCATACCCTTGATCAGTAAACTATATAGCTTCTGAATATCCTCATGGAGTTTTGAATCATCTGAATGCACAAATGACAAACATGAAATTGCCAGGATTCCCTTTTACTACTTTATTTTTTTATTCAACTAGGTCCACATAATGATGCCTGCTTGGCCTATGTGTTTTTCAAAATTTCCTATATACCCCTAGGAAACAGAACACACATTTGATCTCACTTTCATTAAACGAAAGTTAAAATCTTTTGTGCATGTTGTAGTCCTTCACTGAAAACAAATAATACAGATTTTCAGATCTTCGTCAGCTCACCAGGGTTTTTGACTTCATGTTATTTCACAAAGATTTTTCCTTGATGTAACAGGGGATAAAAAAATTGATCTATTAATAGTTATGGTATGTACAGCCTATGAAAACCAGAAAATTTGCACAACACAGAAAAGTAAACGTAACAATTTTCTCTTTATTCAAAGATCAGATTAGACCATAGAAAAGAAGCACACATCAAGCCACAGGTATGGAATCTATACTGTGAAGCCTGGAAGAATAATAATCATGATTGTGAAAACTGGCTGAATTGTATTTTTCACACAATTAAAACAACTCTACCCAATTTTCATATACTCTTACTTAAAGACACAAAGACACAAAGAAGCATGTTATTTTGAAGGCTTCATTTGCAAATAGGATGCCCACTTATCAATGCTAATCAAGAAGAGTAGAACAAAGAATAATTCCAAAGTCATTTAATCTCATGCCACGAGACAAATTACTTAGTACGGCCTTTCTCACCATCGCCTTGTAATTCCCTCCCAGGTGATTGGGCGGGGCTGTGCAAATAATTGTGGCCCACCAAGGGATTGGTCAGTTTTACCTTAAAAGAGAGCCAATTTCAAAGCAGAGAAAAGAGCTCACTACCACCAAGGAAGGAGGGACTAGCAAGAGAAAATGGCAGCAGAGACCTGGCAGGGGCAGAGGGTGAGGTGGGCTTCTCGCGCCCAAGGAGAGAGAAAGCTGAGTGCCTTTGGACAGAGACTGAGGGCCAAGGAGAGGTGTGCCTGCAATCACGTCTGGAAAGAGGCTATCCTGATAGAAGAACAGCATCCTGCGTGTTCTTGAGCCTGAATTGTAACTGTTACTTCCCTAATAACTCCCATAATTATACATACGGTCTGTGAGTTCTGTGTGGCCATTGCAATGAATTATCAAACCCAGCAGAGAACTAGAGAGTGCTATGTGAGGGAAGGTTGGTATCAGAATTAGTAAAAATGGCAGAGAGAGGAAGCTTGTCTGGTTTCCACCTCATGGGAGTCAGCCTTGTGCTGTTGATCTTGATTCTTCTTCCCCCTTGTGGGGCTGGAGGAGGTCAGACACTATTCCTATGCCATTTTTATATCTAAACTATGAAATAAGTGTATTTTGATATTTCTTTTTGGATAAGGGACTGATGTGTGAGTCCATTTTTACTTCCTTACTCTTGAGTTCAAAATTCTGTTTCATCATCTCTCAGATTTACCCGTAGCATCTTTGTGGACAATACTGTTGTGGAAATAGAATTGACTTAGAAAATGCTAGTAAACTGTACAATTTTCCCAGTCAGACCCATTGTTGAACACTTTTTTGAAATTCTCTCCTTGCTGGAAATAATTAGCAACATCATGATAAAAAGAGAAAAGATTGAAATTTTCAAGGATTTCATTTTACTTGGATCCACAACTAACACCCATGGAAGCAGTGGTCAAGAAATCAAAAGACGCATTGCACTGGGCAAATCTGCTGCAAAGGACCTCTTTAAAGTGTTGAAAAGCAAAGATGTCACCTTGAAGACTAAAGTATGCCTGACCCAAGCCATGGTATTTTCAATCACATCATATGCATGTGAAAGCTGGACAAAGAATAAGGAAGACCGAAGATGAATTGATGCCTTTGAATTGTGGCATTGGCCAAGAATATTAAATGTACCATAGACTGCCAAAAGAATGAACAAATCTGTCTTGGAAGAAATACAGCCAGACTGCTCCTTAGAAGCAAGGGTGGAGAGACTGTGTCTTACATGCTTTGGACACATTTTCAGGAGGGATCAGTCCCTGGAGAAGGACATCATGCTTGGTAAAGTACAGGGTCATCGGAAGAGTGGAAAACCCTCAACAAGGTGGATTGACACAGTGGTTGCAACAATGGGCTCAAGCATAACAATGTTTATGAGCATAGCTCAGGATCTGGCAGTGTTTCGTTCTGTGGTACATAGGGCTATGAGTCAGAACTGACTGGACGGCACCTAACAACAACAACAACAGGCTGACATTTTGCATGATTCTTTATCTTTCTATGTATATATCAAAGGCACGATTATCTCCAAAGTCATCCAAGCTTATAAATGTAATATCATATTTACTATGTCTCTCTCTTCTCTTACCTTTGACACAGAATCCACCATCCATTAATTCTCCCAAATCCATTTGTGGTTAGGCCATTTCCATATATGATGTAAAATATCAGCCTTTCTCAGATAGTCCTGCCTTTCCATCCTCCACTCCATCCTGTAGGTAAAGGAATTTCTTTGTCAAGAATTTAGATGTATTACTATACACTTCTGAATCAGCTTTCAGGTCATACATTCTCTGCAGTTCAAACTACAATTATAAACAAGAGCACTGTTTTAAGCAGTATTCCTTAGAGAAGACTCTCACAGCCTCCTCAAGAAAATTAGCATCTTCTTGCTCCTTGCTACCACTCTACCTTGTACATATCTCTATTTTATAACACTTTCCACTTTGAAGGGTATTGGTTCATATGTTTGATGTCTTATTAAACTGTAAAGTCTTTGAATATAAAAACTATGGCTTATGTATCTTATGAACCCAGTACCTAGTATTTTGCTTGGCATAAAGTAGTGCTCACTAAATATTTGTTGAATAAATGAATGAAGACTCTATTAACTGCCATCACCACTATTGCATAGCTAAATATATGCTATTCCTCCTCTCAACCCAATCTGATGAGTCCTGCTTTAAAAATCCCCCCAAAATCAATTAAAATTATCTTGCCTTCAAGTGATGACACAGACATTCCCTCTAAACTTGAGTAATCTTTCTCCCTCCCTATTAAGCCTGGGCCTTTGAAAGTATTGATCAATATTAGCATTCTCTCTTTAAGAACGGATTTATTCCAATTAACTGGATAAATTACTCTGCAATACTTGTTAAGGAAGATGATGATGATGATAAATAACATTAACTAAGAGCCTACTGAAGCCTTTGGTGGCACAGTGGTTAAGAGCTAAGGCTGCTAACCAAAAGGTCTGCGGTTCAAATCTACCAGGTGCTCCTTGGAAACCCTATGGGGCAATTCTACTCTGTTCTGTAGGGTCGCTATGAGTTGGAATCGACTTGATGGCAACGGCAATGGGTTAAGAGCCTACTGTGTTAATTGTTTACGTTATCTCTTTTCTTTACAGTGGTTTCGAAACGTATTAAATGTATGTAGTATTATTCCCATTTTACAGATGAAACAAGTGAGACTGAAAACATATTAAATAATCTCTTAGCTCCAATTCCTTTTGTCACTGACGAGGACAGAGTCTATATTGAAGAAAAAGCAAAAGCTTTAAAGTCTGGCAGATCTGTTAAATTCTACCTCAACCATTTATGACCTACAGTGCTACTTAAGAAGCCGGCCCATCAGTTTGTTTATTTACAAAAAGAGGATAAGAAGTCCCAGGGTTAAGCTTTCTTCTTTTTATATTTTGTCCTGAGTTGAGCCCCTTTTTTCTTATCACCATCTATACTTTGTTCTACATGCAACCATCCCTAGACGGCTTTGATGACAGTGATGTTTGTAATGGTCGGTGTCTTCCACTCTGCATGCACAATACAACAGCAGCATGGATTTTGTGCTTCTTCTTCATCACCCAAAAAAATGCTTTCCAAGTTCTCTTGCATTTATGACCGTTCTGAACAGGCACTGTATTATTTAAGATAAAAAAATTAATGAACCGTTGGAATTTCTAGTGATTCTTGCAGCCTCTAACTAACTAGACTTAATACCATTATGACTACCATAATAATAATAATAATAAGCTAAGAAAAATACATCTGCACTGCATTGCAAGAACTGTATTGCAAGAGGAGAAATTTTTCTGACAGGAAAGTGAGAAAAAGTAGAGGACAAATCATGACATTATTTCCATTTCATTAGGGGAGGCTTTTCCAGAGTAACAGCATTTAAAATAGTTTTCTAATGGAACATTTTAGTATATACCTGGATGATCACTTCTCATCCTTCAAATCGCAAGGGGAGATTTGACAACCTCAATTTCTTAATGTACCTGTTTGAAACACCCCATCATCACACTCGTATCTCTCTGCTTAGTTAAAGCCCTCTACAGCCTTAAAATGGGAACCAAATGTTTCCTGTCAAGAAAGAACCTTAGCACATAGTAATATAACCAAATGTTACAATTTATCTTTTGACTGCCCTGGAATTTTCCTGTCAGGGTGCTATTTCTAACTAGTCTGGTCACATTCCTTGGTTTTTGCGTCTGACACAGTCAGAAGGAGCTCTTGGAAATTTTTGATCAGCCATGGTCCTGCAGTGAGAGTCTAAATGTCATTCAATAGCATTGCTGGCCAGGAAAATGTGTCTGCTGCCAGTTGTGGTGAAATTCCCACCATGCTGTTTTCTTTTAGGTTCATTGATGCCTCAAAGGAAAGCCTGAAAAGCACAGAGTTGACAGAAGTGGATGGTGAGAGAAGGAAACGCAGGTGGGATTTAAGGGTAACATCAAGAAAACATCTGTTAAAAAACATAAAACTCTCTCCAGGGCTTGTAGGCACCCTCTCTAACACCGCTGTTTCAACAACACCAGCTCTCTGCAGCCCTTTATTCTCCAGTCTTCTCAGAGGGCTACTGAGCCATAAGCAATAACACAACAGGGAGTACTTATGTCAGCCCCCGCACACATTTCTGGGAGCTGAAATATGAGGTGTGGCTAAGTAGACCTCACTATCGCCAGCGTCTACATATTTTATCTGCATACTCACTCCCCAGAATTTCTCTCCTATTACTGCCCTGATTGTAGCTAAAAACAATAAATGAAAATATGCTGAAAGATGACAGTCTAAAGTCGTAATGGAAATTACGGGCACATAAAGTAGCACTGAGGTGCCTGGATGGCCATATGACTAGGAGTACAGATGTGCTGTCCAGACGCAGCAGAGCAGCCCACATCGCCCCCTCTCTTTAGCTGCAAAATGTATACTCTTAGCACATTGAAATCCGCAAACATTTAGAGCTGGCTTTTTTTTTTTTTTTGCTAGAAAAAGCTCCATGGTACTTCTTTAACTTGTTTACAAAAAGTCACTGGGTGCATTCCATAACAAATAGTAGTCACTACAAACTGAGGGCCCTGACCAAGCTAAGAAAAACCCAAATCCATTGCCGTCAAATCAATTCCAACTCCTAGCAACCCTATAGGACAGAGTAAAGCTGCCCCGTAGAGTTTCCAAGGAGCAAGCTGGTAGTTTCGAACTGCTGACCTTTTGTTGGCAGCCAAGCTCTTAACCACTACATCACCAGGGCTCCGCTGACCAAGCTAGCATGATTCAAATCACTAAATATTTCTTATGCCAAACATATAGCACCAAATCATACTAGTGGGACTAGGAATGTTGAATTCCTTCCTTGGGAACATTGGTGGTTCAGCGGTAGAATTCTTGCCTTCCATGCAGGAGACCTGGGTTCAATTCCTAGGCAATGCACCTTACGCACAGCTGCCAGTGGAGGCTTGTATGTTGCTATGATGTTGAATAGGAGCTTCCAGACTGAGACAGAAAAAAAGGCCTGGCAATCTACTTCCCAAAATCAACCAGTGAAAACCCAATGGATCACAATGGTCCGATCCACAAATGATCAGGGGGATGATGCAGGACAGGACAGTATTTCATTCCATTGTGCGTGGGGTTGCCATGAGTCAGGGCCAACTTGACAGCCGCTAACAACAATTCTGGTTGTGAATAGGCAGCAGGTGAAAGTCACTTCTGGGCACCTTAATGAAATATCAGTTGAAGAATGACCAAAAATTCTTAGAAGTATTCATTCTACAGAATGACTCTAAGAGCTCTGTTCTGAGATGTAAGCATTGGTATTCTGTGAAATGAAGAAAAAAGAAACGACTCAATGGTCAATGAATATGAGAAGCTCTTTATTCCATTCTAGAGATATACAGTAGTAAAGTCGTGGAATATTTCTGCCATGGAATACCATTCCGTATAATATCCCATGAAATATGGTTTGGAAATCACTATTTATCTGAGGCATTAGATCTGGTAGATCTCATGAAATTCTTGTTTCACTTTTTTTTATTTAATTTAAATTTTCCTTATTTTTTTTTTCATTATCTAACAGAAATATTAAGTCCTATCAAATTCAGGTTGTGTCAAGCAATATTGAAAAACATTATGTTTGAGGATGGCATTAGAGTTTTTATATAGAACTGCCCTTGCAGTTCATGATCTGGGCATCAAATATTCTAAGATTTCCTAAGAACTTGAAAAACTAAATCCTTATGCTACAGAGCCAGGCTAATCCACCTCATAGCAGATGCTATTTTTACTATATGACATAGATACGTTTTGGATGGTGATAAACTTATTTTAATTTTCTCTGTCAGAAAGGGAAAAACATGTCGTAGTTAACCCTATTACAGCATAAGCTACTATGCATTTTATACCCCCAAATTCTGCCCAGCCCTTACCAACTCAGTACCTCTGCTTGGACTGCACCTGAAGCAGAACAAGCATTGAATTCAGCAAACTGCTTTTGGTATATGAGGATTACTCAACCTTGCCTACTAGTTCATCTAATGTCTTCCACTGTGATTACCTTTAAGCATAATGGTTTCCAATTATCTGGATTCAAACACTGTTTGTGCCTTTTAACATTAATTGGTGTATTTAAAGTGTCTTGAGAGTTTAGTCTGTATTCTGAAAATAAACAAGATATCCTTCACTCTTTTCCTCTCTCATCGTACTTTTTTTTATCTTCCGTTTGCCCTCTATGTCCTGCTTATCCCTTTTACCTTCTCTCCTATTGCCTCGCTCTCTTGATCCATCAGACACTGCCTAGCCATCTGATCGCCATACTTTAAAGTAATTTTGGACAGAAGCAAAAGACCCTGGAATCCTTAGTAATCCGCTTCAGATCCGGCTACTCAGCGCTGGTTAGGCTCCTGAACAGCCAACGGTCTTTTCAGGCAACTACCTTGGAAATTGAAAACCTGTTAGGGCATCGGTGGAATAACATGAGCCCTGAAACAAAATCATACAAATAGAAAAGAAAATGTCCTTTCGGTGTTAAGGCACTGCTGAAACAATTGAAAGGAAGACAGACTCTAGGTGATCTCTATTGATGGGCCTCAAAGTGGCTGGTGCTTATAAGCAGACTGGTCATTTTGCCTGCATTTCAGGTGTCGTTAGGCCTCTGCCCTGAAGGCTGAGCCGCTTACTCATCACACAAAACTTCCTGTCTGAGACTGAATAGCAAACCTGAGAAAATGAATATTTGAGAGTTACTCAGGGGGTAAGCAATACAGGCACAGAACATTCTGGCTCCACAACACCTGCTACCTTGCTGAAGGGAAAGGGAGCTGTGCAAACACACCAGCTGCAGCTGCTTCCTTTTCTGCTTTCTGTTCCTAACTCCCATAAATACCCTCTCTCCATCTCTCCCTGGAAAAAGACACCCTGCCCCTCTTTTGACTCATTATGCCCTGAATTACATTCTGTTGAATGACTCCCTTCAGCCCATTACTCTCCTGTAAAAACGGCAAGATGGGAGCATTAGACCTCCTCACCTAACTTCACAAAGGGGAGGAGAGAGAATCAAGATCAACAGCCCAAGGCTGATTACTATGGGGTGGAGGTCAGACATACGTCCTCCCGCCAACCTTTTTACCAATTCTGACGCCAACCTTCCTTTCCACAGCAACAGTCTCTACTTCTCTGCTCGATTTGATAATTCATTGCAATGGCCATGTAGAACTCACAGACAATACTCATAATCATGAGGTTTACTAAGGAAGTAACAGGTTACTACTCAGGCTAAGGATCAACAGGCTACAACTCAGGATCAGGAGCAGAAAGCATGTAGACAAAGTCTCCCTTCTTCAATACAAGGCAGCTCTTTCAGCAGCTCTTGTTCAGGCAGGGCTCCTTTTGGACCTCTGAGCACGGGTTCCTCTTAGCCCCCTCAAGACAGGCTTCCTCTTCTAAGCCCTTGGCCCTCAGCCCAACTTGGGCCTGGCCTCTGCCCTGCTTAGGCAAGTGTCACAAAGCTCTTTAGCTCCATTAGTAAGTGGCCAGAGCCACCCCACTCTGCCAGGAAGACTCCCGCCCAAAGGCACTCAGCTCCCTCACTCTGAGTCGGCAAGACTAGCTCCGCCAACAAGTGTCCGGAGATACCCTCCTACCCAAATACTCTCAGCTCCCTTGCTCTATGGGTGGGCACACCCACTGTAGCCACCTTGCTCCATTGGCCGGGAAGCCCACCACACCATCTTGTGTTGGTCTCCAGCTGCTGCTGCCACCATTTCTTTGCCGCTTCTTCTCATCATCTCATGCCATCTCTGATGTTACAGCACTCTGTCTGTCTCCTGGGTCTAGGAGGTTCTTAGTACAGGACCTTGGATCCAAAAAACATTCTCCATTCCTGGCTCTTCTGTTTTGATGGTAGTGAGGTCCCCTCTCTGCTCTGGGGTTGGCTCTCTTTTTAAGCTAGCAGGATGACAAAACTGACAAATTACCTCATTAGGGTTCCATACAGCTTATTTGCATGGCCCCACAAGGATCCCATACACCTTATTTGCATTGTTAGCAAGCTGTCCAATCCACTTGAAGAGCCACAGACACCTTATTTGCATAGTCCTACCCAATCATTACAAGACCATGAATGGCTAAAAGAGCTATATCAAGTAATTCACTGTACCACATTTCCCCTCTCTAACTGCATCAAACAAAATATTTAACAAAGATAGATGAATATGCAAAATAAATATTTCTGCTGAGTGAAATTTAGAATAAATTCTCTATCTTGTTGAGATCACCTCTGCAATTATTGACATGATTCAACACCTTCATTTCTGCCCAATGTATTTTTAAGCAAGTAATTTCATTTTAGTGTGCCAGACTGCCAATATTAACAGCTTCTAATGTGCTGAATAAACTGTATTTCCAGGTATTCAAGTATCATCCACTGCCTCTTTAAAATACTCCTCTCTTTCATATTTCATCTTTTCGGTTCTTCACTTCACACTCTCTCATAACTCACCTTCACTGCCTTTTACTTTTCAAGCTCCTATCTCTCCTGTTCTCTATAGTGTTCCCCAACAAAAATGTATTTCTCATGCGGCCATTTCTGATCACCCTGTTACCATCCCAGCAATATACACTATCTTGCCTTTCCCATTTAGGTCCTATTCCTCATCCAGGCTCATCCTCTGGTCCCAGGACATCCAAGCTCTGCAAGATTGGGACAAGGATCAGGAGCAGAAAATTTAACAATGGCAGAGCTCTGACAAGTTAATTCAACTCCTGCTGTTAAATTAACCAGCGTTCCAGCTGAGTTAACGCGTCACCCAGTTTCAAAAGGTTAAGCTCCAAGCTTAATCTTATTCATCATTATGAACTCTTCAAATTGGCTGAAATATTTAAAATTCAGTGAAATGAAAGGACCGCAGGAAACATTTAAGAGCCAACTGCCCGGTCTTCAAAAAATGGAGAAATAATCTACAAAGATTAGGAAAAGAAGGCTTCAGAACGGGTGAATGAAGACACTGGAGAACTAGGTTACAGTGAATGATAAAAGGACACTGAGGACAAGGGCATCTTATCTTTCCACTATCATGAAGAGATTCAGACGTTAGGAAGAAATTTAATGGAGGATCCTGAAAATGCTTGTCCTATCTCATCATAAGCAACGGACCAAAACTGAATGCTAATGAAAAGGGCATGTACAATAATACCCACTGAGCTCTCTGCTCCTTTTTGGACTTCGGCCACAGATAGGAGGTAGGTCAAAGTGTGCCTCCCACTTATCACTGACTGGGAGGGAGATCACAGCCCCCTGTGTGCTTTCTATTCAGACTTCTGTGACAGCAAAGAGCCCATGTGGATTTTGAAAGAAGGAACTGTGCAGCAGAAAATAATGCTGGAGGTGCTGAATCTAGCATGTCTTACTTAGTATAATGTTTAGTATACAGTGGGGCTTAATAAAGGTTAATTCTAATATTATTATCATCATACACTTTCAGTCACAAACATCTGCAGGCGTTTGAACAACATAACAACTGAGCTGGAGGAAACGGATATACCCACATGCATCTTTTCCCCTCTCCTCAATCTCTCAGCCCAAACTAGAGGGAGTTGTTCAAAATGTTTTTTCACAGGTGCTTGAGCTCCTCCTACAAACCCTGCACCCAGGCCTCATCATACAAATGGCCACATTTTCCCCAAACTGGTCATCATGCCTAAATTTCCTCCCTGCTCCTGACTGCCATCTCGCACACTTTCTCACAAATTCCTTCAAGTTCTACCTCTTGTCAGAAGCCTTTTGTATTGGTGTAAATCTGTTTCTTAATTTACCACCATATCATTTCAGCCTCTTGCTGAAAACATATTATTATAGAATGTATAATGATATTGCTTTTTTTATTGTATATTTGGTCTGTTTGTATATTTTATTAGATTATAGGTATCTTTTTTTTTTTTTTTTTATGGGGCAAAGGCTAACCCTGTCCATTTGTAATAATACTCTGTATGCCTAATGCAGTGTTCTGCATCTCTTGAGTTCCTGAAAGGCTAAGTTAGGACTTTCTTATTTTGAGGCATTGTAAGAAAGTCTTCAAAGAAAGATAAATACAGGGGTTGAAAGGCAATTGGAAGACTCGTTGGCCAAGTTAAGTCATGAAGAGTCAAAATGTACTTTAAAAATAATATTTTCATACCCTTAATATTTTAAAATGTGCAACATGCACAAAGCCACCTATATAAGTGGCAATAATTCAATTATACGTGTAATTTCAATGAGGAAAGCATTGTTATTGCACTAACATTTTCTTTAATATGTCAGAGCTAAGTGCTAAATGACATTTTATTTAATGAATAAAATATTTAATTCACAATTAAATTATATCAACTTAAAAAATACTACAGTTTTTGATAGTGTTCTTAATGTCAAAGATTACCAGCAAGGTTTTTTCTTTTTTTTTTTTTAATTGTGCTTTAGGCAAAGGTTTACAGAGCAAATTAGTTTCTCGTTAAACAATTAATACACATATTGTTTTGTGACAACACTCTCTCCTTCTCAAACTTGGGTTTCCCGTTTCCATTTGTCCAGCTTTCCTGTCCCTTCCTGTCTTCTCATCCTTGCCCCTGTACTGGTGTGCTCGTTTAGTCTCATATACATGGCTGAGCTACTTGTATTATTGTTTGTTTTATAGGCTTGTCTAATCTTTGGCTGAAAGGTGAACCTAGTAGGACTTCAGTACTGACTTAAAAAGGGTATCCTGGGGCCATACTCTCAGGGTTTCTTATGTCTCTGTTAGACTAGTAAGTCTGGTCTTTTATTTGTGAGTTAAAATTTTGTTCTACATTTTTCTCCAGCTCTGTCTGGGACCCTCTATTTTGATCCCTGTCAGAGCAGTCAGCAGTGGTATAGTATTTCTATTTCTAGCTTTTTGAGGAAGCACCATATTGTTTCCCAAAATTGTCGTACCATTATTGCATTTCCACCAACAGTGCATAAGAGTTCCAATCTCCCCACAGCCCCTCCAGTATTTTTATTTTCTGCTTTTTTGATTCAAGCCAGTAATGTCAGGGAGAGATGGTATCTCATTATAGTTTTGATTTGCATTTCTCTAATGCCAGTAAGAATTTTTAAAGTATTATTTTTTAGAAAACTTTGGATTTTTATTTTATCATCTTTGAATAGCTCATATAACAACAACAAAAAATGTGGTTGCATAGATATCTTTTGCGGACATAAGAAATCTAAAGACAAGGAAATCTAGAGAGGGAAAAGTTGACTTCAACCCCATATAATGCAACTGCTACAAAATGAAAACAATGAACTCTGCCTCGTGACTATTACAATCAATTTTAAATAAATGATTCACGTAATCAGAATTATTGATAAAGAATTTTTCAAAACAAATGACTCTTTACTGAATATAGCCATAAACCATGCACTGGTTTCTTTAACTATCGTTTCTTTTGGGAAAAAATGTAATGTCATACTTCAAAACAGAGAAAAAGACTGTGCTTGTAACTCTCATCCTTAAAACAACAGCAGAATCGCAGGATTCACAGCACAATTAAGAAGTCTATTGTTGACACTACACACCAGGCTGCACTTCTTCCATTCATATTGATGTCACTTAAGCAGCCACCACTGATATTTTTTAGAAATCTGCAAGAAAATGTTTGAGACACAAAGCAAGATAAGAGCCCACTATAGAAGGAGAGGAGACATGCACTAAAATTAAATAACGTTTCTAAGCAAAATCCACAGGATGCCCAACTAATACGGCATTAAATTAGCAGTGGTGTGAGAGCATCAAACCCTAAAGGACAGGGTTTATGTTGTGATTTTAAAATATCAACTTGACGCATACGTCTAGTATCACTTATGTATATATTTTGGATCTTAACGTGAATGTTTTCTGAGCTTCCTTTAATATTACCTCAGTGAAACTTCTGCATTCATGCAAGAATATTAACCGAGCACTCCGACAGGCATATTCCCTGTTCTGGAAAAGTTCACTTTGAACCTAACTCTTTTCCAACCTGCTAACTCACCCATTCTCTTCAATGTTCTTATTTAATTTTTAAGTACTCATATCTATTACTATACTGCAGTTTTCAACACAGATTGCTACTCATTTTTTCATGTTATAAAGATATCTGCAAATCCAAGCCAAGGCCCAATCCTGAACCCATGATGTGAGAATACAAAGAGATATGGATTAGTCATTACTCTTTAGATAGCTGACTGAGTTAAAGTGTTGCTAGCCATGATCTTGCTCCATCGCTCTCCCATAAGTTAATTCTAGGCAATGACTGAGTCCTTACGTGGTACTTGCTTTCCCATTGGTTAGGAAATTTCAGTTTTTGAAGATCTGTCTAATTTTGGAGAAAGTTCTATTTCAGACACTTTTTAGAGTTATTCTTCCAGGTTTTTATTACCTCAGGAATACCAAGGGCCCCAGCCAACCAACTCATTGTCGTCGACTCGATTTTGACTCACAGCAACATAGGACTTCCCCAAAGGCTGTAAACCTTTACAGAAGCAAGCTGCTACATCCTTCTCCTGAGGAGCAGCTGGTGAGTTCAAACCACTGACCTTTTGGTTAGCAACTGAGTGCTTAACCACTGTGCCATCAGGGCTCCTATTCCAAGGATACTGCTGCTCAAATCTGTTGTTCTTGAATCAGAATTGCAAAACAAGACCAGCAATCTTTAACTAGATCTATAATTTGGCAAGAATTCATAGAACATAAACCTAGAGAGTTGGACATAATACTCTGTGGCTGGAAAACAGGTTGAATATGGAAGATTATCTAAGATAAACCATTCTGAATTAGAGTGTTTTAGAATAGATTCAATGTATATAGGCTAAGCTAAAGATTTTCATTATATTCAAATAAAAGGATAGCTTTGTTTAATGGGTGATCAGTTTGAAAACTATCCTGAGATTTATAATTTAAAACCACTGAAGGAGTACTTTAAGGAATATCAAACAGTATTAAGAAGATGAAACATAGGATATAAAGGGCTTGATATTACTTAGTTTGTAAAAGGTCTGCTAAAAAAACATGAAAGTGGCTCTAACAGGTGAAAAAGGTTACTGTGCAAAGTTGGTGGTTATCAGTTGTCTTCAGGCTTCCCTGGAAATAGAGTAAAAAGATATTATTTTAAAATCTATCATGACAGTTCTACAAATAAAGGCAAACAACATACATTTAGCATGTTAAATACTGAAACTAGTGATTAAAACACATCTAAAAACAGTTTTAGAAGTCTCTAAACAGAAAAAAGAGCCCTGGGGGGTGCAGTGGTTAAAGTGCTTCGCTGCTAACCAAAACGTCAGCAGTTCAAATCCTCCAGCCGCTCCTAAGAAGAAAGATGTGGCAGTCTGCTTTCATAAGGATATACAGCCTTGGAAACCCTATAGGGCAGTTATACTCGTAAAGGATATAAAAAATATACACTAAGTATTTGAAGTGATACCACTACTTTGCCTCTATTTCACATTTTATCATTTTGAATGTTCATTGATACACATAGACTTATTTGATCATCACAAAAACTCTGAGAGATGGAGAGGTAAATAGGTCTTGTTTTGCCTGAGATAATCCCAGTGTTAACCTATTACCAACAAGACATGGTCATTTAATTTTTAGCATTTCCCAAAGTGCCCAAGCTTACACCAAATTTATATTACTGTTACAGGTTGAATTACATCCCCCGAAAAATATGTGCTGTAAGTCCTGACCTCCATGCCTGTGGATATAATACCATTAGGGAATGGGTTGTCTTTGCTATGTTAATGAGGCAGAATTTGTATAGAATGTATCCACTTTGGAGATATAAAAGAGATTAAACAAGTAAGCTAGGAAGCAGAGATGGAGAAAGACAGATGCCAAGTCACATGAAGACCGCTCTGGAGCAGAAGCTCAAAAGAAACAAGGACCTTCCTCCAGAGCAGACAGAGAGAGAAAGCCTTCCCCTAGAGCCAGGACCCTGAACTCGGACTTCTAGCCTCCTAAACTGTGAGAAAATAAATTTCTGTTTGTTGAAGCCACCCACTTTTGGTATTTTTGTTATAGCAGCACTAGATAACTAAGACAGATACATTAGGTATCAACCACATTTTAAAATTTAAGATGCTCACCTGGAATTATAAAACTGATAAATGATAGAACTGATATTAAAAGGGAAGCCTCTAATTGTTCAGTGTTAAAAGCATCTTTTTCCAAGGAAAAACAAAAGGACTAGATGGTTTTTAGGATGTATTGAAATTCTTAAAAAGAGGTTTTCCTATTTTATTTTGTTTTTTCCAATAATAGAATGACTATTAACTAATAACCAAATATCAGGACTTTTAAATTTTTTCCAAAGATAGACTAAAAGAAAAATTTCTCCATACCTCAAGATTCTCAGCTTGTTTTTGTTCACTGAAAATAGAAATAGAAGGAGGAGGCCTCACATGTCCTGACCCCAAAACATACTATACGGGTACAGTAATCAAAACAGCTTGGGTTCAAGTGACAGGCACATAGACCAACGGAATAAAACTGAGAACCCAGAAGTAAACCCATCCAGCTGATTTTTGACAAGTCATCAAAGTCTATCCAATGTGCTGGCAAAACTGGATAACCATTTGCAGAAAAATGAAATGAGATCCATATCTCACAATATACACAAAAACTAACTCAAAATGGATTAAAGACATAAACGTTAAAGTTAAAACTGTAAAGTTCCTGGATGTTAATAAAGGGACAAAACTATGGAACCACATTTTTTTCAGAAATAAATTACCAAACACAACTACAAATGCACAAAAAACAGAAGACAAATTAGGAAACTATAACCTCCTAAAAACTGAATATTTATGTACAGCAAAAGACATCAAAAAAGTAAAAATAACTTCCAACAACAAAAAAAGCCCTGGCCCAGAGAGCTTCATTGGATAGTTCCACCAAACATTCAGAGAACAGTTAACATCACTTCTACTAATGGTATTTCAGAGCATGGAAAAGGATGGAATACTCCCAAACTCATTCTATGAAGCTAGCATAACCCTCTGATACCAAAACTAGATAAGGACAGCACACAAAAAGAAAATTACAGGCCAATATCCCTCATGAACATATACTCAAAAATCCTCAACAAAATTCTAGCCAATAGAATTCAACAACATATCAAAAAAATAATTCACTATGACCAAGTGGGATTCATACCAGGTACGCAGGGATGGTTCAACATTAGAAGAACAATCAGTATAATCCATCACATAAATAAAACAAAAGACAAGAATCACATGATCTTATCAATTGATGCAGAAAAGGCATTTGACAAAGTGCAACACATATTCATGATAAAAACTCTCAGCAAAACAGGAATAGAAGGAAAATTCCTCATCATAATAAAGGGTATTTATACAAACCCTGGTGGTATAGTGGTTAAGTGCTACGGCTGCTAACCAAAGGATCGGCAGTTCGAATCCACCAGGTGCTCCGTTCTACTCTGTCCTACAGGGTCGCTGTGAGTCAGAATAGGCTCGACGGCACTGAGTTTAGCTTTTGGTTTTATACAAAGCCAACAGCCAACATCATCCTAAATGGAGCTAAAAACATTCCCCTTGAGAACAGGAACCAGACAAGGATGCCCTTTATCACCACTCTTATTCAACATTGTGCTGGAGGTCCTAGCCAGAGCAAATTAGGCTAGAAAAAGAAAAAAAGGCATTCAAATTGGTAAGGAAGAAGTAAAAATATCTCTATTTGAAGCTGATATGTTCTTATACACAGAAAACCCTAAGGAATCCACAAGAAAACAAACGGAACTAATAGAAGAGTTCAGCAAAACATCAGAACGCAAGATAAACATACAAAAATCAGTTGGATTCCTCTACACCAACAAAAAGAATATTGAAGAGGAAATCATCAAATTCATACCAATTTACAATAGCCCCCAAGAAGATAAAATACTTAGGAATAAATCTAATCAGAGATGTAAAAGACCTATACAAAGAAAAGTACAAGAGGCTACTGCAAGAAACCAAAAGAGATTTACATAAATGGAAAAACATACCTTGCTCATTGATAGGAAGTCTCAACATTGTGAAAATGTCTATTCTACCCAAAACCAACTACAGATATACTGCAATCCCAATCCAAATGCCAATGACATTTTTTAATGAGATGGAGAAACAAATCACTGACTTCATATGGAAAGGGAAGAGGCCCCGGATAAGTAAAGCATTACTGAAAAAGAAGAACAAAGTGGGAGGCCTCACACTACTTGATTTTAGAACCTATTATACTGCTACAGTAATCAGAATAGCCTAGTACTTGTACAACAACAGATACATAGACCAATGAAACAGAACTGAGAATCCAGATGTAAATTCATTCACCTATGAGCAGCTGGTATTTGACAAAGGCCCAAAGTCCATTAATTGGGGAAAAGATAGTCTCTTTAACA
This sequence comes from Loxodonta africana, assembly GCF_030014295.1. Classification (NCBI taxonomy): domain Eukaryota; kingdom Metazoa; phylum Chordata; class Mammalia; order Proboscidea; family Elephantidae; genus Loxodonta; species Loxodonta africana. Next base: position 82,528,939 of record NC_087347.1, on the reverse strand, counting down.
AATGGTGCTGGCATAACTGGATATCCACCTGCAAAAAAATGAAACAAGACCCATGCCTCACACCATGCACAAAACAAACTCAAAATAAATTGAAGACCTAAATATAAAATCTAAAACAATAAAGATCATGGAATTAAAAATAGAGGCAATGCTAGGAGCCCTAATACACGGCATAAACAGTATACAAAACACTACTAACAATGCACAAACACCAGAAGAGAAACTAGATAACTGGGAGCTCCTAAAAATTAAACATTTTTGTTCATCCAAACACTTCATCAAAAGAGTAAAAAGATAACCTACAGACTGGGAAAAAAATTTTGTCTACGACAAATCCAAATGAGCATCTAATCTCTAAAATCTGCAAGATTCTGCAAAACCTCAACAAAGAGACCAAACCAATTTAAAAAATGGACAAAGGATATGAACAGGCACTTCACCAAAGAAGACATTCAGGCAGCTCACAGATACATGAGGAAATGCTCACGATCATTAGCCATTAGAGAAATGCAAATCAAAACTACAAGGAGATACCATCTTATCCCAACAACGCTAACATTAATCCAAAAAACACAAAATAATAAATGTTGGAGAGGTTGTGAAGAGACTGGAACACTTATACACCGCTGATGGGAATGTAAATTGGTACAAACACTTTGAAAATCGATTTGGCGCTTCCTTAAAAAGCTAGAAGTTCCATAGGATCCAGCAATTCCACTCCTTGGAATACATCCTAAAGAAATAAGAGCCCTCGCATGAATAGATACATGCACACCCATGTTCACTGCAGTACTATGCACAATAGCAAAAACAAGGAAACAACTTAGGTGCCCATCAACAGATGGACGGATAAACAAATTATGGTATATTCACACAATGGAATACTATGCAATGATAAAGAACAACAACGAATCCTCAAAACATCTCATAACATGGATGAATCTGGAAGGAATTATGCTGAGTGAAATTAGTCAGTCACAAAAGGACAAATATTGTATGAGACCACTATTAGAGAACTAAAGAAAAGGTTTAAACACAGAAGAAAACATTCTTTGATGGTTACGAGGGTGGGGAGGGAGGGAGAGGGATATTCACTAACTAGATAGTAAACAAGAATTATTTTAGGTGAAGGGAAGGATAACTACAACACGGGAAATCAGCACAACTGGACTAAACCAAAAGCTAAGAAATTTCCTGAATACAACCAAACACTTTGATTCCATCAGCCATTGCATACTATTCCATTGTGTGAATATACCATAATTTGTTTATCCATCTGTCCATTGATGGGCACCTAAGTTGTTTCCATCTTTTTGCTATTGTGGATAGTACTGCAATGAACATGGGTGTGCACATATCTATTCATATGATGGTTCTTATTTCTTTAGGATATATTCCAAGGAGTGGAATTGCTGGATCCTATGCAACTTCTTTCTAGCTTTTTAAGGAAGCGCCAAATCGATTTTCAAAGTGTTTGTACCAATTTACATTCCCACCAGCATTTACATCCTAGCAACCAGATGGTGCCCAGCTACCACTAATGACTGTCCTGACGGGGAACACAACGGAGAGTCCCTGATGGAGCAGGAGAAAATTGGGTGCAGAACTCAAGTTCTGGTAAAAAGACCAGACTTAATGATCTGACTGAGACTGGAGGAACCCCAGAGGACATGCCTGCCAGACTCTCTGTTAGCCCCAAACTAAAACCATCCCCGAAGTCAACTCTTCAAAGATTAGACTGGGCCATACAACATAAAATGATACTGGTGAGGAGAGTGCTTCTGAGCTCAAGTGGGCATATGAGACTAAGTGGGCAGCTCCTGTCGGAAGGTGAGATGAGAAGGCAGAGGAGGACAGGAGCTGGTTGAATGGACATGGGAAATACAGGGTGGAGAGGAGGAATGTGCTGTCACATTATAGGGAGAGCAAATATAGGGTCAAATAACCATGTGTGTATAAGTTTTGTATGAGAATATGATGTGAATTGTAAGCTTTCCCTTAAAGCACAATAAAAATATATACATATATATGAAAGAGTAAAAACAGAACCTACAGGCTGGGAAAATCTTTGGAAATGCTATATCTGATAAGGGTCTGATCTCTAAAATATGTAGAAAACATTGATAGCTCAACAACAAAAAGACAAACAGTTCAGTCAAAAAATGAGCAAAGGACATGAACAGACACTTGACCAAAGAGGACATTCAAGCAGCCAACAAACATATGAAAAAATGCTTGCAATCATTAGCCATTAGAGAGAGGAAAATCAGAACTGCAATGAGATACCATCTCACCCCTGCAGAAATGGCACTGATCAAAAAAACCTGAATACAACAAATGCTGATGAGATTGTGGGGAGATTGGAAGCTTTATCCACTGCTGGACGGATTGTAAAAGGATACAATCACTGGGGAAAACAATAGGGTGCTTCCTCAAAAAGCTAGAAATAGAAATACTTTATGATCTAGCAATCCTGCTGCTAGGTATATACCCTAGAGATTTAATGGCAGTGACACAGATAGAGATAATGCACACCTGTGTTCACTGCATCATTATTCACAATAGCAAAAAGATGGAAACAGCCTAAGTGTCCATCAACAAATAACTGGATAAACAAAATGTGGTATATACATACAATGCAATAGCACGCAGCTATAAAGAATAATGGTGAGTTCGCAAAACATAACATGGATGAATCTGGAGGACTTTATGCGGAGTGAAATAAGTCAATCACGAAAGCACAAATATTGTATGATCCCACTTTTGTAAAAAGACAAAAATAGATATACATACAGAAGTCAGGGTTCTTTGGTGGTTACCAGGGATGGCAGGAGGAATCACTCCCTAGACAGTACCACTTTTATTTTTGGTGATGGAAAAGGCAATACCAAATGTGGGTGAAGTGTACACAACTCAACCAGAGTAAATGATGGCACTAAGAAATATACAAGAATTAAGGTACGTTATTGGTAAATGCTATAATATATACAATTTTGCAACAACAGCAGTAACAAACAAAAAATATGTGAGTGGTTACATAGGTGGATACGTATGCATATACACATATAGGAAAGTATATGTGTATATGTAATACGTATGTATGGGTGTACCTGTAGGTGTATGTATATACATGTTTGCATGTCCTGCACATATATTCATATATCTATACGTAATAAAGCACATGGGGGCACAGTCACAGATACTTCCCAGACATAAACAAACATTTTGTGGTACAGGTTTACTGAGTTTGAAGGCTTCATGGGGCAACTCTGTCAATTGGCACAACATAGTTCATAAAGTATGTGTTCTACACTCTAGTTTGGTAAGTAGCATTTCGGGTCTTTAAAAGCTTAGGAACAGCCATCTAAGATACAACTATTGGGCTCTACTCGTCTGGAGCAAAAGAGAAAGAAGAAAACGAAAGACTCAAAGAAGAAACTAGTCTATAGGACTAATTGCTTACACAAATCTTGACCTCATCTATCCTGATCCAAAATAACAAGATGATGCCCAGCTACCATTACTGACCAGTCTGACCAGAGACACAATAGATGAGCCCAGACAGAATGGGAGAAAATTGTAGAACAAAACAAAATTCTTTATAAGTGACCAGATTTACTGAACCAGTTGAGGCTAAAGGAACCCTTGAGACTATTGCCTGAGATATCCTTTAAACTTTGAACTGAAACTACTCCCTGAGGTCACCTTTCAGCTAAATAACAGATTGGCTCATACAATAAACAATGTCATCCATGAGTACTGTGTTCCTTTTAAAAAAAAGAAATTATTTATATGAAACCAAGTGGTCAACATTTACTCTAAAGAAAAGATGAGAAGTTCAGAGAGTTCAGGGAAGCTAGATTAACAGAAACAGAACAACCAGAATGGAAATAATGAGAATGTTGATACAAGATGAAAAAAGTAACCAACGCCACTGAATAATATGTATAGAAATTGTTAAACTAGAACCTAATTCTGTGTAAACTTTAACAAAAAATACAGTAATTTTTGTTTAATATAATAAAGAAATAGAAGGTATAGCAGATCAGAAATGAGCACAAATTTTTGAAATTCTGTCCATAGAGAGGTGATTCTGTGATCATCATCTTGAAAATGGGTGGGCTCTGTAACTGCTTTACCTGATAAACTACAGAAGAATTTAGGTTGAGTCAGTTTCCAGTCCAGGGGTTTAAAAAATTCCATCTTCAGTTTCCTGTCTCTTGAAACATGCTCTATAGGAACATTGAGCTGCTGCATAAACAGTCTATCTACCCTGAGACTTCCATGCTAAAGATGCCAGAAATAGGTGCTGTGATGAAAAATCTCAGTTGAGTCCAGCCATCTAACCACCCTTTTTTAAGCAGCAGACGTGTGTTAAGCCATCTTAATCCTCCAGACCATCACATCTACCAGCTGAACACTACTAAGTAACAACATTCAATATCATATAGAGCAGAAGAATGGACCAGCTGAGCCCTGTCCAAAATACTGACTCACAAAATCACGAGCTATAATAAAATATTTCTTGTTTTAAGCTCTCAATTTTCAAATAATTTGTTAAGTGGCAGTAGATAACTGGGACAGAATTTGGTACCTGGAATTGTGGTGCTGTGATAACCCAAAAAACAAAAACCAAACTGGTTGCCGTCCAGTAGGTTAAACCTAAAACCTGTGCATTGGCTGGGATTGGATGGGGGGCGTAAACAGGAAGAAGCTGTTGGTGAAAACTTCAGTGGCCTCAGGGAAGCTATTACGGTTTCAAGGACAATGAAGAAAATGTTATTAGAAGCTGGTGAAAAGGGCAGCTGAGTTATATAAAGACAGAAGAGTTAGCAAAACTGTTGCCTGCAGCAATATGGAAAATAGAAAAGCAATCTAATGATCTCAGAAAACTTGCTGAGGAGATTTTTAGACACAAATTCATCCAGCTACCTATGACAAAATGAAAGATGAAAGAGACAACCTAAAGACAAAACCTTTCAGATTTCTAGCATAACGTGAAGGGATATTGAGAGTCCTAGACAGTCTTTCCAAGGCAACAAAAGCTTCTAAAACTAAGAAATAGCCTCAGAGTCGGGGTCAGTAAAGCCTGGTCTAAGGATAAAGATGAAGTAACGCCACCTCCTTAAGTGTGGGCTGCACATTGTGACTTTCTTCCAAAGAGTAAAGTAGGGGAAAAAAAAAAGGGGGAGAGGGAAAAAAAAGTACTTTTACAAGAGAGAAATCTGGAAAAGTTGTGATCAGGAACAACATCGACAGTGATAAGTCACATAGATTGTATGTACCTGTCTTAGTTAGCTAGTGCTGCCATAAGAAAAAAATACCATAAGTGGGTGACTTTAAAGAACAGAATTTGTCTCCCAGTTATGGAGGCTAGAAGTCCAAATCAGAGCATTGGCTCTAGAGGAAGTTCCTTCTTTGTCTATTGTAGCTTCTAGTAGCTGCTGGCAATCCTCAGCATCGCTGAGCTTGTAGATGCACCTTCTCAATCATTACATGGTGTCTGTCTTCCCCTGTATGGGTCTGTGTCTATTCTGCTCTATTTATAAGGCACCACTCAGAAGGGATTAGGTTTAGAATCCACCCTACTCTGATTTGACCTCATCAGTACAACAAAAGAAAACTATTTCCAAATAAGGTCATATTTACAGGTACAGAGGTTATGACTTCAAAATGACTTTTTGGGGTACACAGTTTAATACATAACATTACCATTGATATGATGTAATGAAAATGGTACTTTGTTTCTTCCTCCCAAAAACCTACTACCCCAATCTAATAATGGGGAAAACATCAGACAAATCTTAATAGGAGGATATCCTACAAAACATCTGATCAGTAATCCTCAAAACTGTCATAGTTACCAAAAACAAGGAAAATCTGAGAATCTGTCAGAGCTAAGAGGAGCTTAAGGAGATATAACTACTAAATGCAATGTGGTACCTTGTTTAGGATCCTAGAACATAAAAAGAACACTAGAGGAAAATTGAGGAAATTGAAATAAATTATGGACATTATTTTAAAATAATGTATTCATATTGGCTCATTAATTATGATAAATATACCATATTAATGCATGTTGGTAATAATAAGGAAACTGCATGTGGAGTATATGGGAGCTCTCTGTACTATCTTCACAATAATTCTGTAGCCCTAAAACTGCTCTAAAATAAAATTTTTATTTTTAAAAAGAGTAAATTTGTAGAACTTATGTGAATTATAGACTAATGGTGACTATCAAGCTGTATTAACAAAGGCGGTGTGGTATTGCCATTAGGTTAGACATAGAGAACGATGAAACAGAACAGAAAGTCCAGAAATATGCTCATACTAATATGGTCAATTGATTTTCAGCAAAGTCTGTTATGGTAATTCTGTGAGAAAATATAGTCTTTCAACAATTGATGATGGAAAAATTGAGCAGCCACATGCACAAAAAATGAACTACAACCCTTACCTTGCACCTCACACAAAAGTTAACCTGCAATAGATCATAGACCTGAACATACAAGCTTAAATTACTAAAGTTCTAGAATATGATATAACCCATTGCCATGAAGTCAATTCTGCCTCATAGCAACTCTATAGAACAGAGCAGAATTTCCCCATAGGGTTTCCAAGGAGCAGCTGGTGGATTCAAACTGCCAACCTTTTGGTTAGCAGCCAAGTTCTTAACACTGTGCCACCAGGGTCCTTGGATATGAAATAGAAGAAAATACTTAAGTGTGTATAGAAAGATAGACTGATACTGACACATATAAATACCTTTATATAGAGAGATTTAGAGAAATCAACGTGCCAAAATGTTCACAATTGAAGAATCAGAGAAGAATTTATAAGAGCTCTTTAAACTATTCTTAAAACTTTTCTATAGGCTTGAAAGTTTCCGAGATAGTAACAGAGTCAGACTAAAACTGAAAAAGGAAAGCACTGCATAATACTCTAGGACTATCTCAATTGCCTCAAAGTAATTATATTTTGGTGTTGCTTGCTGGAAGTGAAGAGGATTTGAGCACTTACTGATGAAGATCAAAGACCACAGCCTTCAGTATGGATTATACCTCAACATAAAGAAAACAAAAATCCTCACAACTGGACCAATGAGCAACATCATGATAAACAGAAACAAGATTTAAGTTGTCAAGGATTTCACTTTACTTGGATCCACAATCAACGCCCATGGAAGCAGCAGTCAAGAAATCAAAACACACATTGAGTTGGGCAAATCTGCTGCAAAAAACCTCTTTAAAGGATTGAGAAGCAAAGACGTCGCCTTAAAGACTAAGGTACGCCTGACCCAAGCCATGGTGTTTTCCGTTGCCTCCTATGCATGTGAAAGCTGGAAGATGAATAAAGAAGACCAAAGAAGAACTGACACCTTTGAATTGTGCTGTTGGTGAAGAATATTGAATGTACCATGGACTGCCAAAAGAACAGACAGATCTGTCTTGGAAAAAGTACAACCAGGATATCAAGACTACGTCTCACATACTTTGGACATGTTATCAGGAGGGATCAGTCACTGGAGAAAGACATCATGCTTGTTAGAGTAGAGGTGTCAGAAAAAAAAAGGAAGACCCCCAACAAGATGGATTGACACAGTGGCTGCAACAATGGGCACAAACATAGCAACAATTATGAGGATAGCACAGGACCAGACAGTGTTTCGTTCTGCTGTAAATACTATGAGTGGGAATTGACTCGACAGCACCTAACAACAATAACAATGATGAGTTGTAATCCATACTGAAGGCTGTGGTCTTTGATTTTCATCAGTAAGTGTTTCAAGTCCTCTTTGCATTCAGCAAGCAAGGTTGTGTCATCTGCATATTATTAAGACCAATAACTATTAATAGTATTAAGGGTGATAGTCACTAAACTATAATAATTTGTATATGACAGAAACTGTTCTAAGCCCTTTACATACATTAAAAAAAAAAAAAAATTTTTTTTACATTACCCCCATCTAATTTCTCTTCTGACAGCCATTTTGGTCTTTTCATTCTTGCTTTTTAATGATCGTTTACTTTCTTTGTGTATCACGTCCTTGATGTCATTCCACAACTCTTCTGGTCTTCAGTCATTAGTGTTCAGTGTGTTAAATCTATTCTTGAGGTGATCTCTAAATTCAGGTGGGTAATACGCAACGTGGTATATTGACTCCCCTGGACTTGTTTTAATTTTCTTCAGCTTCAACTTGAACTTGCATATGAGCAGTTAATGGTCTGTTCTGTAGCCGGTGTCTGGCCTTATTCTGACTGACGATACAGAGCTTCCCCATTCTCTCTTTCCACAGATGTAGTAAACTGTGATTCTTCCACATTCCATACTGTGAGGTCCACATGTATAGTCATCATTTATGTTGTTGAAAAAAAGTATTTCCAATGAATAAGTCATTGGTGTTGCAAAATTCTATCATGCAATATCCTGCATCATTTCTATCACCAAGTCCGTATTTTCCAACTACTGATCCCTTTTTCTTTGTTTCCAATTTTTGTGTTTCAATCACCAATAATTATCAATGGATCTTGGTTGCATGTTTGATCAATTCCAGAAGCTGGTAAAAATCTTTAATTTCTTCATCTTTGGCATTAGTGGTTAGTATATAAGTGTGAATATTAGTCATATCTACTTCCTTGTGGGTGTATGAGTATTATCCCATTACTGACAGCATTGTATTTCAGGATATTTCTAGAAATGTTCTTTTTCACAATGAATGCTACACCATTCCTCTTCAATTTGTCATTTCTGACGTAGTAGACTATATAATTGTCTGATTCAAAATGTCTGATACCAGCCCATTTCAGCTCACTAATACCTCAGATATTGATCTTCAAGTGTTTCATTTCATTTTTGATAACTTCCAATTTTCCTTGATTGATACTTCATACTTTCTTCATTCTGAATATTAATTGATGTTTGCAGCTGTTTCTTCTCATTTTTAGTTGTGCCACATTAGCAAATGAAGATCTTAAAAGATCCCAATGTCATCCAAGTTGACTGAACTTGGAGGAGGCAGCCTTTCCTCAGTTGTATTTTGAGTGCCTGCCAACCTAAGGAGCGCATCATCCAACACGTCATCAGATAATGTTCTGTGATATCTATAAGGCTTTCACTGGCCAATTTTTTCAGAAGTAGATTGCCAAGTCCTTCTTAGTCTGGAAGCTCCCCTGAAACATGTTTCCCATGTGGCATAGCTTCCTGAATCACAGCAACAGCAAACCACCACAGTATGACAAACTGACAGAAGATTGGTAGGCCGATTAGATAGCAGCACTATATTCTTTGGATTCATCCAAAAGAAATGAAAATTATGTTCACTCAAAAAACTGCATACAAATCATTACAACACTTTTATCCCTAATCATCAGAACTTGGAAACAACTCAAATGTCCTTGAACTAGTCAGGAGATTAAACACGTCCATTCAATGGAATACCACTGAACAATAAAGAAAAAGAAGCAAACTACTGATACACACAACAAAACTGGTGAATCCCAAATGCATTATGCTAAGTAGAAGAAACTAGATTCAAAAGGATATATAACGTATGATTCTATTCATTTGATATTTTGGAAAAGGCAAAACTATAAGGTACAGAAAACAGATCAGTGGTTCCTTAGGCCCTGGTGATAGGACCGAAGTTGACTTCAAAAGGACACATGGGAGTTTCTTGGAGTGATGGAACTGTTCTATATCTTGATTGTGGTGGTACTTACATATCTAGGTTTGTGTCAAATCTCATAAAAAGCTGTACATTAAAAAAGGATGAATTTTACTGGATGTAAATTAAATCTCAATGACAGACTTTTTTATTCTGGTATTTTAGATGAAGTTTTACAGAACAAACTAGCTTCTCATTAAAAAAATTAGTACACATATTGTTTTGTGACATTGGTTACCAACTCTACCACATGTCAACACTCTCCCTTCTCAACCTTTCCTGTCCCCTCCTGCCTACTAGTCCTCGTCCCTGGGCTGGTGTGTCCCTTTGGTCTCATTTTGTTTTAAGGGCTTGTCTAATCTTTGGATGAAGGGTGAAACTCAGGAATGACTTCATTACTGAGGTAAAAGAGTGTCCAGGGTCCATACTCTCTAGGTTTCTCCAGTCTCTGTCAGGCCAGTAAGTCTGGTCGTTTTTTGTGAGTTGGAATTTTGTTCTACATCTTTCTCCAGCTCTGTCCAGGACCCTGTATTATGGTCCCTATTAGAGCAATCAGTGGTGGTAACTGGATATCATCTAGTTGTGCCGGACTCAGTCTGGTGGAGTCTGTGGTAGTTGTTCCTTTGTGTCTTTGGTTCTCTTCATTCTCTCTTGCTCCAGGTGGGGTGAGATCAGTGAAGTATCTTAGATGGCCACTTACAATCTTTTAAGACCTCAGACACTACTCACCAAAGTAGAATGTAGAACATTTTCTTTATAAACTACGTTATGCCAGTTGAGCTAGATGTTCCCCGAGACCATGATCCCCACAGCCCTCAGCCCAGTAATTCAGTCCCTCAGGGAGTTTGGATGTGTCTATGGGGTTTCCATGGGTTTGCCTTGGACAAGTTATGCTGGCTTCCCCAGTATTGTGTACTGTCTTACCCTTCACCAAAACTACCACTTAACTATCATCTATTAAGTGTTTTCCATCCCCACCTCTCCCCTCCCTTGTAACCATCAAAGATTGTTTCTTTTTGTATGTAAAACTTTTCATGAGTTTTTATACTAGTGGTCACATACAATATTTGTCCTTTTGTGATTGACTTATTTCACTTAGAATAATGCTTTCCAGGTGCATCCATGTTGTGAGATGCTTCACGGATTCATCATTGTTCTTTATTGTTTCATAGTACTCCATTGTGTGTATGTACCATAGTTTGTTTATCCATTCATTTGTTGATGGGCACTTAGGTTGTTTCCATCTTTTTGCAATTGTGAACAATGCTGCAATGAACACAGGTGTGCACATGTCTATTCGTGTGATGGCAAGTATTTCTTTAGGATATATTCCTAGGAGTGGGGTTGCTGGATCATTTGGTATTTATATTTCTAGCTTTCTAAGGAAGTGCCATATCATTTTCCAAAATGGTTGTATTATTTTGCATTCCCACAAGCAGTGCATAAGAATTCCAATCTTCCAACAGTCTCTCCAATATTTGTTATTTTCTGTTTTTTTGATTCGTGCCAGTAACGCCAGGGTGAGATGGTATCTCATTGTGGTTTCAATTTGCGTTTCCCTAATGTCTAGTGATCGTGAGCATTTCCTCATGTGTCTGTTAGCCACTTGAAGGTCTTCTTTGATAAAGTATCTGTTCATTCCCTTTGTCCATTTTTTAATTGAATTATTTGTCTATTCGTTGAAGAGGTGTTGGATTTTCCCGTAGATTTTAGATACTAGACCTCTGTTGGATTTGTCTTTGCCAAAAATTTTTTCCAGTCTGTAGGTTCTTTTTAGCCTTTTGGTGAAGTATTTTGATGAGCATAAGTGTTTGAATTTTTAGAAGATCCCAGTTATTTAGCTTATCTGCTCGTGTTTGTATACTGTTAGTTATGGTTTGTATCCTGTTAATGCCGTGTATTATGGCCACTAGTGTTGGAAACCCTGGTGGCATAGTAGTTAAGCGCTATGGCTGCTAACCAAAAGGTCTGCAGCTCAAATCCACCAGGCGCTCTTTGGAAACTCTATGGGGCAGTCCTACTCTGTCCTATATGGTCACTATGAGTTGGAATCGACTCGATGGCAGTGGGTTTTTTTTTTTAGTGTTGATCCTATTTTTTCTTCTATGAACTTTATAGTTTTGGGTTTTATACTTAGGTCTTTGATCCATTTTGAATTAGTTTTTTGTGTATTGTGTGAGGTGTGGGTCCTGTTTCATTTTTTTTGCAGATGAACATCCAGTTTTGCCAGCACCGTTTGCTAAAAGACTATCTTTTCCCTATTTGATGGACTTTGGGCCCTTGTTGAAGATGAGGTGACCATAGGTGGGTAGATTTACATCTGGGTTCACAATTCTGTTCCATTGCTCAATGTATATATTGTTGTACCAGTATCAGACTATTTTGACTACAGTAGCTGTATAGTAGGCTCTGACTTCATGTTCTGCGAGTCCTCCTACTTTATTCTTCAATAGCGCTTTACTTATCTGGGGCCTCTTCCCTCTCCATGTAAAATTAATTATTAGTTTTTCCATCTCTTTAAAGAATGCTGTTGGAATTTGGTTCAGAATTGCCTTGTATTTGCAGATTGCTTTGGGTAGAATTGACATTTTCACAATATTGAGTCTACCTATCCATGAGCATGGTATGTTTTTCCATTTATGTAGATATCCTTTAGTTTTTTCCAGTAGTGTTCTGTAGTTTTCTTTGTATAGGTCTTTTACAACCCTGGTTAGATTTATTCCTAAGTTTCTGTTGTTTTTTTAGGGGGGGGCTGTTATAAATGGTATCATTCTCTTGATTTCCCTTTTGTCATTGCCTTTATTAATGTATAGGAATTCAATTGATTTTTGAATGTTTATCTTGTATTCTGCTACTCTGCTGAACCTGTTAGTTCCAGTAGTTTTCTTGGAGTCTTTTGGGTTTTCTAGGTATAGTATCGTATCATCCACAAATAGGGACAGTTTTACTTCTTCTTTACCAATTTGGATGCCCTTTATTTCTTTTTCTTGCCTTATTGCTCTAGTTAGGACTTCCAGCACAATATTAAACAGGAGTGGTGAAAAAGGGCATCCTTATTTTGTTTCTGTTCTCAAGGGGAATGTTTTCAGCCTCTCTTCATTAAGAATGATGTTGGCTGTTGGTTTTATTTCTCTTCTATTCATATTTTATTGAGAGTTTTTATCAGGAATGGGTGTTGGACTTTGTCAAATGTCTTTTCTGTGTCCATGGAGATGATCATATGATTCTTTATTTTACTTATGTTGTGGATTATGTTGGTTGATTTTCTAATGTTGAACCAGGCTTGCATACCTGGCATGAATCCTGCTTAGTCATGGTGTATTATTTTTTTGATACGATGCTGAAATCTATTGGCTAGAATTTTGTTGAGAATTTTCACGACTATATTCATGAGAGATATTGGTCTGTAATTTTGTTTTTTTTGTGGTGTCTTTGGTTTTGAAATCAGGGTTATGCTGGCTTCATAGAATGAATTTGGAAGTATACCTTCCTATTCTATGTTCTGAAAGGATTTCAGTAGTACTGGTGTAAGCTTTTCTCTGAATGTTTGGTAGCATTCTCCAGGGAAGCCATCTGAGCCAGGGCTTTTTGTTGTTGTTGTTGTAGGTAGTTTTTTTTAATTACCTTTTCAGTCTCTTCTCTTGTTAAGGGTCTGTTCAGATTTTCAATATCAGTTTGTGTTACTTTGGGTACATAGTGTGTTTCTAGAGATTTGTCCATTTCCTGTAGGTTTTCAGATTTGCTGGAGTATAATTTTTCATACTACTCTGTTAAACTACTCTGTTAGGATCTTTTTATTTCAGTTGGATGTGTTATAATGTCCCCCCATTTAATTTCTTATTTGGCTTATTGGCATCCTCTCCTGTTTTTCTGTTTTCAATCTGGCCAGTAGTTTGTCAATTTTGTCGATCCCTTCAAAGAACCAACTTTTGGTTTTGTAGATTCTATTTATTTTTCTAGTCTCTATTTCATTTATTTCTTCTCTGATCTTTATTATCTCCTTTCTTATGGTGGCTGTGGGATTTTTTTCCTCTTCTCTTTCTATTTGTTCAAGTTGTGTAACTAATATTTTTATTTTGTCCCTTTCTTCTTTTTCAATGTGTACATCTCTATTGCTATAAATTGACCTCTGAGTACTGCCTTGCTGTGTCCCAAAGGTTTTAGAATGATGTGCTTTCATTCTCGCTATGGATTTTTTTATTCAATCTTTGATTTCATCTAGTACCCAGCAGTTTTTAAGCAGGGTAGTATTCACTTTCCATATAAATTATTTTTTTCCTTGTTCTTCCTGTTATTAATTTCTACTTTGAGGGCATTGTGATCAGAGAAGATACTTTGTATTATCTCAGTGTTTTGGATTTTGTTGAGGGTTACTTTGTGGCCTAAGATGTGGTCTATTCTGGAGAACGTTCCATGTGCATTGGAAAAGAAAGTACTTTAAAGCTGTTGGGTGAGGTGTTCTATATATGTCTATGACGTAAAGTTGGCTGATTGTGGCCTTTAGATCTATTGTATTTTTGTTGAGTTTCTTTCTAGATGTTCTGTCCTTTACTGAAGTCTACTACTATCACTGTGAAACTATTTCTCTTTTTAGTGCTGTTATAGTTTATTTTATGTATTTTGGAGCCATGTCATTGGGTGTGTAGACGTATATTATGGTTCTGTCTTCATGATGGATCATCCCTTTAATCATTATATAATGCCCTTCTTTGTCTTTTATGGTGGATTTTGTTTTAAAGTCTATTTTATCTGAGATTAGTATTGCCACTCATGCTCATTTTGGTCTCCCACGTATCTGTCAGTTTGTCATACTGTGGGGGCTTGTGTGTTGCTGTGATGCTGGAAGCTATGCCACCGGTATTCAGATACCAGCAGGGTCACCCATGGAGACAGGTTTCAGCTGAGCTTCCAGACTAAGACAGACTAGGAAGAAGGACCCAGCAGTCTACTACTGAAAAGCATTAGCCAGTGAAAACCTTATGAATAGCAGCAGAACATTGTCTGATATACTGCTGGAAGATGAGCCCCCCAGGTTGGAAGGCACTCGAAAGATGACTGGGGAAGAGCTGCCTCCTCAGAGTAGACCTTAATGACGTAGATGGAGGAAAGCTTTCAGGACCTTCATTTGCTGATGTGGCATGACTCAAAATGAGAAGAAATAGCTGCAAATATCCATTAATAATCGGAACCTGGAATGTACGAACTATGAATCTAGGAAAATTGGAAATCGTCAAAAAAGAAATGGCAAGCATAAACATCAATATTCTGGGCATTAGTGAGCTGAAATGGACTGGTATTGGCCATTTTGAATCAGACAATCATATAGTCTACTATGCTGGGAATGACAACTTGAAGAGGAATGGTGTTGCATTCATTGTCAAAAAGGACGTTTCAAGATCTATCCTGAAGTACCACACTATCAGTGATAGGATAATATCCATACACCTACAAGGAAGACCAGTTAATATGACTATTATTCAAATTTATGCACCAACCACTAGGGTGAAATATGAAGAAATAGAAGATTTTTATCAGGTGCTACAGTCTGAAATTGATCGAACATGCAATCAAGATGCTTTGATAATTACTGGTGATTGGAATGCAAAAGTTGGAAACAAAGAAGAAGGAGCAGTAGTTGGAAAATATGGTATTGGTGATAGAAACAATGCTGGAGATCAAATGATAGAATTTTGCAAGGCCAACGACTTCTTCATTGCAAATACCTTCTTTCACCAACATAAACAGCGACTTTACACATGGATCTTGCCAGATGGAACACACAGAAATCAAACTGACTACATCTGTGGAAAGAGACGATGAATAAGCTGAATATCGTCAGTCAGAACAAGGCCGGGGCCGACTGTGGAACAGACCATCAATTGCTCATATGCCAGTTCAAGCTAAAACTGAAGAAAATCAGAGCAAGTCCACAAGAGCCAAAATATGACCTTGAGTATATCCCGCCTGAACTTACAGACCATCTGAAAGATAGATTTGATGCATTGAACACTAGTGACCGAAGACCAAATGAGTTGTGGAATGACATCAGGGACATCATCCATAAAGAAAGCAAGAGGTCACTGAAAAGACAGGAAAGAAAGAAAAGACCAAGATGGATGTCAGAGGAGACTCTGAAACTTGCTCTTGAGTGTTGAGGAGCTAAAGCAAAAGGAAGAATTCATGAAGTAAAAGAACTGAACAGAAGATTTCAAGGGGGCTCTCGAGAAGACAAAGTAAAGTATTATAATGACATGTGCAAAGAGCTGGAGATGGAAAACCAAAAGGGAAGAACACGCTCGGCATTTCTCGAGCTGAAAGAACTGAAGAAAAAATTCAAGCCTCAAGTCGCAATACTGAAGGATTCCATGGGGAAAATATTAAACGACGCAGGAAACTTCAAAAGAAGATGGAAGGAATACACAGAGTCATTACACCAAAAAGAATTAGTCGATATTCAACCATTTCAAGAGGTGGCATATGATCAGGAACCAATGGTACTGAAGGAAGAAGTCCAAGCTGCTCTGAAGACATTGGCGAAAAACAAGGATCCAGGAATTGATGGAATATCAATGGAGATGTTTCAACAAACGGATGCAGCGCTGAAGGTGCTCACTCTTCTATGCCAAGAAATATGGAAGACAGCTTCCTGGCCAAATGACTGGAAGAGATCCATATTTATGCCTATTCCCAAGAAAGGTAATCCAACTGAATGTGGAAATTATAGAACAATATCATTAATATCACATGCAAGCAAAATTTTGCTGAAGATCATTCAAAAACAGCTACAGCAGTATATGGACAGGGAACTGCCAGAAATTCAGGCCAGTTTCAGAAGAGGACGTGGAACCAGGGATATCATTGCTGATGTCAGATGGATCCTGGCTGAAAGCAGAGAATACCAGAAAGGTGTTTACCTGTGTTTTATTGACTATGCAAAGGCATTTGACTGTGTGGATCATAATAAACTACGGACAACATTGCGAAGGATGGGAATTCCAAAACACTTAATTGTGCTCATGAGGAACCTTTACATGGATCAAGAGGCAGTTGTTCGGACAGAACAAGGGGATACTGATTGGTTTAAATTCAGGAAAGGTGTGCACCAGGGTTGTATTCTTTCACCATACCTATTTAATCTGTATGCTGAACAAATAATCGGAGAAGCTGGACTATATGAAGAAGAACAGGGCATTAGGATTGGAGGAAGATTCATTAAAAACCTGTGTTATGCAGATGACACAACCTTGCTTACTGAAAGTGAAGAGGACCTGAAGCACTTACTAATGAAGATCAAAGACCACACCCCTCAGTATGGATTACACCTCAACATAAAGAAAACAAAAATCCTCACAACTGGACCAATGAGCAACATCATGATAAATGGAGAAAAGATTGAAGTTGTCAAGGATTTCATTTTACTTGGATCCACTGCCATGGAAGCAGCAGTCAAGAAATCAAAAGACGCATTGCATTGGGTAAATCTGCTGCAAAGGGCCTCTTCAAAGTGTTGAAGAGCAAAGATGTCACCCTGAAGACTAAGGTGTGACTGACCCAAGCCATAGTGTTTTCAATCACATCATATGCATGTGAAAGCTAGACAATGAATAAGGAAGACCGAAGAAGAGTTGACGCTTTTGAATTGTGGTGTTGGCCAAGAATATTGAATATACTATGGACTGCCAAAAGAACAAACAAATCTGCCTTGGAAGAAGTGCGGCCAGAATGCTCCTTAGGGGCAAGGATGGAGAAACCGCGTCTTACATACTTTGGACCTGTTGTCAGGAGCTATCAGTCCCTGGAGAAGGATGTCATGCTTGGCAGAGTACAGGGTCAGCGGAAAAGAGGAAGGCCCTCAACGAGGTGGATTGACACAGTGGCTCCAACAATGAGCTCAAGCATAACAACGATTGTAAGGATGGCTCAGGACCAGGCAGTGTTTCATTCTGTTGCGCATTGGGTCGCTATGAGTCTGAACCGACTCAACAGTAGCTAACAACAACAACAACAGCTCATTTCGGTAGCTGTTTGCTTGATGTATTTTTTTCCATACTTTGATTTTTAATAAATTTATGCCTTTGTTTCTAAGGTGTGTCTCTTATAGACAGCATATTAATGGATCCTATTTTTTTAATCCATTCTGTCACTCTCTGTCTTTTTATGGGTGCATTTAGGCCATTTACATTCAGAATAATTATTTACACTGAATTATTGCTGTAATTTGTAGTGCTTTTTTTTTTTTTTTTTTTGTAGTGCTGACAGTTTCTTTGTTACTCTCCTGTGCTGAATTTTTTTTTTTTTTTGTAGGTTTTGTTTTTACTGAGACTATGTTTTTCTTTATTTTGATGAGTAGGTTTGTTAACTTTCTTTGTGGTTACCTTGAAATTTACCCTTATCTTGCTAAGTTTAAACCAGTCTTTCATTACTTGGTATCACTTTGTCTTCCTCTTCATTTCAAAGTAGTGTACCCACACATTTTATTCCCTCTTTTAGTATTCTAATGTTGTTGTCATTTACAGATTAACCTCTCTGGTTCCTGTTATAAGTCTTTTAGTTTTGATTAATCTTTGAGAGTTCATTACCTAGGTTGGTATCTGGCTGATGTGGTCTTGTGTTCTAGATTCAGGCTGTTGTATGATGTTGTTTGTTCTCAAACCTAAGGACTCTCTTTACTAATTCCTGTAAGTTTGGTTTGGTTTTTACATATTCCTTTAATTTCTGTTTAACTAGATATGTCCTAATTTCACCATCATATTTGAGTGAGAGTTTTGCAGGATATATTATTCTTGGTTGGCAATCTTCTTTCAAAGTTTTATATATGTCAACCCATTGCCTTTATATATGTCAACTCCTGCCTGCCTGGTTTTTGCTGAGTAATCAGAGCTTAGTCTTATTGTTTCCCTTCTGTATGTGACTTTTTGTTTTTCTCAAGCTGCTTTTAGGATTCTTTCTGTCTTTGGTTTTAGCAAGTGTGATTATGACATGCCTTGATGATTTTCTCTTGGAATCTAACCTATATGGGTTTGGTTCAACTGTTTGGATTGTAGGCTTTTCATTTTTTGTGATGTTTTTATATGATTTCTAGTTGTCAGCTTATTTTGACATTTCTCTCCTGTATTCTTTTCCTGAATTCTTCCATTGTTTTGTCTGTCTTTTCCAAGATTTTGTCTGCCTTTTCTATGATTTCATCCATTTTTTTTCTTCATTTTTATCTGGTTTTTCCCTCAACTCTTGGATAGCTCTAAATATTAGAGACTTGAGTTCCCTATCAGGTAGTTCCAGTGCCTTTTCTTCTGTTAGAAGGTCACCTGGTGTTTTATTTTGGGCGCCTACTGAAACCATCCTGTTCTGTTTTTTGTTTGTTTGTTTGTTTTGTATGTTTTGATATTGTCTACTGTCTTCGGGACATTCAGTAGTTATTTTTTTCATTCATTGATTGTAGATTTGTTTGTTTCATCCTGCTTTTTTTGTTCTATTTGGTTATGTCTGAGCAGATGGGCTGGGCCTTCTTTGTTGTTTGTCTAATGCAGGCCCAATACTTCTCATTATCTTGTCCAGTTGGCAGGGCCAGTCACTCAGCTATAGTGCAGCAGGGCAAGTCAAGCAGATGAGGAGATGGGATGGATTGTTCGTGGCATGTAGTGGGGCCGACAGGGTGGAGCCAGGGATCAGTGCAAGGCAGGTTCTCATCAACTGTGTCTGTGCTGCAATGTTCAGTGCACAGTGCAGATAGGTGGGGTGGGGGGGAGGTTGCGATATGTGGAGCTAAGTGATTGTGGGAAAAAAGAGAAAGAGGAGAATGAAACAGGAGCCAAGAAAAAAAAAAAGAGTACTGAGGGATCCTACTATTGGAGCAGCCAGACCCAGAGAAGCCATGTGCCAGTGACTTTCTAGCCAGGTGGTAAGGCATAGCCCATACAGCACATGCAGCTAGATGGGTGGAAGACAGGAAAGGAAGGGAGGGACAGTGAGATAAGAAACTAGATTTTTTTAAAGAAGGAGAAAGCACACATGGCTAAGCGGTTGGGAGGAGGGAATGTAGAGAGAGAAAAGAAACTGAGAAAAAAAGGAAAAGAAAAAAAAGATGCCAGGTGGTTGGGAGGAAGGAAAGGAATGGTGGTAGAGAGAGACAAGAAACCAAGGGAAAAAAAGAAACTAGCAGAAAAAAAAGAAAAAGAAAAAAATGCTCCAAGGGAGCCCACTGGAAGCAGATTGCCAGCCTAGAAGTACTGCACAGTCCTTCCAGAAGGAGCAAAGACTACATACAGTGCCAGGTGTTCAGGAGAAGGGTAAGAAAGGAAGGTAGAAGGAGACAAGAAAGCGAGAAAAGAAAAAAAAAAAAAAGATCCTCAATGGAGCCCACTGGCTTGGTGACACCAACAGGGAAGCTCCCAAGCTGCTAGACACTGCACAGCCCATCTAGAAGAGGTGGAGATGGCACACAGCCCCTGGTATTCAGGAGACAGGAAAAGAAGGGAAGTAGAGAGGGATGAAAGACCAAGAAATGAAGAAAAATGAAAAGAGAAAAAATAATAATAAATAAAAAATAAATGCCCCCAGGGCTCCCACCAGCATGGCAGCACAGACTGGGGAAGTGGCTTCCAAGTCACTAGGCACTGCACAGACTGTCTAGAAGGTGCAGAAATGGCACACTGAACCAGGTATTCAGGAGACAGGAAAAGAAGTAGAGAGAGATGAGAAGCCAAGAAATGATGGAAAAAAAGATAAAAAATGCCCCCAGGGATCCCACTGGCATGGCAGTGCAGACAAGAGAAGCAGTTCCTCAGCCTGGTGGCACTTAACAGCCTGTCAAGAAGCATAGATGGCACACAGAGCCAGGTGTATGAGAAAAAGGAAGGGAAGGAGGTGAAACAGAGAGAGAGAAGAAACCAACAGAAGCCAAAAAAAGCAACAACAGCAACAAGAAAATGGCACTGAAGGAGTTGGCTGGTATGGGTGGGGCAAATCTATGTGGCATGGAGCCAGTACCTCCCTGGCAAAGCCATCACAGCCCACTGGAAAGTGGTGGAGGCCAAGCAGGAGGACGAAGGATGGGGGTGGGAAAGTGTGTATTGCTGGTTACCGAGTGTTCTATCTTCTGCTGGGAGCTCCATGAAGCTGCCTTCCTATGCTCCCTGTCCGCTTATCTCTGTGGCTGAGGAGACCAAAGTGGCAAATCCACACAGCGTTAGCTGATGTGGGACCTCTGCTTCATATCTCTCCTTATTCTGTTTTCTGTCAGTTTCTTATTCCAGGGTTAGTGTTCCAGGATTGACGTTTGTCTCTGTTTTACCTAGTTTTCTAGTCTTTGCTGTGGAGGGACAGCATGGTGCTTCTGTTTATAGTGCCATGTTGGCTTTGCATCCCGCAATAACTGACTTTTTAAAAAAATAGTTCATGAGAGATATTTGTAGAGCCTTGGACTTCTGGTTTTTGCTGAGGTAAACAATTACATGAAGCATGATGAAAGTGGTCTTGATGGTCTCTCAGAGTAGAAATTCCAAATTTGTGTGCCAAGAATAGGTTATAGCTATACCAGGGATGCTGGTCTCTGAGGGGCAGTGAGGCTCCACAGCTCCTTGACCAGGCATTTCAGTTGGAAGTAGTCTCAACTGTTTACCCCACTGGGCTGTACACATATTGTCTGTTTGCCATAATGTGAGGAAGTGTGGGAAGCACTACCTTAGAAGAAGATGGGCCCTCAGTTCTAATGCTATAGTTCTGACTACTTCACTCAGCAGTACGACAGCTAAGAGGACAGCACTCAGTAGAGAGTTCTGCTCATTCCAAGCTACTTATGAAAATCAGATCCAAATTGAAGAAAACACAACTGTTATTACAGAACCAAAAAAAAAAAACCAAACCCAGTACTGTCAAGTCGATTCCGACTCATAGCGACCCTATAGGACAGAGTAGAACTGCCCCATAAAGATTCCAAGGAGTGCCTGGTGGAATCGAACTGCCGACCCTTTGGTCAGCAACTGTAGCACTCAACCACTATGCCACCAGGGTTTCCTGCTATTACAGACTATTTACAAAATAATAAAATGAGAAAAGCTAATGAACAAAACTTAAAGGATGCAGCCAAATTGGTGGTTAGAGGGAATTCATAACTCTTAAATACTCTCAATTTTTAACAAGGAAGCATAAAATTCAATGAACTTAGCATTTTCTTTAAGGAGCTCTGGTGGCGCAACAGTTAAGCGCTTGGCTGCAGACCGAAAGGTTGGCAGTTCAAACTCACCCAGCAGCCCCCAAGGAGAAAAACCTGGCAATCTACTTTCCTAAAGATTATAGCCAAGAAAACCCCATGTGGCAGTTCTACTCTGTCACATGGGGCCGCTATGAATTGAAATCAACTTGACGGCACCTAACAAAAGCAGCATTTCATTTAATATCTTGGAGTAAGTGTTTGGAAAACAAAATAAATTTAATTTTAAAAATAAGTAAAGGGGATGAAATAAGGCAGAAAGCAATACATTTGAAAAAACTCGGTATGGAAAAGCTCACACACACACAAATGAATAGGCAAATGTAAGAAAATAAACATTCTAAATACTAATCAGACAAATTAATTTGCTATAGCAGTAAATAAAAATACGAATTTTTTTACAAAAAGTGTGGGTTTCTAAGAATACAAAAGCTAATAAAATCAACCCAAGAAATAGAAAACCTAAATAAACCCTTAACCACCAAAGAATGGGAAAAGGTGTCAAAAAGCACAAGCAACTTTCCTATGCCATATAAACGTTTCGTAAAATTTAAAAAAATTCTACCAGTGGCTATCACCAGATTATGAGACAAGGGGTGATTTTCTCCTTTTCCTCTATTTCCCAAATATTATAGGCAATATTCATTACTTTTGTAATCAGAAACAAAACAGTAGATTTTATTTTTAAAAGAAATAGTCTCCCTCAACCCTCAGGACCGCTACGAGTTTCTTTCAGATTTGACTTTTGCAATCCTGCCACCTCAATAAATTAAAACGAAAACACAAGTCTTACAGAATTGTCCTCATTCTTCAAAAAAAAATTTTTTTGCATCGTCTCAGTGAATACATGTCACAACCTATTAAAGGAGTAGAAAGCTAGTTTTAGTACAGCTTAAACTAACAAATCTTCCAGGGGACCATCTGTGAGCACGAACTGCAGGAATTCTCAAATAAGTCTGTTCAAAGAGCTTCCCTCCAAGTTCTCCCCCGTCACTTAACTGTTACATAAAGAGAAGAGAAGTCAGATGACTTGAGGTGTTGAAATATAAACACCCTCTGAAATCTAAGTGGTATTTCTGTCCGATTTAAATAGTTCCTGAGTTTCTGACAGAGTAATGGGAAATTTATTTTTTCTGTAAACATAATGAAAGTGTAAGGAAGAGGTACGGCTGCTGACACATATGCCATGTAAATGCTGACAGACAAGCCTCTAGTTGTCATCATTGGGGAACATGGGGTCATGATATAACAGAGAAAACACTTTGGAAAGGGCCTGTACAGTGGTTGGGAAGGAAGAATGAGAGAGGTAAGAAGTCACTTTTTTAGCAGAAGAAAATGCCAGGAAGAAAAACACAATAGTATGACAAGAAAAGGAAATGCTAGAATTAACCTAAAAAGATCCTTATTCCTTATTTCCTTTCTTTTCCATTAAAGCTGTAAGAAATGAGAAACAAATTTAAAAATCATCTAGGATGACAAATACATTCAATCAATGATGGGGTCTAAAGATGCCTGTAGGTATTGAAAGAGTGGAGATGAGAACCACAACAAAAAGTGAGTAGGAAGTTATGTCAAAAAAAAAAAAAAACTTTCCAAACCTTTTTAGTAAGTACTAATGAGGAATCCCTGGGTGGTGAAAATGGTCAACACTCCACAGCTATCCACAAGTTTGAAGGTTTGAATCCACCCAGAGGCACCTCAGAAGAA
Source organism: Loxodonta africana (assembly GCF_030014295.1). Taxonomy (NCBI): domain Eukaryota; kingdom Metazoa; phylum Chordata; class Mammalia; order Proboscidea; family Elephantidae; genus Loxodonta; species Loxodonta africana. The sequence continues at coordinate 82,505,360 of NC_087347.1, read as the reverse complement.
AGGCCTGGTGATCTGCTTTAGAAAAATCAGCCTTTGAAAACCCTATGGAGCCTAGTTCTACTCTGGCAAACACTGGGTCACTATGAGTCAGAGTAGACTCGATGGCAACAGGCTAATGAGGTGGACACATACTAAGGAACGAAGTTTCAGGGACATTAATTTCAGCATCCACTAAATAAGTGCTCACCATATGTTCTTTGTGTAAATGAAATTACTTTTCTATTAATGAAAACTATGCCAGTAAGAAAGGTGTCAGCACATTATTGCCCATTTTTCAGATAGCCCAAAAGTTTCTGAGAGTTGGGCGGGGGTTGGGGGGAAGGACTAGAAAAGGAAAAAGTACCTAAATTTATTCCTGGATAACATGTTGGGTAAACTGGAATGGACTTAGAGTTATGGAATTTAATTTTTATAACATACTATGTTAAATTATAAGGTCTCTATTAGTTGGAATCCACTGGACAGCAAAAGGTTTTTTTTTTTTTTTTGGTATGCTGTATGTACATTGCTTTGAACACATTAAAAGGAAAATATGTTAGAATAGTATGGACAAAAGCAGAAAACAACAGGAGGTAGCCAGTCATTACACACAGGAGGGGACTGTTTTAAAATGGGGTTTGTCCATAAATTTTCAGTTAAGTCCTATATGGGATTAGATTTAGCCATGTTCTATTTCAGAATGATGAAGAGATAAGCAGATATGATTTATAATGAGAAACATATGAGAAATAAAGAAGGCAAAAATATGTCAAAATACAGGCCAATAAAACAAACAATATTATGTGTAGCTAAATGGGCACACCAGCCCAGGGGCAAGGAAGACAAGGCAGGAGGGGACAGGAAAGCTGGGGGAATGGAAATGGGGAATCCAAGGTCAAGAAGGGAAGACTGTTGACGTGCCATGGGGTTGGGCGCCAATGTCACAAGACAATGTGTGTATTAATTGTTTAATAAGAAACTAATTCGCCCTGTAAACCTTCATCAAAAGCACAAGAAAAAACAAATAAAAAGGAAAAAAAAAATACTGAAAACAAGCAGGTTCTTAATTTTTAAATCAGGAAGAGGATGTGGTTTTATTCATTCACCAAGTATTTATTAAGCACATAGCTGAACAGGTTTCAGCAGTGCTTCAAGACCAAGACAGACTAGAAAGAAAGGCCTAGCGATCTACTTCCAAAAATCAGTCGATGAAAACCATATGGGCCACAATGGTTCGTTACAAAACCAATCATGGGGATGGTGCAGGATGAGGCAGTGTTTAGTTCCTTTGTGCAGTGGTTCGCCATGAGTCGGAGGTTGACTCAACAGCAGCTGACAACAACAGCATAGATGTGACAAACAGAGAAGTGAACGAGAAAGTTTATTCTCTCCTGAGTTTGACAGACTAAGACAGTGGTCTCCATGGTAGGAGAGACATAAGACAATCCACTTGGGTTTGAAATAAAATGTTAGAATATTTCTTTATATTTTTTATCCTAAAATAAGAAAAATATCAAGCTATATTAATATTTAATATAAAGGCATACCTCAAAGGTATTGTGAGTTCAGTTCTAGACCACCTCAATAAAGTGAATATCAAATAAAGTGAATCACACAAATTATTTGGTTTCCCAGTGCATATAATAGTTATTTTTACACACTACTGTAGTCATTTAAGTGTGTAATAGCATTATGTCTAAAAAAACAATGTTCACATACCTTAATTAAAAAATACTTTATTCCTAAAAAATACTAACCATCACCTGAGCCTTCAGCGAGTTATAATCTTTTTGCTGGTGGATGGTCTTGCTTCGGTGTTGATGGCTGATGACTGATCAGGGTGGTGGTTGCTGAAGGTTGGGGTGACTGTGGCAATTTTTTAAAACAAGACAACAGTGAAGTTTCCACATAGATTGACCCTTCCTTTCATGAAGGATTTCTCTGTAGCATGTGATGCTGTTTGATAGCATTTTACCCACAGTAGAACTTCTTTCAAAATTGGAGTCGATCCTCTCAAACCTTGCTGCTGCTTTGTCAACTGAATTTATGTAATACTCTAAATCCTTTGTTGTCATTTCAACAAAGTTCACAGCATCTTCACCAGGAGTAGATTCCTTCTCAAGAAACCACTTTCTTTGCTCATCCACAAGAAGCCACTCCTCATCTGTAAAACTTTTCTCATGAGATTGCGGAGGTTTAGTCACATCTTCGGGCTCCACTTCTAACTCTAGTTCTCTTCCTATTTCCACCACATCTACAGTTACATCCTCCACTGAAGTCTTGAACCCCTCGAAGCCATCCATGAGGGCCAGAATCAACTTCTTCCAAATTCCTGTTAATGGTGATACTTTGACCTCCTCCCACGAATCACAAATGTTCTTAATGGCAACTAGAATGGTGAATCCTTTCCAGAAGGTTTTCAATTTATTTTGCCCAGATTCATCAGAGGACTCACTCTCTATGGAAGCTATAGCCTTACAAAATGTATTTCTTAAATAATAAGACTTGAAAGTTGAAATTACTCCCTGATCTATGGGCTGTGGAATGGATGTCGTGTTACCAGGCGTGAAAACAACATGAATCTCCTTGTATATCTCTATCAGAGTTCTTGGGTAACCAGGTGCACTGCCAATGAACAGTAATATTTTGAAAGGAATCTTTTTTTCTGAGCAGTTCTTAACAGTGGGCTTACAATTTTCATTAAACCGTGTTCTACACAGATGCGCTGTCATCCAGGCTTTGTCGTTCCATGTATAGAGCACAGGCAGAATAGATTTAACATAATTCTTAAGGGCCCTAGGATTTTCCCAATGGCAAATGAGCATTGGCTTCAACTTAAAGTCATCAGCTGCATGAGCCCCTAACGAGAGAGTCAGCGTGTTCTTTGAAGCTTTGAAGTCAGGCATCCACTTCTCCTCTCCAGCTGTGGAAGTCCTAGGTGGCATCTTCTTCCAGTATAAGGCTGTCTTGTCTTCACTGAACATCTGTTGTTCAGTGTCGCCCCCTTCATCAGTTTTCTTACCTAGATCTTCTGGAGAACTTGCTGCAGCGTCTACATCAGCATTTGCTGCTTCACCTCGCACCTTTGTGTTATGGAGATGGCTTCTTTCCTGAAACCTCATGAACCAACCTCTCCTAGCTTCAAATTTTTCTTCTGCAGCTTCCGTACCTCTCTCAGCCTTCATAGAATTGAAGAGAGTTAGGGCCTTGCTCTGGAGTAAGATCTGGCTTAAAGGAATGTTGTGGCTCATTCGATCTTCTATCCAGACCACTAAAACTTTCTCCATATCAGCAATAAGGCTGTTTTGCTTTCTTATTATTTGTGTGTTCACTGGCGTAACACTTTTAATTTCCTTCAAGAACTCTTCTGTTGCATTCACAACTTGGCTAACTGGCACAAGAGGCCTAGCTTTTGGCCTGTCTTGGCTTTCGACAGGCCTACCTCACTAAGCTTAATCATTTCTATCTTTTGTTTTAAAGTGAGGGAAGAGTGACTCTTCCTTTCACCTGAACACTTAGAAGCCACCGTAAGGTTATTAATTGGCCTAATTTCAATATTGTCTTGTCTCAGGGAATAGGGAAGCTGGGGGAGAGGGAGAGAGACGAGGGAACGACTTGTCAGTGGTGCAGTCAGAACACACACATTTATCAATTAAGTTCCCCATCTTATTTGGGCATGGTTTGTGGCGCCCCATAAGAATCAAAGATCAGTGATCACATATCACCATAACAGAAATAATAATAATGGAAAAGTTTGAAATATTGTGAGAGTTAGCAAAATGGGACACAGAAACACGAAATGAGCACATGCTTTTGGAAAAATGGTGGCAATAGACTTGCTCGATGCAGGGTTGCTACAAACCTTCAACTTGTTAAAAACACAAATCTGTGAAATGCAATAAAGCACAATAAAACAAGGTATGCCTGTACAGATTAACAACAACATTCTCACTGAGCCCAAATGTGAGGTAATCATAAGTGTTGTATGGTTTGTTGAGACATCCTGTTGGAATACAGGGAGTTCAATAAGACAAGTAGCTTTTGTTCATATTTGAAGTACTGCAGTGTAAGTGCACCAGTTAAGCAGATTTACAGATTACATTGTCTAGTTTAACAAAATTCACCCTCACTAAATAGACAGCCAGTCCAAGAAGACTCCTGCAAGGGAGACACAGATTTAAACGCAATCCTATCAATGCAAGTACAACTGAAAAATTTGAGAATGGAAGTGTTAAGACCTTCATTCCTCCTTGAGCAAATCTCTTGTCAGACACTTATGAGTTAAAAACAATAATAATTTTGTCAGATCTAATACTTTCACTAAAATATTATTAGTATTGTTATTAATATTAAGTATAATTATTAAAATTAAATGAGAAGAAAAGGTTTTTGCACTGAAAATAAAATAAAGCAAATAATGTTGCATTCAACTTCAGTTCATTCTTTCTCAAATTCCTATAATTGACCAAGTGGTCTAATATATTTATCATATTAATATTTAATTATATTTATGTTTTAATACTAGAATATAATTTATACATAAGTAAGCATAGAGGAGGACACAAATTCATAAAAATATTTTACTGTAAGAGGTGCACTATCAAAAATGTTTGCAAACCAGTGACCTGGAAGACTCGAATCCTATAAATAAAAGACCTGTCAGGTTAATATCAATAATCAGGAGCATACTAAAAGAGATGTTTTGTGAACATTTGAAAAGAAATGCAAATATAATGAAAAGAAACCAACATCACTTTTCTAAAAATAAGTCATACCACAGACTTTATTTGTCTTTTTAATAATGTCACTCTGACATTAAGAGACTGGAATAAACACTACTATCTTGACTTGAGCAAAGCATTTAGAAAATATCAGGATGTAAAAAAAAAAAAAAAAAAATCACAGAATTTAGAATACTGGGAGGAATAGGTAACCAGAATAATCTTCCCAGCTCACTTCTTCTAGTATCCCAAGTTCAAAGTACTTCGATCTCTCTGAGAATGAGATCTAAAATCCATCCATCCTACCACCTTTTCCCTGTTGATCCCCCCTTTGATGCCCTCACTAACTTCTTTAGCCAGTTCTGTAGTTCAATACATGCAATCATTTTCTTGCTCAGGTTCTCAGTTCCCTTGACTCTCCCTTGCTTTTTTGGCTAAATCCTCACCCTATACAACTAAACCTATGCCTGCACCTCCACAGCTAAACATAGCTGCAGCTAAACTAGTCACAATCATGTTACGTAGTTGGCTTTAAATTCATGACCAAGTAGCCATTAACACCACCCAGGATAATGTTATATTTCCCTAGTCCATTCACACTCTAACTCTCCTAAACAACCATTCTACACTTCTTTCCTTCCAAAATATCTACATTTTCTCCTCCATCCTTACTGTCTAAAGCCTTTTCATGACCATTGGGATATACCATTGCCCACATATGTTTTCCACCTGTGGTGCATTTTGGGAAGTTGCTGTCCCACTGATAGTGCTTGTTGCTGGCAGGTGGAGGCCTGTATGAAAGTTTGAAATGGAAAAAATGGACATGTGCTGCACATTACTGTTTTTACGTGGTATTGGATGAGGTGGTACTGAATCAATTTTTGGTTTTAAAAATATAGATTTTGATAACACTTTTTTGGGACATATATGTCCCACTGGACTCTGAAGGGGGTGTAGAATTAGTGGGACACATATGTGCCTCTGAACTCTGAGGATAGCATTGGTGGGATGAGGTAAGAAAAATGTCCACAGTACCTACCAAATACTCAAACATACTCGATGATTCAGTATGCATTCCATTAATGAAAACATGTGATATCAAAAAAAATTTTAAGCAGAAAATAATTGGGTCTTGAAAAGCCAAATGCTTTTGTTTCAGATTTCACTGAGAAAACTGAAGCCATCATATCCACCCACCTACAACTGTGCCCATAAACTCTCCCTACCCAAATATTAATGTGGAAAATGGCCCAGATTTCTTGCTACGGTTTGTCAAGAACTATGAGTACCCTGGGATTTTACATATAAGCAAGCTAAATAGTTAATCAGCTGCAGTTTCATGAGTGTTAAAAAGACACAAGACTCTTGGATTGGACACAAAGGGCAGTTTGTATCTCATAGAAATCACAGTAACCAGACCATTGTCATTTTCTTGTGATGGTTCTCTAAGCCCCAGTTCCCATACAGAAACGAGGCTCAGGTGACTTCTATACACACACTCAGTTGCATTGCAGGAGTGGAGCTTTGAGCTTGGGGAACCTAACTATTTTATAACAGACTTTGAGCAGAGCAAACTCACCTGACCCTTGTCCCAGAGGAAAGCATTATTTACTAAACTGGGCAGTAAGAAAACCTGTTTTCTCTCTAAAGGTTGATACTATCTCTAACTCCCAAAGCTCTCCAGTGTACAAACATCCTTACGAATATTGTCCAAGACAAAAAAATAAAAATCAGTAAATGCCTTGGCTCACAAGACACACAGAAACATGAGAAACACATGGAGAATTGACTCCTAGTGTGACAAAACCTTCACTTACTTGTCCACTTGAGCCCAACCCCTTTCATCTTGTCGTTGTTGTTAGGTGCCCTCAAATCCATTCCAACTCATAGCGACCCTGTATACAACAGAAAGGAAAAGTGCCTGGTCCAGCACCATCCTCACAATCATTGTTAATGCTTAAACCCATTGTTGCAGCCACTGTGTCAATCCATCTCTTTGAGGGTCTTCCTCTTTTTCACTGATTTTCTACTTTACCAAGTATGATGTCCTTCTCCAGGGATTGATCCCTCCCAATAACATTCCAAAGTATGTGAGACACAGTCTCAACATCCTTGCTTCTAAGGAGCATTCTGGTTGTACTTCCTCCATAACAGATTTGTTCATTCTTTTGGCAGCCTATGGTATATTCAATGTTCTTTTCCAACACTACAATTCAAAGGCATCAATTCTTCAGTCTTCCCTACTCATCATACAGTTTTCACATGCATATGAGGCAATTGAAAACACCATGGCTTGGGTCAGGACACCTTAGTCTTCAAGGTGACATCTTTGCTTTTCAGCACTTTAAAGAGGTCTTTTGCAGTAGATTTGCTCAATGCAATGTGTCTTTTTGATTTCATGATTGCTGCTTCCATGAGTTGCTCTCATCTACTCAAGAACATTGCTCTTGCAATTTTTGCCATCTCTCTCCTGAGTAACGATTTTCAATTTTAATATTGACTCATTTCTGTTTACATAAATTACTGCCACCTTAACAAACAAGTAAATGAAATCATCTTGACTCAGTCTCATCTCAGTACTACCCTCAGTCCTCTCCTTTCTTTCACAGAAAATCTCATGGGGGAAAAAGAAAAAGAAAATTGCTTATATTCACTGCCCCAAATTGATTTCCTCCTCTTGTCTCCAAAATTTACTGTGATTAGGTTTCTCCCTCCCACCAGTCCACCAAATCTCCATTTGTCAAGATTACCAATGACTTTTATGTTGTTCAACCCAATGGTCAATTTTCATTTCCCATTTTATTTGACCTATTTAAAGTATCTGAGACAGTTTTGTTCTCTCTCCTTCTTGAACACATTTTTCACTTGGTTTTCATGAAACCACTGTTTAGACCTTTTCCACTTGTCTTCTGACCGCTCCTCAGTTTCCTTTGCTGGTTCTACCTCAACTCTCTAACCTGTAAGGGTTGAAGTGCCCCAGAGAATAGTCCTTGGACTACTTCTGTATTTTATCTACTCTCATTCGCTTGGTGATTCATCTAGTTTCATGGTTTTAAATATCATCTACTGTATGGGACTATATGCTGTTGACTTTCAAATTTGTATTTTCAGGCTATGCTTCTTCCCAGAACTCCAGGCCTGTATGTCCAACTGTCTGATCGATATTTTTCTTGAATAGCTACAAAGACATGGTGATCTACTTTCAAAATATTAGCCAGTGAAAACACTGTGGATCACAAATGTTCAAACTGCAATGACTGTGAGGATGGCACAGGGCAGGGCAGCACTTTGTTCAGTTGTGCACAAGTCACCATGAGTCAGAGTCAGCTCGACAGCAGCCAACAACAACATCTCAAACTTATAAAAGCTTTTGATATTCCCTCATTAACTTTATCATTTTGAGGTGTTCCCAATCTCACTTAAAAGCAACTCCATTCATTCAGTTGTTCACTTTAAAGTCATCTATGACTTTCTCCCCTGACCTGATCCAACCCTTCAGCTTATCTTTCTTGCTCTACCTTCAAACATACCCAGACTAGAACTGGTTTTCACCATTTTACTACTACCATCCTAGTCCAAGCCACCAATAACTCTGACTTAGATTATTGCAATAGCAATATCCACCCTCTTAAAATGTTCTCCCTTTTGTCCATGGCAGCTTTGATCTATTCTCAACAGAGCAGCTAAAATTACCATATTATAAGATGAATAATGTCACATTATCCTTCTACTCAAAATCCTCCAAAAACTTTTCATTTCACTGAAAATAAAATCTCGGATTTATTTCCATGACGTGCAAAGCCACCTCTTCTCTATGATCTCATACTGCTCTCTTCTTTGCTAATTCCTTTTCAGCCACATTGTCCTCCAGTTGTTCCTTGAACATACCGGGCATACTCTGCCCTGAAGATCTTTTCCATTCTTCCTGCCTGGAAAGGTCAACCCCAAAGAGACAAGTGGTTTGCTATTTGTTCCTTCAGGTCTTTACTCGTTGAGACCCCACTTGCCATCAGATCTAAAATTTTAACACCTCTCCCCTTTCCTAGCTTTCTGTCTCCCTTTCCTTTATATCTTTCCTTGTAATTTGATCATTATCTAATGTTGTACATATAGTATTGCCCTTATTTATTATGCTTATTGCCTCAACTCTCCACTAGAATGTCAGCTTTGTAAGAGCAAAGATTTGTGTGTTTTTTCATTCCTCTATGTTCAGCACTTACAATAATGCCTAGAACATAGATGGCACTCCATGTGTATTTGTAGAATAAAAGAATAAATCATTCAGCGAGTTGGAATTTAACAAAAAGATATTAGTTAGATTTAGATATGAAAAACAACAATTAAAATAAAGGAAGGGGATCCTTAATTTGGTCTCTGCCTTGCAATTTCCCACACATATTGTTATTTGGACCTCAGTGCCTTTGCATGTGCTCTTTGTTCTGCCTTACATTTCCTTCTGCCTTATCATTCATCTCCAGTATTAGCTGCCCAATGAAGCTTTTCTTGCCACAAGACATGTCCTTATAAATTAACTACACCTTTCTCACGGCTGCCTCTGTGCCGTCTGCATACTTCTACTACTGAACTTATTACGCTGTGTTCTAATTATTTGTTTTGTGTCTTTCTCCTTATAAGACAATGAGTTCCTAGATGTTAAGATCCCGATGTCCACGTTAGATAACTGGTTTTTCAAGTTTAATTGAATTTGTATTTTCGAAAAAAATCTAGATTACCTAATTTTTCAAAAGCCATAGTTTTCATTAGCAGACGTACATTACCCATATTATGAAGAGTAAATATAAAATATTGTGCCAAACAAATTGCCATGTGAGAGTGTGAACCTGCCATCGCTGGGCACAATTAGGCAGAGCCTGAATGGCCAATGCTCAGGGATGCTTGTAAAAGAGATTCTCGAATCGCATGAGAAGCTGGACTAGAAGACCCCTCAAGGTCTGTAGAATTCTGTTACCTGATCCTCTGATTTGTCTGCCTGCTTGCAACTAATAATAATCTTTGAGGTTTTAGCTAATTATACTTTCCTATATAATTTAGTAGAGTTTAGATACAATTTAGGGAATAAATTAAAAGTGAAATATATATCTACATAAACTTGCTCAAATAATCAGAATGATTTTATAGTCAAAATATGTTTTTAATTTAAATGTCTGTTTCCGTATCAAATAAGTTACTTTTCATATCAATAAGCTTAGCTAGCTTTCAAATAAGACAAAAATATTTTGCAATTCTAAAATGTTATTACTAATACTCTCCTTCTTATTCTCTTTTCCTTTCCTTTTCCCCCTTTTTTTCAAATTTAAATAGTTTTTGTACTTCAGTGCAATTTTTTTAATGATATTAAGATGTTTGGCATTTAGAAGCACCATTTACTACTGAATTTTATCTTTTGGAGAAAGTGCCTTTAATCATTACTGTGTTAATGTCTCAGAAGTAACAACTTCATTTTAAAATACCTTAGCACCTACTACAAACATAAAAGTTAGTCATGCTTCTACTGATATGTTTATCACACATCATATTTCACAACCTAGTCATTGCCGTGTCTCACTTTATCCTGAGAACAGTTCCAAATGTAAAAATGGCAGATACTGTTGTTCACTCTGCAATGACTGTTCTAGCATGGAAAAGTTTAAATGACTTGTCCAACATCACACAGCAAGGCGCTGGCAGACTTAGATGTAGGGTTTCCTCCTAAACTCTAGCCAAAAATTCTGTAGATTTCAAACCGATGCATCTTACTTCCAGAGACTGCATGATGGGCAAATGATTTTTTCAGTATTTCTTTCAATTTAAGACAGAAAAAAAAAATCTCAATTTGCTTTTGTTTTCTTAAATCAAGCAAATATGCTTAGTATTTCTTGAACTTGAATTCTTTTAATTTACTATTTATCTCAACTGAGACTCAGCTTTTCGAAGAAATATAGGACTTGATACTGGAATGGCAGTACCCCACTAACATTTTTTTTTTCTTTCAAAGCTTCCTCACCCTTCTCCCCGCCCCCAGAAAGATGTCTTCACATATGAATTCCCATCTGTCAGGAGACCTTTTCTGCTCCTGATTTTAAAGAAATTTGATGTAATTTAAAGTTAGTCAAATTATAAAAGGCATGTTTGGTTAATTGGTTACATTTTTTCTGCTTTTTTTAATGCAAAAGTATGAGGCCAGATTTTTTTCTTTTTAATATAAGTCAAGTTACTCTCAGTACAACAGTCACTATTAGCAAGAAATGCACAAAAATGTGCTATGACTATAAGTTGCTAGCACAATAAGTATCCTCTGAGGGGTCATTTTGAAGTTTAGGAACCTGCAGAAACTCAGAGAATGTTCCTTAAAAGTACATGTCTCATTATTTCAAACCCCTTTTGCTGTTTGTGATAAATCCCCGCATTTTTCGACTAAGATATGTGCATCACACTTCCTTAATCTCATAGTGGAAATAAAAATGGTAACAATGGAAATGAAGATTTTGAATCTGATTTCTGTATATATTGCCATTCAGTAAAATAAAATCTCTCAGGGTAAATAGACAATTATTTGGGAAAATTAGTTTAGGAAATTTAAATTAGCTTCAATAATTTTACAAGGACTTATGAAACTGGGCTAGAAAACATATTTTACTAGGGGAAAAAATAGATATGTGTGTGTGTCTGTAATGAGTTAAATTTGTCCCCCAAAAATATGCGTTGGATATAATTTATTTGGAAATAGGACTCCTCGTCATGCTAATGAGGCCACATCAGTAGAGTATATCTTAGGAGTAGAGTGTGTCTGATAACTAATCACTTTTGAGATATAAAAAGAAGATTAGACACAGAAACAAGCAAGCAAAAATGGGGGAACAATAGATACCACACGGAAATTGCCAAGGAACTGAGGAATGCTGGAGCTGCAGAAGCTGAGACAAGGATTTTTCCCTCAGGGCCAACAAAGACAGCCTTCTCCTAGAACCACTGCTCTGAATTTGGACTTCTAGCCTTCTGAACTATGAGAAAATAAATTTCTGTTTCTTAAAGCCACCCAGCTGTGGAATTTTTGTTACAGCAGTATAAGCAAACTAAGACTATATATATGTTTACGACTCAATGGCAATGGGTTTTGTACATGAATATACATATATACACTCTAGCCCCAGTGCATATATATACACATACATACATATATATATACATAAAAAATATGGATGTCTATATTCCTATCAAGTGATATTTATATGTTGTTTGTGTCTCAGAAATGATGATGGAAACTAGGAAAGGAAGAGTGCATTCGGTGGACATTTCAATCAACCAACACATTCTATTCTCATGATGCATGTTGGCGTAAGTGAGGACATGATGTCCTTATCTTTATACAGGTTTTGCTAACTTCCTTAGGTTCATTTTTCAGTCTTTTCTGACACTTCCTTTGCTTTTTCTCTCAACCTCTCTCTCTTTCTTCTAGTTAAGCCACTTCTTTCTTCCTCTCCTTCTTACTGTGAACGTACTTGCTACGTCTATCACTGCAATTGCTTCTTTTCCACATTAGCCTTTTTAACCAGAGTGACAATGCCATTTTTCTTGTGATTTCTTAGTCTCTCTTTCCTTTGTCCCAGCTCAGGCCTCCTACCCCCATCTAGGCTTTTCCTTTTTCTTCTGTTACAGCAGCACCAGCAAACGTATATACAAAACAATTTCCAAACAATTCTGTCTTTCTAGAAAGATTTTACACCCAATCAGAATCAAGCTCTAGTATTTTTAAAGTGAAATGTAATGTGCATTTTTAAATTTGAATGATTTTAAGTTACATCAAATTTCTTTAAAATCAGGAGCAGGAAAAGACTCCTGACACATGGGAATTTATATGTGAAAGCAGCTTTTAAAAGTTGTGCATTGTCAGGACATGTACATAATGTCCTTCAGCTTTTTCCCTCTTTGTTTTGAGTCTACATAATACTTGAGAAAAGGAATATTCTCCAGAAGGCAGATAGGCATTTCAAAAAAAAAAAAAAAATACTAATGAACTTAAGATATCTTGATCTTTGCCATTTTAGACCTCAGGCTCTGAGATATACATGAAGAGAGAAATGGATGTACATTAAAAAGTTGCCTCATATTGTGCAACTTTTTATTAAAATATCCAATAGTTGCAATAAGACTTTAACCAACTTTCTGAATGGAACCAACCATCAATGGCACAAGGCAGGTTGGAGCATATTACAGAAATTTTCAAGACATTATCTAAACTCTCCAAACAAAAGTTTCAGGTTATGAACCTGAAGAGGACAAATCAAGAACATACGTACTGCTGCTCAGCAGCTACACGGCTAGCTCTGCTTTAATTATAGAATTCACCATCCTAGAGCACCTCCAAAAACTATTTCAAGGAAATCCTGCCCTGATCCCTCTATCCCATGAATTTTCAGAATCATATTTGGAAAAACAGTCAATCCATCCAATAGGCAGTCCATCCAAGTAGGTCCATGTTGGACATTTTGGAAGCCCTGTACCTACAGAAACCAAAACCAAACCAGTTACTCTCCAGTCCCATGTGTTCAGAGTAAAACAGCTCCATAAGGTTTTCAAAGCCGTGGCCTTTAAGATGCAGATTGCCAGGGCTTTCTTCCGAGGCACTTCTGGTGGGTTCAAACTACACACTTTTTTATTAGTAGTTAAGTGCTTAACTGTTTGTGCCACCCAGAGGCTCCAGTACATACAGAAGGGGAGGAGAAAGGAAGGAGGGAGGATGGGAGGGAAAGAGGGGAAAGGAAGGAAAGAAACAACTGACAACAATTTTGAAACACTCCTGTATATCTTTCTAGAAAAATTTTACACCCAACCAGAATCAAGCTCTAGTATTAGTAAACTGAAATGTAATTAACAACCAAAGTAGAGAGCATGAAAGGCCTTCATATGAAAAATACAATCTAAGAAATACTTTCTTCCTGTAGGCATGTACACACACACACACACACACACACACACTAGTTATTAGTTATCAGTTGCTGTCAATTCTATTTCAACTCATGGCAACAATGTGTGTCAGAATAAAACTGTTCTCCACAGGATTTGCAATGGCTCTTTTTAGGAAGTAGATGGCTGGGCCTTTTTCCAAGGTGCCTTTGGGCAGACTCAAACCTCTAACCTTTCAGTTAGAAACCGAGTATGTTAACCATTTGTACCACCCAGGGACTACACATACACACACACACACACACACACACATTTTATATATATGTGTATATATATATACATATATATATATAACTTAGAAAACACATAATTCTCTCAAAATCCTCTGAGAAAGTGAATATCCTTGCTTATTTAAAAAATAAATATTCAAAATCTTTGGAGCTTTAAAGACCTTCTTTCCAAAATTCTCACCAGGCACATAATATGTGAATATGTGTCAGCCATGTACATACTATAAAGTAATGGAAGTAGGTATATGGCAATTTCATATAATTGAACATAATACATACGTAGAACTTACCTTTCAATTTCTCAGGTAACTGCATATAAGGAATCTAGATTACCACAAGTGACATTTGTATGTTGTTTTTGTCTCGATAATGATGATGGAAACTAGGAAAGAAATAGTGCATTTCATGGCTGCTTAAACAAACCAACACATTCTGTTCTCATGATGCATTGTGGAATAAGTGAGGATACAATGTCCTTAGCTTCATATAGGTTTTGCTAATTTCCTTAGGTCCTTTTTCTTTCTTTTTTTTCAGCCTTTATTGACACTTCCTTTGCTTGTTCTCTGAATTTCTCTCCCTCTCTCCCTCCTTCCCTTCTTTTCTCTCTCTCTCTCTCTCTCTCTCCCCCCTAACTAGGCCACTTCTTTCTTCCTATCCTTCTTGCTCTAAATATACTTGCTACGTCTGTTACTGCTATTGCTTCTTTTCCACATTGGCTTTTTTTAAGCACAATGTCAATGCCATTTTTCTTGTGAATTGTGAAAGTCTTTCTTTCCTCTGTCCCTGCCCAGGCCTCCTACCCCCTGCCTAAGCTTTTCCTTTTTCTTCTATTATCCAGTATGGTCTCTGTTATATTTCTAGCCCTTAAAGTTCACAGGACTCGTGAGAAAAGAAAACTATGGCTGCGGTGAAACAACAGAGGTTTGTCCAAATCCCGGTTATTTCGATCTGGTTTACCTTGTTACCTCCAAAACAATAGCTTAATTGCATGAGTCTTTGGAAAAAAAAAAAAAACCTGCAAAAGGCCTAGTGAAAGCACTTGTGGTACTCTTTTTGCTCTCAAGCCTTAAAAAGAATAAAATTAGGGCCCTCCAATTTGCACCACCACTGCATCCATGTGATAAGACAAGATATATTTACTTATTTCCCTTTGTTTACAAGGGAATCGGACCCCCAAAAAAGCTCTGTTCACCAATTACAATGAACTCTCAATAGTAATACAACCCAAAATACACGCCATCTGTAACTGTAAGTGATAAAAAAAAAAAAAAAAACTTATAAGGAAAATACATTCAGTTCAATGGGATGCTTGTAGTCACGTACAGAACACTGGAGGAAGGCAGTCAGGTACCGGATAACTGAGATCATTGCGTCATGTAAAGAATCTCATGAGCTGAAGAAATTCTCAAAAGAGAACACAGAATATAGTAGCTAGTTTTGGCTTCCACACTCAAATCACTTCTTCCCTGAGATATGCGATGATTTAAAAGTCATTCATTTTACTGGTGTTGTTATATGTTTTGTTTAATATCCTTCACGATTATTTTCATGGTTGGTTCGGTGGCCTAAAAGCATTCTCCTACTCTGTAGACACAAGATGCCAAGTAAGAATGTCTCAGTAATCATCAGCATTCTGATTTTCATTTCACAAGTTTAATACTTTTATTTCACATGCTTTGAAAAAAAGAATAAATATATTTAAAATCTTAATAGGAAAAGTGATCATTACGGATGTAATTGGATCTATTGTCTTTCTTTTTTCTCCACAGGTATCTGTACTATATGTCTCCTGAGCTGCTGATCTACAGAGAAAAAAATGTTTCTGATTATAACTGGAAACAACAAAAATCCTATATTTGCAAAATCAAAATTACCATAACTGATAATACCAGGAATAACAAATTAAGTTCCCTGTAAACTAGAGCCAGAGGTGAATAGTACAAAGATGGTTGGTGAAATTGAACTTCTAAACAAAATGCTTTCATCAAGCCACACCTGAATTAGTTTTATGGGAAAGACCAAAAGTAGAAAATATGTGAATTTTAAATAAATCATTAGGAAATTAAAGATAAATGGAATGGACAACAATATAGAGAGGAGAAAAAAATTCTGGAGTGCTGTTATTTAATTAATGCTGATGTATAGGCATGAATAGGGTATAGATAGAAAATCTACTCCAAGAATCTTTTAAAAGGAAATACCGCTGTGACAAGAGAAAGGACGCATTAACACTGATCAGCTTTTGAGCAGTGATATTTTGCCCTGTGAAGTTCTGTGAAAATTGCCATGTACCAGTAATATTTAATTGTAGCATAAAAATTAAACACCATTTACTTGATATAAAATAGGGATAGTATGTAAATTAAGTAAGTTTCAATTCATGTCTTCTTACATCTGTTGGCAGTTTAAATAGTTTTAGTGTCGTTAATTGTTATAAAAGTGCAAGATTTGCTGTATGCTTGCCACTTAGGACCAAAGGCACAAAAGTCTAATTGGACTAAGTAATTAGTAATTTGTCATTTCCTATTGTCAGCAATTACTTTCCATTAGAAATCCTCACTGAAAATTCTAATTTGAAGTGAGGTTTGCATTTTATTGCTGTCCATCCAAATTAGTTTAAAATTGACAGCTACATTTTCATTTAAAAATTTAAAGATATTAAATATGCTTGAAGAAACAGAACCATACTCGGCTCCACGTAAGCCTGTGTGTGTGTGTGTGGGCGTGCGCGCGCGCGCGCGCACGTGCACACAGTTTCACTCAAAAGAAAAAAACAGCTAACACCAAAGGAGATGTCTTTTATTTCCCCAAAAGGGAGTTGCTGTGCAAATATCGTATCGTCGTTGCTTCTATAAGACTCCAGGTTTCTGATTTTTACATTTCCACGCAGACCCCTGCAGTAGTCCTCTCACCTGCACACGGATGGAGAAGGAAACAGCACTGTGAGACATCTTTCTGGGCCTCCATACTCCTTCTGGGATATGGCTGTTGGATAGTTTTTCACTTGTTCTTTCTTCTGGCTCCACTAACCAATGAGCGGTGTCCCTTCTCTAAGTTCTAAGCACCAAGGCATAAAGCTAAAGGGGAATTATATCAGCCCTCAAAAAAGTAAGCCTAAGGAGGTGACATAATTAACATAGGACCACTGAACTGCTTTAAACTCAGGGCAACCGATGAGTCAAGCTTGTGCTCGGTTCCCTTTCTTTGTACAAGTTTGAGCACCACATGTTATTCCAGCTAGTTATTCTTCCTCTTTGAAAACTTAACAAGTTGGTTTCCCTTTAAGTACAGCTGGATTTCTTTAACGAATCTGTGGTAGACTTGGTTTCTGATTGTCAAAATTAATAACAGTGAAATGAAGAGCTTCACAAATTTTCCTCTCTACCCGGTTGTTAAAATCCTGAAACAGCTTTCCAACAAATCTTTAACTAAAAGGCTTGAGTTGATAAATACGTACACAAAGGCCAAATGTCTTAAAGGAGCCTAACAAGAGTTGCTTGGAGAAAAGAAGATTCGGAGGCTTGTTAAGATAAAACAGTCCATAAAGAACAGATTTAATTTATTAACCCAAAATTAACATTACATTGACAGACAAAAGACAATGAAAATTTACTATTACAGGACTAATAATTCAATAACTAATAAGGGTGGCGTTGAATACCTCTCTGTACTAATTGAAGTGATATAGTATACTAACTTCTTTTTTTCGTAAGTTATGTAAATGCTATAATTGACTTGTAACAGTAGTTATGGTAATGAATTTCTCTTATTTTTTAAAATGACACTCTAATCATTACTATAAATTCAAATACTTACACAGAACAAATTTTCTACAGTTACCCCTTTAGTAACTAACTAGATCTATCGCACATCTGTAACACTTAAGTGAACATTAATTAGTGCTAATTTACAATCAAATTCCAGTGGAGAAGCAAATTATGTTTTCTTGAACATCAAAAGTCTTTATCACGACCATTATGATGAAGAATGCCGGAACATCTTAATTATTTCTGCTTGTAAATAACGTTTGCCACAAATCTCCAAAATGCACAGGAATGCTCTAGAAAGCCAAAAAAAAAAGCTAGTCTTATTACAATTTGGTTTTAACTTAGTGCTAGTCCAGTTCAGCTCAGTAAATACTGTGCCCTTTTTTCTTCATTAAAATAGAAAAGAGATTGCCTGAAAATTCAAGAGCAAATTTGTCCATCAGGCATATTGTTTGAGACTGACTGAAATAAATTTACAATTTTTTTACTACATTGCTGCAAGATTTTGCTACATAAATCCAAGATTGTCTATAATACATGAAGCAAAAATTATTTAAATTGCAAAACATCTGCCTCCTTACATGTATCATATTTCAATAGATTCACATAGTTCTGAAGCAATGTTTCACAGGAGAAAAATAAGCGACAGACACAAACTCTTGTGCCGCTCATTCTAAAACCGTGCATAATTGCCAATAAGGCACTGATGAGAACAGAGAATTAAATTAAATGTTCAATAAACACTGATCAATGTGCTTGTAAATACCAAGTCTATAAAAAGATCTTCCCTTTAAGTGTAGTTATACCACTGGTACATGTTCTGCATTTTGGAATTTAGCTGATCGTTTAAAAATCTAGTTAGATTTGTTCCTGATAGAAACATGCCAGAAATCTAGGAAGACTGCCAGAGGGGATTAAAAAAAAAAAGAAGAAAAGTATCCCAGCTTCTCAAACTAGCACTGTCTCCTGGTTTAGCACTAGCTCACAATCCGCTGAATAAAGAAGTCATTTCTGTCTAAGATGTAAATAAATCACAAGACTCAGTTACTTTACCACTAGCTGTTTGTCATTCAGGAAAATAATGGTTAATCAATGTCTAATCAATGAAGATGTGTAACATATTAGTTTGCAGTCCTTCATCATCCTATTTTCTTCAATTGCCTGGGGGTTTGTGTTCAGTACTTACAGAATCGATTACAATTGAGAGTGATCCTTCAGCTCACGTTGAGAGCTGTCAGCTGTGCTTTCCACGAGGCCGTTTTACTCTCGTGTTTAATGTGAGATGCTAATATTTAGCTGCATCCGACCAACTAGGTTCCATGGTGGAACGTTTCATGAGAAGTGCTTTAAGTAACTAATCGCATCACTACATGTCACTTGATGAAACTAAACTTATCCTGACT
Organism: Loxodonta africana; assembly: GCF_030014295.1. NCBI lineage: Eukaryota > Metazoa > Chordata > Mammalia > Proboscidea > Elephantidae > Loxodonta > Loxodonta africana. Next base: position 82,486,296 of record NC_087347.1, on the reverse strand, counting down.
TCACGATAATCATAAGCATTACTGGCTTGCTGTGGAAAATTAAAGGGAAATAGCTGCCTGCTTGAGTCTGATCATGCCTGCGGGGAAGGTCTAAGAAAGGCAACTACCAATAATGCCTTTATAAATAACTACTGGGGGGCGGCGGGTGCGGGGACCGAGAGGAGATGATGCCTCCATTTTCATAGGAAACATTTTCTGAGATAAGCGTGATGTATCCTCATGTACAAACATCCTTGAACGAAAGCAGTGTTTCACAAACACCGTGAGAAAAGTTGGACCCACAGTCTTTTGACACATTTCTTTTAAGAAACAGCCTTTCATGGCTACGCACATTTAAAGTCCAAAGAAAATGTTAATTGCCTGACAAGTCTGTTTTCCTTGCCATTTATGAAAATGTATTACCAAGCTGGTATATATCCTGAAGAATGACTGGAAGAGCGTTAAAAAGGGTAGGGGGAGGAGAATCTTGATTTCCTTTCAACAACAACAAATAATTGTCAACTTATGGAGCTCTTTGCTTTAATTATTGTATTTGTGATTTGTTTTGGAAGTTGTACTGATGACAATCACACAGCCCTACGTTAAAAACTAATAACAATATGGTATTTCATTAGAAACGTTTTCGGATCCTGCTAGCATTGATTTTAAAAGAACAAGTTTAGTTGTCTCATTGTTAGAATCAGTTCCAACAGCACCCTCTAGTGTCCACGCCCGGGAAGCACCTTGTGGAAGGCCGAAAAGTCATTTGTATGCAGTTCAAGCTCATTGACACTTGCTTTATAGCCAATATTAAGAAACTTTAAAAAGTATATCCATCATCAAAAGTGACCTAAATGTTCTCTTAAGCTTAAAAATGTTTTAATATCATTCAAACATACCAGAGAAATTTAAGAATGATCTAAGATTTTTATTAAGTTATAATAGCACATTAAATTTATTAAGGGATTGCTTCGGTGATGTATTGTCAAATTTTATGGATATTTTGGGATATGTTTTAATTGTTTAAATAGCTTGGATAGTGGAGGAAAATTTAACCAATGACAACATCTTAAAGGTTATTTAAGGTTGCTTCATGCTCAATGCCAGAATGTACAATGAAATATTAAATTTACATTGCTTCCAGTAACAGTGGGAAAAAAAAAATAAAATTTATCTCTGTATCCAAGTATTTAACAAATCGGACTTCCTTTATGAAATAACTAATTTTTGAGATAAGCAATGAAAATAACAAGGAATGATTAAACGATCACTTTTGTTTCTATCTACTTTCAACTCCCTTCATTTCACAAATAAATCCTGCTATAGTCTTGAGTACTTTGAACTAAAATGGGCCTGCTGAAAAGATAAAAGGGCATGTACAAACCGATGACTTTAGTTGTAGTTTGAAATAGAAATTCATAGTTAGAAAGAGCAGATACAAGGAAGACGTGTATTCAGTTTTAAATAATGGATACGTATTTTTATGGCTTGGTGGGCTAAATGTGTAATGCAGAAATTAGAAATCATGAATTTGTAGTAATACTCTATTCAGGGATAAACTGCATTCATGTAAAAGAAGACCTCTAGCTAACCTGACCTAAAACACAAAGAAACAAAAATTTTCAGCCTTCAAATGAATTAAAATTGTCTTTGTGCTGACACGCATAGTGAGGAAAGATGGAGGACAAAATTGGTAGAAGCATTCAGTCCCGGTGAGAAGTCTAACCACCAAAAGGCTACAGTTTCATCAAAGTATCTGTGATGGAGTTTGCCTCCTTTACATCCAATTTTCTTATTGAGAAATCAGTTCATGTCTACATCCCAAGGCATTTCGGCAAAACTGTAATCTTACCAGATTATTTCTTATTTATCTTTCTCATCACAATTAGAATAATTCACACACACACACACACCACACACACAAAAACTAATGCTTATGCATTCCCTAATATATACCAAAAGAGCCCTGGTGGTGCAGTGGTTAAAGCATTTGGCTGCTAAGTGAAAGGTGAGCATTTCAAACACACCAATGGCTCTGAGGAAGAAAAGACCTGGAGATCTGCTCCTGTAAAGATTTCCAACCAAAAAACCCTGTGCCGTCAAGTCAATTCCAACTCATAGCAACCCTATAGGACAGAGTAGAACTGCCCCATAGGGTTTCCAAGGAGCGCCTGGTGAATTTGAACTGCTGGCCCTTTGGTTAGCAACCATAGCACTTAACCACTATGCCACCAGGGTTTCCCTTGTAAAGATCTACAGCCTCGAAAATCCTATGGAGCAGTTCTACTCTGTCCTCTAGGGTCGCCGTGAGTCAACACACAACAACGATATATACCAGCTTCAAGCTAGGCATAAACATACGTGTTATCTTTCATAGGATCCGACCAATAAATTGGTCTGTGACAAACTTGGTCAGTATTGTCTAGACATTACTCTCTTTTCCTATCATTCACATTTCTCAGTTAGAATGTAGGAAACCTTGTTAGCTGGATATCTTATAAGCTAGGCTCACATATCAGGACCAAATATTTGTAGTCTCCTTAAATTACATTTTTACCGTGAACAGTTCCTAAATTGAGCGCAGGCACTGTAAAAGGCAAACGAGCAAAGAAGTATGTAAAAGATCTTCATCTATCTGCACAGCTACCATAGGAGGTGAGCTAGCCCCACGAATGCCTGTACTTTGATAGGAAAGCTGTGATAATGATGAAAAAGTTAATGGATTTTTATCTATATCAACCTGATGATCATAGACCTTGTTATTTTTATTATTTTTTTAAGAAGGGGATTGCTGCTGCATGAATATGAAGGCATATATTCACAGTATTTCTTAGATTTTTAGGTACAGGCGCTACAAAGCCTTCTTTCTGAGGTAGATAAATTGAGTTCCATGCAGTTTACTATGTAGGGGTCTTTCAAATGAGATCACAAAATCTTAAATCCTTCCTCTTCTGTGTGGACATTAAAGATCCCATAGCACTTTTCATAAGAGTCGGGGCTTGTCACCATGCCACTGGGCAAATTCCTGGGACTTACCTTAACGTCAAGCAGCCAGCTTCTCTCCACAGGGTATTAGTGTGTTAGAAACCTGGAAAAGTTCGGTATATTTATTAAATTTATTAAAAATGCTTTCCTAATGGTTCTGAAAATAACTTATTTTCTTTTTCTTTTTTTTAGCAAGAAGAAACCAAAGGTCTCCTTAGGTGAAGCTACAGTAATGTTTGTTACATGAAATCAAACTTCCTTCCAAAATATTTGATTAGTCCCTTTTGGACACAAATGCCTACAGTATTAATTTTATTTTAAAAAACAAAAACAACCAATATATAATAAAAAAAAAAAATCTTATAATCCATGATCCATGCTTTCTGATACAGGTAATGTAAAATAAATGATATAATCTACAAAACAATGACAAATGAAAGACTTGGAAAAGGTTATGGTTTGACAAGACAACATTTTGAAATCTGGACACCAATCAAATTGATGTAACTATTGGTGATGCAACTGTCTTTGACACTAAAGTCTTTACCACTGTCTAAAACATATAGAAGAGCCTATTGTGATTGCTTAACGTCAGCTTTTGTTCATAAGCTCTTTCATAAAACTGAAACCAGGAAAATGATTTAAAGCAGTTCAATTTGTCTATTTACCTTAATCTTTAACTATTCCCATATGTCTGGCTACATGATGTATGACTCTTCATAAACCAATTTTTCAAAGATATACACGACAGAAAAAAGTCAGGCTCCTAACCTTTTATGCGCTGAACTTTTATAGAGCGCCAGAAAACAAAATGCTTTTAGGTTTCAGAAAAGAATAAAAAAAAACAAAGAACAAAGGTTACTTTCTTTCTCTCTTAGTAAATACTTACATCAGTGAAAGTAGACCATGCATTAATTTCTGAGTATGTGAAAAGGCCTTTTGATGACCCCACCAACAAATAGTAATGGCAAACAAAGGTCCTCGTTTGAAAGACTATGATCCGCAAATTATGATCGTTAAGCTCCTACGGGTCCTGAAATCATGTAGGAATATTGTGCTAGGTATAATATCACTCAGCAAGGGAGAGTAGAAAATCAGAAATGCAGATTAGAAACTCCTCATTGTAAAGAATCAGTGTCCTATTCAGACTGGAACGCTTGACCTTCAATTTTAGGGGAAAAGGTAGCTGGTGAATACAGTCAGTTTTGAGTGTTCTGAATTTTTTTTTAAATATCACAAGATCATTAAAGCAATTTTAATTAATCTATATGCCTTTATAAAGACAGGAGTAAAGATAAGTCACAGGTTCTTGTTCATTCATGTAACCAATTTACTGAGCACCTACTGTGTGCTTGGAACTGGATACCAACTGCAGACAGATTCACAGCCTTGTCCTACTGGAGTCTAATTTAGTGTTAAACTAGGAAAACAGCTTCAGGGTCATCACTCTCAGGTTTTGATTATGAGCCAGTGTAAAAGTGAAGATTTTCTGCTGCCTTTAGTCCTTAAAACCTCTTGAGCTCAGTCCTTGTATAAATTTTGTTCTATAGTCTGTGTTATTTTCAGGATAAACTATAATTTCCTACCTGATTTACCCAAATTGGAAAATGTAGTCTTCTCTCATGTAAAGGCACAAAACACTAAAATTCTTGTGATGAATATAGAATGCAGAACAGGGGAAAAGAGTAAGCATTTTTTAGACATCGAACTATTTGCCAAGCCCAATTCCAGGCATTTTGCATATGTTATAGGCAAATGTGTCCATAATAGGCAAGCATTAACATTTTTATCCTAAACATTCACATGCTTCATAAGCAGATGATAATCAAATTATTTTATTGAAAAGTATAGTCTTTATCTTAAAATGGAAGAAAATCAAATAGAAAAGCCAATGAATCATTAAAATTACCTCTTATTTCACTGTGTTGATTAGTCAACTTGTATTATACCAAGATTTCTCCAACTGTAGGTAGATAAACAGCATTTTTCTAATGCAGATTTTGTGAAGAGGTCTTAAGGAGCTACTATATTAATTGATAAGCCATAAGATTTAGTGTAACTTCCTAAAAATTAACTTATATACTAAAAAAAAATCAACCAATGTAGAAAAAATTAACATTTAAATTATTGTTACCATAATTAAGCACTGTTGAAATCTACATATAAAATCTGTGACAAAAATCGACAGAATGCTATCGAAAGGTTATCAAGACGTCTATTGTCAGTAACTTCACAGACTGATTCTTTGATTCATCTATGCAATGTAACAAAATAGCCACAAATGCCAAACTAAAGTTTTAGTACCGGCTTTTAAAGTACATAGGATTTAAGTCTCATTTATGTATTTATTGCCACCCAAGTGAAAAATGAAATGCTGAAAGTCTGTCTTTATGCATATGTATGTTGCTGTTGTTGTTAGATGCTGCCTAGTCAGTTCCGACTCACAGTGACCCTATGTACAACAGAACAAAATGCTGCCCTGTTCTGTGCCATCCTCATTATCATTGCTGTGTTTGAGCCCATTGTGGCAGCCATGGTGTCAACCCGTCTCGTTGAGGGTCTTCCTCTTTTTCAAAGACCCTCTACTTTACCAAGCATGATGTCCTTCTCTAGGAACTGGTCCCTTCTGATAACATGTCCAAAGGTAGTAAGACGAAGTCTCCCCATCCTCTCTTTTAAGGAGTGTTCTGGCTGTACTTCTTCCAAGACAGATTTATTTGTTCTTCTGACAGTCTATGGTATATTCAGTATTCTTTGCCAACACCATAATTCAAAGGCATCAATTCATATATGTGTATACTCAGATAAATATTTACTATTATGCATTTAAGTATACTTAAAAATATATATATATATACTTGCAGTTCTTAAAACACAAAGGTAGCTTACTCTTGTACTTTTGAAAATAAGAAGGCTAAAATTCACAAAATAGGTGCTAGAATTTATGATGTGATGTCATTTTAAAGTACATTCTCAATTTTTAGGGCTCTAAAAAGAAATTCACTTAGACAGTGACTGGGTGAGAGTGACAAGAATTTTTATAACCCTGGTGATGTAGTGGTTAGGTGCTACAGCTGCCAACCAAAAAGTCTGCGGTTTGAATCCAGCAGACACTCCTTGGAAACTCTATGGGGGCAGTTCTACTCTGTCCTATAGGGTCACTGAGTCGGAATCGACTCAACAGCAACAGGTTTGGTTTTGGTTTTTAAGTCAAGTATATTCCAAAATAATTTGCTATCTTTTCTATTAGTAGGAATTCTAATTTTTAAATCTGTTCTAATTCAGACTCACAAAGGTGTCACTTAAAGCAATTTGGAATAACTACACAAATGAAAGTATCAAATAATTAGTGTAAGCTAATATGTTTTAATGAAAATATATTGGCAATTCTCAGAATGGAAGGAAATGGAAACACATTTGCATGACATTTGGTAAATGGCTCTAATCTGTTTACTTAGAAATCCTGCCACTTATCTTGCTCCTAACGCGCTGGTAAAATAAAGAAAAAAAATTGATAGAGATCAGACGGGCAACATATATAAGGTGTCTGTTTATATCTGGCTATTTGTTATCTGATAATCAACAGATTTTAGGAGGGTGAAATAGATGAGCATTTAATCATACTTACACAGAGATTAGCACGTCGTAACTTTAAATTTTTTTAATTTTCACGAAACCTTAAAATATCTTAGTAAATTATTCCTAAAAGTAAAATAAAATAATTTTAGACATATTTATCCTAAAATAGAAATAACTAGAATTTTAATTTTTGCTCATTTGAATTAACACTTCTAAAAACAACTATTTCATGGGGAACAATCTCATTTAAAATAGATTTTTTTTTTAATTTCTAGATTTTTTTTTTTTTAATCTTTTTAAAACTTCAAGTAAGCTTGAGAAACTGACCGTGAATCATGTATACAATGTAGGGTCAATGCTGTATTGAATTTCCAGACCATTTTCAGACTACCTTCTGGCAATGGAAGCATTTTGACCACTGACACTCCCTGTGGGTATATCTGACTATCCTGGTACAATGCACCATTCCCCATTATTGAATCTACAACATACTGCTGTAGGTTATTCATTGATTGAGTGTTTAAGTATATTCTTTAGGAGCAAATAGAGAACTAGTCTGTAAGCAATCACATAAAATAAAAAATCAGCAGAATTCCTGCTTCAAACATGCGTTGAGCTGCAGCACTTAATTATGTGCATTCTTTGATTATATTGTGTCACGTTCAATAAAGGTGTATAGGAATTCTATTTCTTTATAGCACTGTGGATTCTACTCAGTACTTCATTGACCATGCAAAGAAATTTAGAAAGCATCTTTGAAGCCAACCACACCAAGATAAAGCACATCTGTTCCCTTTTTACAGTAAATTTTTTTTTTGCATGGATCAATCACAATATTCACAAGCACCTTTATTTAATCAATAAAGATGCTGATGTTGACTCTATAATTTTCTTATACACATTAAACTAAATATCAGGTAACCTGTTTTAAGCTTCAGGATATATATGTGTATAGGTGCATGAGTCTGCCTTCATCTTAACTAGCCTATATTTTAAGAATAAACTTAAGGACACCTTGCACAATCTTCTTAAACAATTCAGAGCCTGAGAATGTGTGTGGTGACATGTGAGAGAGAGCAGACAGCTCTGCATCCATTCACACGGTCGCTCTGTCAGTGTGTATTTAGGACTGCTTCCTAACATGAAATCCGCTCAGCTGCAGTGCCAGTATCAGGGGTGCTGGAAGGGTGGGGGAGGGGGGCGTGGGGGGAGGAACAACATTAACTCTTTAAAAAGCATTTGCTCTTCCTCTTTGCTGAAAATCTGAATGTGTTTTCTTATTTGTCAGAGAAAAGACTTTTCCAGGATATATATCTGCCATATCAAACTGATTTCTTTTTGTTTCAATTAGCTTGGCGAGTTTTCAATATTTTAACAAATAAACATTTTTGAAGTGTTTAAGACTAGAGCAAAATATTTTCAGAAGGAATGCCTTCAAAAAATATATAAATATGTATGTCTTTGATACAAATACCTGGCCTTAAAAAAAAATGGGGAGAAAATGCGGTGCAAATATTTTTCACAATCTTATATCATGTTTTATTCTTTTATAAATCATACTTTTGATTGCTTAGGTTTCATTTTTTATGTATTCTGTTCTGTTGCCAGCAAAGCTCTCATTGAAAGCACCATCTGCATAATGTAAGGAAAAAAGAGCTCAAAGTATTAATACCAATAAACCTAAAATAACAATTTTATCTAAATTCTTTTCCGGAAAATCAACAGCAGCACTTGCTGCTCTTTAGAGCTGATGCTCTCTTATTTACTTAACTATTTTCACTTTAATGGAAGCTTTAGAAGATATGTAGAAAAAGCTATCACTCTGTTGGTTTACTAATCTAAGAGTTCAGTAAAGCCTAGAGTTTAATACAACTAATGAAATGCTTGGGTATTTTGACAGATATCCATATTTTAGTTTAATTCTAAGGAACTCAAACCAGAAGCCAAACTCCCTGCAGTCAAGTTGATTCTGACTCATAGCCACCCCAAGGGGTTTCCAAGGCTGTAAATCTCTAGGGAAGCTGACTGCCACATCTTTCTCCCGCAGAGTCACTGGCGGTTTCGAACTGCTGATGTTTCGGTTAGCAGTGGATTGCTTTAACTTCTGTGCCACCGGCCTTCTTAATTCTAAGGAAATCTTTCATTAATATTAATTTTCAAGTGAAAAATAACCAGGGAATGGAAAACAAGTTTAAAAATATACGCAAACAAACCACAAAAAGGGGAGTGCTAATCTCAATGGCCAGTGTCACATTACCACTCACCTCTCTGCTCAAATTTGTATAGTTCTTCAAGTGTCACAATTAGCAATCCAGGTCAGTTACCTAGGTGATTGATGGTGCAAGGCCCAGGATGCATAAAAGAATGTGGCCCATTCACAAAGGACTTTGCACTATGAAACCGGGATATAGAAATGGAAGTCAGTTGCTTATAAAATTCAAAAACAAACCAGCAAACATGTTGCCATCAGGTCAATTCGCACTCATAGAGACACTGTAGGACAGAGTAGAACTGCCCCACAGGGTCTCCAGGTTGCAGCTGGTGGATTCAAACTGCCAAGCTTCTGGTTAGCAGCCGAGCTCTTAACCACTGTGCCACTAGGGCTTATAAAATAGTAAATAAAATATGCTGATGATGTGGGAGGTTAAAAAATATTATTGCATACACTTTTCTTCAGCTGTTCCCCTCAGTTATGAACAACTTTAAAAGGACATAAAAATTGAGAATACTTCCCAATATGACATCAAGGTTTTACTTTCATATATGTACTTTTATTGTAGGAAATTTATTAACTACATATTTTATATTCTTGAAAACGTATATATTTAACTAAGATGTTTACTCAGAAGCGCATTTGGGGAACTTCCCAATAATTTCTAATAGAATTATTTTTCTTCTTCCAAAGAAATATCTTTCCTCAATTTAAGAAAAACTTTTGCTACTGTTAAAAGTTAGCCAATGTAGCAATGCCTGTGTCAAACACCATTCAAACTACCAATGAATCATTTCAATGATATTTTTTTAACACTCTGCCTATACACTTATCACTCTGAATTATCATCTTTTCACGTGCATACTGTTGTTGTTGTTGTGTGCCGTTGAGTCTATTCTGACTCATTTCTACCCTATAGGACAGAGTAGAACTGCCACACAGGGTTTCCAAGGAGTGGCTGGTGGATTCAAACTGCCAACCTTTTGGTTAGCAGCTGAGCTCTTAACCGCTTTGCCACCGGGGCTCTACTATGAGCATACGAAGTTTTTAAAATCTTGAACCATATTTTATTCAGAGCCTAAGTTAGATAGGAACACACAGCCAATTCGCAATCAGCATTTGTGGAAAGGAAGAATGGGTCAAAAAGGAAGAAGGAAGGAAAAAAGGAAAGGATGGAGAGACTTGAATAAGGAAGCTAAATAATGGGAACCTAACAGAAAAAGAATGGTATAAAATGGGTAATGATGTTAAGTTAAGCAGCCTTTGCTAGTAGACATGGGACAGTATTAATCTATAATTAAGTAGTACAGATGTAAATATGGTTGTTAGGCTGACAATTTATCCATTATTCAGAATTTCAACATGGGTTTTATTATTATTATTCTTATATGAACTCACTTTATTATAATTCCCCAAGGGCACATTTTATGAAGGTGAGTTTATGTTTTTGTTTCAAATTAAAAAACCATATTCCGTGCATCACTGCCTAGTTTCTGAACCACATTATCATAGCTGAGCTTCCCTCTGTGACAACCACATTTTTCCTGTCAGACACTTTGTTTGTCCTCCTGATTAATACGGATAATCTGTGATAATCAGTGACTGGTTAAGTGAGAATCTAACAGGAGATATCACCATCATTTCAGGGTAAACTGAGACATAAGATCAGTTTATTCATGTCACTGAGGTTTATGCTTTTTTTTTGCCTTCATATGTAAAGTCTTTCATAATCCACCCATGTGAATACTTCCCTCTAAAATGAAATTTTGCAGAAGGAAATATAATCCAAGTTTGCAAAGAATTTTCAAAAGCCATTAGTTTGCTAAATTATATTCAACAGGCAAATGTATTGTTGTCTGTGAACAAAGATACCACCCCTTTTCATTCTGACCAATCCCAATTGGTCTGTATATTTCTCCTGCTGTAAAGGGTAACCAATGTGCCATCTGGTTTGAATATTTAGTAACTGTGTTAGTGACTCACCCATACCAGAGCTATAAGACATGCCGCTACCATCTATGTAACAACTAACCTTTAAAATATTTCCAACGGGATCTATTTAATATTTAAGAGAAAGAAACAACTACAATAATAAAATCCAGAGGCAGGAGGCCAATGGTCTACTAACTAGGAAGCACACTGAAGTCTACTGGGCTGGCACATGCTCGGAATGAAAGACATTAAGCTGTCCATGAAGAATTCTCATGTGGTGAGCTGAGGGCACCAACGGCAGAAGGATATTCCTGTGAACCATCGACCATGGCCCTCTTGAAAACCACTGGACAACAGCAGCCACACTGCTGGCCCCAGAGACCTCGCACATGGACAGGTTCTACTTAGTAAGTGTCTCAGATGACCTCAAGTTACAGAAGAAGAGTTGCAGACATTGTCAGTTTCTGCAAACAGAGGCTGCAAAAAAAAAAAAAAACTCGCTGTCATTGAGTCGATTCCGACTCGTATCGACCCTGTCGGACAGAGTAGAACTGCCCCGTAGGGTAATCTTCACGGAAGCAGACTGCCACATCTTTCTCCCACGGAGTGGCTGATAGGTTCCAACCACCGACCTTTCAGTTTTCAGCTGAGCACTTTAACCACTGCATCACCAGGGCTTCTTACTGACCTCACAATTTTCACAGGTGCACGGCACAGAATTACTCCTCGGTCACTACAAAGAATACAGTCTTTGTCATGCTTTCATTTTTGAACTATAAAGAATAACAGAGGCTTCCTAAAGTACTTGCAAAATTTTAAAACTCTTAAATTTCAGTCAGTCAGAAATTCTATGTGCTGCTCTTTTCTGGTCATAAGCAATGCATTTTGTTTTCACAGCTGATAGGGACTTCAATTGTACCAACCATGGGGCATGGTTTACATTACAGTCTACAGCAGCTATTTTTCATTTGGCTTAGGGTCTGAATACATTGCCTAAAACTGCATGGCTTATTTGACTGGAGCTTTTAAAAGCTAGTTCCGATTCCCTATGACACAGTCGATCTATTATTATAGTAAAAAGGGAAGATGATACAGAAATAAAAAATAAATAAATGTTAAAAATAAAAGTATGAAGTAAAAAGTAAGGAGCCCTGGTGGCTCTGTGGTTAAGCGCTTGGCTGCTAACTGAAATATTCAAACCCACCCAACAGTTCCATGGGAGAAAGACATAGCAATCTGCTGTCTTAAAAATTACAACTAAGAAACCCTATGAGGCAGTCCTGCTTCACAAAATTGGCTCAATGACACCTAACAAATATGACAACATGAAACATAATTTGGAAATAATCATATAAGCCCAGGGAAGGAGGAAAAAAATACCTAAATGCTTAATGCTATGAAAGAAGAGCAGAGAGGAGTTTGTGTATGTAAGAGAAGAAGGAAGCATATTTTAATTTCTTTTAAGTCTGCCTGACTGGATAATTAGTAAAATGAAATAATTCATTAAATTCTACTGTTTATATAGGCCAACATATATGACTTGAGAACTGGGCATATCTTTTCTTCTTCACTATCAGAGCCTGAGAACATGTTGACATCATATATCTTGTTGAGTTTATTTGAATCAAATTAAGCTTTGGGTAGTTTTCATTTAGTTCAGAGAAGATGATAATATAGCTAAAAAGAGTGAGTACATTTTTTTTTTCAGAATTTGTTTGTGAAGAGAGGAAGAGATTAGCCAGATAAGCTTTAAGCTTAACTGAGAGAACCTTGCTAAGAGATTTCACATGGGTTTTTTTAGTATTGACATATGCGTGTATTTCCCCTCAGCTGGAATGACTCCAAAAGGGTTGTCATGGTTGGTCGAATAAATAATACATGCTTTAAAAACAATTATAAATCTGTATTCACCTGATGGACTTTGTATTCATTCCAGTCAATTGGGCATATAATACTCGTTTAAAAAATAAGTACATATAATGCATTAAAAACTGCTTAAACGCCCATTTAACCGGAGGGGCCAAAACAGCTCTAAAATGGAGCATGTGATTAACACTAATGGAAGTTATGCATATGTAATGAAAGGAGAACCCCAAACCCTTTTAAAGAGGGCTATGACAGGAGAATGACAGCTGGAAAACACTGAGATTTAAGACTTCTATTGTTTCGAAAGCAGTCTTTGCCCTCAAAGCAGCCAACAATTCCCATAGTGGTGAATCTTGGGGTCCAAGGCAATAAATGTGCTGATATTTAAGGTGAAGCAACATTAAAGAGAATGGCAGTAACAGCTCGATGATAAATAATGCAGTGTTGTAATTGGGTTGCATCTCTGTACTGAAACAGTTATTTACTGACTATGGCCCCAGTCCCCCTTAAGGTCTTACCCACGATTTCTTCTTTATAATGCCAAATGCAAGAAAGACCTGTATTTTAAGTTTTTAATGAGCATAATTTGAAAATAAATTCACAATATTTTAGATTCACAATGTTTTCTTTTTAAAGAAGATGAAGAACATGTGCAACAGTTGACATAAAAACAGAAACGATTCTGACTTATTTCTCCTTGGGCTGGAGTTCTAACAAACTATTTATCAATTGGCTATGCAGATGGTGAGATTTGGGAAGCAATTAAAAGTTAGCTTCCTGACCAGTGTCCCCTTCAGCCTTAAAAAAAAAAAAGGAAAGGTTTAAAATTATCATAAATAGAGGTGCTTTGTGGGGAGTTAGGATGACAGAACCTCCCTGTTAAAATGTAAACACATCACCTGAATATAATATGCATTAATTCATGAGTACTTCCCAGCCCAAGTCCATAAATTAACTTCCCAGATGAACTAGCCGTGACCTTGGGAAACAGAGTAGTCCTGAATAGCGATGGGTCAGAGGATGAAGCAGTTCTGATGGCAGAAAAGATACAAGGTATGTACTGTGTGCTTAGAGGTAACATGAAAGAAACTGTGAGCTATCAATGGGCAGAACGAAGGAACAGGCTATCTCAGGAGCCCTGAAAGCAGACTCATGTTTTCATCTATTATTTTGCTAATTGTTGTCAAAGTAATACCCCACTGGTAACTACTAGACTTCTACCTCAGGCTCAGTCTATTTTCCATACCCAATATTAAATTGCAATAGTTTGAATGTTGCTTGAATGTATCTTGAGAGCAGGGGCTTTTATGCATATGTCGTTGTGTGCCATAGAGTTTATTCCAACTCATAGTGACCCTATAGGACAGAGTAGAACTGTCCCATAGGGTTTCCTAAGCTGTAGTCTCTATGGGAGCAGATCACCAGGTCTTTTCTCCTGCAGAGCCACCGGTGGGGTTTGAACCTCTGACTTTTCTGTTAGCAGCAGAGTGTTTAACAATTGCACCACCAGGGCTCCTTTTTATGTGTATAAACCAAAAACTCATTGCTGTCGAGTTGATTTCAACTCATAGCAACTCTGCAGGACAGAGTAGAACTGCCCCACAGAGTTTCCAAGGAGTGACTGGTAGATTGGAACTGCCGACCTTTTGGTTAGCAGTGGAGCTTTAGCCACTATACTACCATACCTAGGTATTATTAGCGGTACCTGGAAAAGTGCTGATAAGTAGGAGATACTCAATGAGTGTTCTTTGAGAGAATGAATTGAATGAATAAGTAAGTAAATACAAGAATCCTTTACAGAAGCAAAGTCAAACGCAGAGTGGGTTTCATATTTAGTCTTACATTCAAGTTATAATGAAAGATCAGCTATGAATACATCCATTCAATAAGTAAAAGCTTTGCATAGAAGTAAAAAGGAGATACACAGTAGAGAATCAGTAAACCAGCTAGAAGAAAAAGGAGATGGGAGGAGAACAAAAAATAAAATGAAACAAACAGCAACAACAACAACAAAAAGAAAACCTGAGAATGTATTGGAGTCCCATTAATAGGAGAACACAAAGATGAAAATCATAAAATAAAAGTCCCTCAGAGATTCTTGACTCTAGTTCTAGTCTCTGAAAAGGTTGGCACAGTATGTTTACTGTTCTTATAGTCCCATGAGATAAACGTTGCCTTCCTTACTGCCAGGTATAGCCTTACAATAAATTCCTATAACCTAAGACTGACAATTTCTAGGTCCCAATCCTCTGAGAGTCACAAAATGTTAGGTGCCATGCAGAGGGCAGGAGGGACTTCTGCCAAACTGCCTGCCACATGTTATCACCCAGGCACACTGCAGGCCTGAAGAGTCCCACTGCTTCTGCCTCTTTCTCCAAAGTTGCCTAAATCCAGTCCCAGGAATGTGACTTGACAGCAGGGTTGGGAAGGTGACTTCATTTCATTTCTCCACCTTTTCTGTATTCCCTACATCATGTACCAAATCTATCCTCTAGAAGTGAGAAAACAAAGCTAACAAACGAAAGGTAACAAACAAATATTGGGCAAGGGGCTGAGGAGGAGTACAGTGATCTGAAATAAGGGCAGCCTGCATAAAACTCCTACTACACAGTAGGGTTGCTTATGAGATCCTCGCCACTTCCCTGTGACGTTATCCTCATTTTTCATATGTGGAAGCTGAGGTTACCTTGAGAGATTAAATAACGTTCCCAGGAAGGTATGGAGAATCTTACCATGTACCAGCACCGGAAGCCCTATGCTCAACCAGAAACACACGCCCCTTGCCCTCACAGACATATGGACTGAAGATGAAAAAGTAAGCATGAAATTAAATACAGAGTGGTGAGTGTGATGGAAGAACTTGAGAGAGCTTCTAATTCAGATCACAGGGGTCAAAGAAAGTACTGGATACATTGAGGCCTATAAGATGCCTTAACCAAGCAAAGAGGCAGTGAAGACAATCCATGTAGAAGAAATGACATATGCAAAAGACCAGAGGTAAGATGAGCAAATCGCAAGGGTAGAAAGTTGCCAAAAAAAAAAAAAATGATGTCGAAAAATATCAATAGAGACCAGGTCACGAGGGAACTTAGAGACCATGTTAAGGAATTTGGACCTTATTTGGAGGACAAAGGAAAGTCATCACAGGGCTTTAGCAAAGGTGAACTATAATCATATTTGTGTTTTTGAAAAATTTCTCTGACTGCAGTGTGAAACAAATGAAAGAAAAGGAAAATTATTTAGATCGAACTACATGAGTTGTGAATATATGAGTATTTTGGTCAGAAGAAAAACACCAATTTCATATGATTCAACCTAATACGCAGCTGTTACCTGCACTAAATTAAGGGTAGGGAAAACAAAAAAAAAAAAGATACAGATGGCTTCCATACCTTCAGTAGCTATTTATGAGAAGACATGGAAACACTTAAGGATTGATTGGCTATACCTAAGGGAGAGAAGAAGGAGCCTTCATGGAGCAGTGGTTAAGTGCTCAGCTGCTAACCAAAAGATCCGCAATTCAAACCCACCAGCCACTCCACGGGAGAAAGATGTGGCAGCCTGCTTCCGTAAAGATTTACAGCCTTGTAGGGGTAGTTTTACTTTGTCCTGTAGGGTCACTGTGAATCGGAACGGACTGAAGGGCAAAGGGTTTGAGGGAGAGAAAAGGAGGCATCAAGAATCACCCACCTCCAAGGTTTTCAGATAAGAGCAACTGGGATGATAGCAATGATACCCATTTAGGTAGAAAAGGAGGAAAAAGAAACAGGAGGAGACAGGTAAAGAAATGAACTGGTTGGAAGAGGCCACTTATTCCCAGAACTCACCACACAATCAGTAGAGGCAATGCTGTCTTTAATGAAAATCCTGATTTAACAAAATGAAAACGCTGATTTTGAAGAAAAAGGACATGATCGAGAACAGATCTATCAACTCCTTTGTATTTAAAAAATAAAACCCTTAAGCTAACTTTCCAATCCTCATTTTTCTGTAAAATAGGTATTGCTCTCAAACCATAAAAAATAGGCTTATTTTTGCATAGATTCATAATCTGACCTTCTCCAGGTTGTCTAAGCCTAAGAAATAGCTTCAAGACTGTAGATTAACCTTTATAGGGTGTACTTGACATGAATTTTTAAAAGATATAGTGTCTTCAAATAGAAGATCCCAACACAAATTTGAGATTCAATCAGCATTAATGGTGGTATTAGAAATGATAACTTCAATTATAAGCATAATGCATTTTCCTTTGGGAGATTAATTTATGTAGAGTAGGCACTTGGAATTTGCCCTGGTACAGCCATACTTCAAACCTGCTTGTGACCAAGAAAAGCCATTTATGTTACTCTGCTTTTAGATAATAGCAAATGTTTTAAAAATGAAGAAATTATGTAACTCATTTTTTACAGAAAATTATTTTTTCACACCATCTGAGAAAAGGTGTGTGAGTTGAAATTAAAGCAGATAAGATATGGAATTAGTGAAAAAAAACATAAAATTTTGTCCTCTTGTTGGGTGAATTTTATAGTCAACCTATTTTTTAAAAAAGAATTAGCTATAAAAATATTTTGTTACATAAAATAAGCAATTTCTCGGTATTATTTTTTCTTACTTCATTGTTCGATAGAAAAATATAGTTCTTCAAGGACATATATGATTAAATTTTAAGGATGTTGACAGCTATTTTTAAAATGAGGGTTATGGGCAGTCTCCTGAGGTTGAAAACAAAAGTATCTATAACATCAAAATTATCTCAACTGACAACTCAGAAGAAGAATTTTTTTTTTCTAAGTCATTTAGAAAAAAATTTTCCTGGGGCCACTGACAAAATGGATTAGAAAAATATATCATTCTTAAAGTGTACAACAAAATATATGATTGATATTCACATGTAATATCTATAAAAATATATTAATTTAACATAATTAAAATTTCTTTATAAACTGTAAGGCCTCAAACTCAGTATTATAGGTAGTCTTTACTAACATCTTTTTATATGCTTGACAATAGATATCAGATGTGTTAGATACTGTGAGGTAGTTATTATTCTTATTAGTCCCATTTTACAGATGAATAAACAAAGTCTGGAGTTGAAGTTACTCACTCAAATTCTCCCAGCTGAGTGGTAAATCCAGCGCTTGATCTCCAATCCATGTGCATCTAAACCATGTGCATAACACCAGCACGTTATAGTGCCTCTCTAGAAAATGCGGAAGTCTCTAGGTGTTGCAAACTTTTAATGAGCTCAGCTGCTAACCAAAAGTTTAGAGATTCAAGTTCACCCAGAGGCACCTCAGAAGAAGGTCCTCATGATCTACTTCCCAAAATCAGCCATTGAAAACTTTATAAAGCACAGTTCTACTCTGACACGCATGGGTCACCATGAGTTGGAGTCCACTTGATGAAAGTGTAGTGTGAACTAATAGCACTGTATTTATTTTAGACTAATGTGTCTTTTTGTTGGCAATATTTGACTATTGGGTGAGGGGAGGTGACACTCAAAGGCAAGAACGACCAATTAATTTTTTAAAACGCATTGCCCAGGAACTCTCCCCCCCCCCCATTAAAAATGAGAGGAGGGGATATCAAATTACATTTCTGGCCTGATAATAGTGTTTGTGCCAGTTGAGTCATTTATCCATTCAATCTTCCATCTTCAAAATGAGCATTAGACTGGACTGAACTAATGAATCATTCTGACAAAGTGACATTTCTTATGTTGTTATTGGTTATTATATAGATGCATCATATAATTTCAAGCATTTAAATATGAAGACCTTCATAATGCATTACTTTAAAATAGTTCAATACTTTATTCATTAATCCACCCAACACATATTTGTTCTACAGTCTACATTCACATATATAACAAATACTTGGGAAAATAGAAAAACATATGCAACAAGCACAAAATTTTTCATCAATAGACAGTGAAAACCGTGAGAGCTGGAGCTTAACAGGACTGCGTTTTTCTGAGTCTCACAAGTTTTCCACCTTGAAGGGGTGCAGTCTTATCACTTTTCTAGTGGAAAATATTTGAGTTTTCCTTTTCTGACCGGTTTCCACCTTACACAGGTGCTGGCTTTCACAGATTTTACTGTACAATCAGTGTGAACTAATATAGTAAAAACTGTTGAGGTAAACTATGTATTAAAAATGTAAGTGTGGACGAGTGTAGCTAGGAAAGAGGACTGGAAGACTGAGTTTTGAGTCAGGATATCGAGAAAGTGATGAACATGAATATCCAGAGGAACCCGTCTGAACGTGTATTGGGGGCTAACAGGGATATAGAAGAAACAGGAGCTAAATTGTCATGGAAGGGCAATGACAGGTTGTTTCAAAGGCCATACAACTTAGATTTAAAAAAATTAAAAAAGCAGCCTTGTTTTCGTTAGTCCTTCAAATTGCTTTTACAATTTGGGAAACAAAAATTCTTGTTCTAATATACCGTTTGACTGAAGTGTGTACCTCAAGTTTCTGTTCAATCAGTGCTTCATAGGTTACTTTATGAGTTTTACTCACAACAAATTAAATGAAAACAAAACCCAAAATTCCGAGCCAGTTAAAATGTGGTTCTTCTTAGCCCCAAACTTTCTTTTTTATCTTTTCTCTCTTTCAAGCTTGAGATACACATTTTTCCTCAGCTTCTCTTTAATGTTGTCTTAATGTCCTTGGGTGTTTGGTTTGAATTTAATCTCCCCAGTGTAGCTTTTAATTCCTTCTGTGATATTCAACAGTTCAAACTGGAGCCACGGAAATAAAACCTTGATGACAAAGAGTTTGAGATTAACGCAGAAAGAAATTATCTTGGTTAATCATACCTATGCTTTTTTTTATACTTATTAGTAACCTGAAGTTTGCTTTTGCTGACCAAATGGTGGGAGTTTGATGTAAAACCAAGACTCAGTGGATCCTCTCTTATGGTTTGTTTTTAATCACTGAATTCAAAGAGTAGTTAAATTACATTTGAATGATTATATTACTGTACATGCTATCAAATAATGGTCAAACAAGATAGGACATTAATGTGTGTGATAAACAGAAATGAATATAATCTTTCCTCTTTAGATTATGCCAACAGAACAGTGAATATTCTGTGATTCGGAAACAATATAAACACACTCTTAATGGAAACCCCCATATAACTGTCATGAATGTCTTTCCAAATAACAATATTGTGAGCAGCTACTCAACATCAAGATGTGTGTTACACTGGAACTTGTAATTGTTCTCCCTGAATATGCTATGAACACTGCAGTGTTTAATCAATTAAACATGCAGCTACTGTTCTACAAACCCTCTGTCAAGTGAGCTGTGTCTCTGGATAGTGTACATGAGCTAAGAGTGGCAACACAAAAGATGTCCTCCCCCCGCCTCCCCGCTTCTCCTTGGTCAAAGCCAAAAGACAGCAGAACCTGCTGAAATTTGGGACTAACAACATTTACACATGGTCCAAGAGAGTGATTGGTAGTCCCTGATACCTGGTATTATTTAATATCTAATAAAAAGATGGCTCACCTTTTTATCAACGGGTGAAAATAATATCTAATATTTATTGAACAATTTTTATACATAATGTGCCAAGTACTTTACATAGAATTTCATCGTTCCCACTATAACTTTATTGCAGTGGTTCTCTATTGGGCTGATTTTGTCCCCAAGGTACATCTGGCAATGTCTGGAGTTATTTTTGGTTGTCATAACTCCTGGGGGAGGAGGTTGTGCTATTGGTATCTAATGGGTAGCGGCCAGGGATGCTGTAAGACATCCTACAATGCTCAGGACAACCCCCCCTTCCCAAGAAAGAAGTATCTAGTCCAAAATATCAAAGTGCTGCGGTTGAAAAATCCTGCCCTATTTCTATTTTTATCTTCACTTAACAGAAGAGAAATGTGAGGCTTAGGTAGGTCACAGAGCTAATAAGTGGCTGAGCTGGGACTCAAACCCGGCGCTGTATACTCCGAAGTCCACACCTTCTCCATCATGTCACACTCTTGCTGCATTGCACCTAGCTGTAAAATCATTTGCCTCATTGTACACAATTACATAATACAACAAACCTAGTATTTTCAACCAGAGGGCTTTGGTTTTGGTGTGGATGGTACGGCTGTCTACCTTTTTAATTGTCACAAGTCATTCAAGTTCTTATCAGTGAACTGCGAGCCTACAGCTAGAGTTTTCCTAAATGTTTCTTCTAAGTTTCAGTTATTCTAGCCATGGGTAAGGTTGTCTGATTGCCTCTCCTTCTCTCTTTTGGATGTTAGATTAGGCCTTGCTTAGACTTTTCCCTTATTCTGTTCTCTGCTTCGCAGCTAGAAATAGAGGAACATCTGGAGTGGCCCCCGATGACTTTTCCATCTTCTCTGTGGAGTAGACATCTGTATTCTATGATGCCATGGATCTTTTCCACCTCTAGGTTGGCCTTTTCCATCTCTAGAGAACAACCCAAACACCACTGGGGATGTAGGGGGGATTTGGCACGCTCTTTCCCTATAAATGTCTGTAGAGTATCAAATATTCCATAGGGAAGCCACAAAGAGTTGACTCTCACCCACTCTGAGGTAGTAAAGATTGCCAGGGGAGGGGATCTACAGCCTGACCTCCAAACCAAATAGCTGAAGACCCAGTGTATACTGCTCAGTTACCTGCCGGCCCCCAAGGGACCAATCTAAAACAGACCAAACAAAGTCAGCAGTCACCATGAAGCTGGATTCTCTGTGCCCTCCACCACCTTATTTTTACACCCATTACAGAAGTAATGCACATGCCCCCAAAATAGCAGCTTTGCTAAACCATAGCTTTGGGAGCTGTAATTTGTTTCTAAATATAGATGTGAAATAAAAGAAGCAATACTTCTTCTTATGTGCCCTTTTGAAGGGCCAGATTTGTTTCTATAGAAAATGGAACAGGAAGTAACACACAAGAATGCCATAAAGTATCAAGCAAAACTAAACCTACTAATGAGGATTCCGTTTCATAGCATTTACAGAATTATTGCCAGATGGATTTCTGGTTCTTGAAACCTACCTATGTGTTCCAGAGGTGATGGACGTTTCTGTCCCAGTTGAAACATATCACTCTCACATCCAGGTCCCAATTATACATACTCATAGTAGTTAGGCAGAACATGGATTATTCATCATAACTAGATCATTGAAATTCACATCAGAAACTAAACCCAACTTTAACAAATAGTTTCTTCTTCTTATCCTCCCTCACTAAGACACCTCTCAGATGTGCCAACAAAGATCTAAATTACCCAATGTGCACTGCATTTCCCTTATCTCCCCCAAACCAGCTTCTCCCCAGTGATGATTCTAATGATGATTAAAGTCCAAGTAGCAGTCTGAGAGAGAAAAAGGAACCCGACGATTTTCAGAAACGTGAAATTTCCTGTGCACAACTGCAAATGGACTGAATCTTAATTACCCAGGCCACAAAACACTCCTTCCCCACCCTGCCTGGCTTGTCATAGTTTCTGCTATAATCCCTTCCGAGGGAAGCACAGGACTGCTCGCTGGAAAGGTCAGCAAAGTTCAGAAACGCAGTCCTACTCGCCATCAGAAAACCCATCAATGATGATAACAACCTCATCTCTGGCCATGTTGCTTATGGTATTTGAAGCAGCCAAGTCACCTGCAACCCACAGACCGGATGACGCACTGGTGCTGACTGTAGTACCACTGCTTAGGCTCAAAGTGGCCTCCCCATTGTCCGAAAGCTAATCAAATGCCTAAGCAATAAAGCACAATACTCTTCAACAATTTGAGCTCTGGACACTGTAGAAATGGAATCAGCTGCCTCTTATAGAGACCTAAGCTAATTTAATTCTAAATAATTCACTATTGTCTGGCCATCATCTCGTTACAGTGCCTCCACCCCATCCAACATTCTACTTCAACACACACACCCACACACATGCACACACCTTTTATTCCATGACTTTCCAAATGTTTAAGTCGGATGAAAGTGAGCTGGCTAAACCAGGCTAGGGCTCGGCTAGCTACAGCTGTCGTGAAGCTATCTTCCTCTGACATAAGTCTCCCAAATTGCCATAGCCAACTAGTAATCACTTGTCTTTCCCCCCATCTCCTCAGAGCAGAGGCTGATGTTCAGGGTGGTTTTAGAATATGGACAAGGGTCTCCACAGCCAGGAAGAGACATCTGACACCTCCCCTTCCCCTCCCCCTAGCTGTGCTCAGCCCTTGTGACTCCTTAAGGCTTGAATGCGGGTCTCTAGAGGTGAAAGAAGCATGGATTAGCCCACTGTGCCGCCTTCCCCACAGCATAGTATAATATTAATTAGTCACCTTCCTTATTATTCAGTCAAAATATGCCAGACTGAAATAAATTACATTCTTAGCACATATTTCACACCCCTGGATCAAGTCTTGCAAGGGTTTTCTTTTATTATTTATAAGATCATGTGCTGTCTTCCTGCGGAAAATGAGATGGTCTGCAAGAGGAAAAAGGTAAAAGAAATGCAGAGAAATGAAACAATCAGATATTCCCTAATGATATTTAAAAATAGAAAATTTGCTACTGTTACATACAGCATGTTCCATCTTTTGAGATTTAATGGCTCTCTTGTGGTTTAATGGAGAATTACTTTCAGTAATTGATTATTAAAATTTAAAATTGCTAACCATCTTCATTATTAGATGAGCGAACATGTTATCCTTGTAATTAAAAAAGCCCGAGACTCACTTTCATCCTGTTGACAGAGCGGGCAGACTGTCTCCACACTCAGACTTGATGGTTTCAGGCTTCTTGTTTGACAAAAATAGCCAGCCAGTCATTTGATGATGAAAATGCAGAACATCCACAGAGACTGAGCAGAAAATATAATGAACAAAAAATAAAATAATAAAAAGCCTTACAAGCTAATTAAAGTTTTCAGTCCCAACTCATTAAATGCTATGCATCACTTATGTGATATTTCAATGTGCTGTGCTCAGGTACATGGGGCACTGTCACGTTTTCCCAGCCTCCCTCAACGTGCCTTCACAAAGCATCACAACCTTCCTCCTCCACGTGCAACAGCACTTACCCTTTCACCTTTCACCTCAGATGTTACAGTCACAAATTGTTGGTTTCACAAAAAACTACACAAAAGGGCACTGGGAAAAAAAATCCAGCGTGATTTCCTGTTCTCTCTAATGTATTTAGGATGTCTGTAGATTCTGACATGAAGAGTTCCAAGGCTTAAGTCCCCTGCTGAGTCAAAAGAGTTGTACCTCAAAATCCCTTACGAAGGCTCACAGTCCCAGAGGGAGAGCCTCATGAGGCAGTTAGTCAGACACTGGGACAGGAGATTTGCCTTTGTTAGAATCTTGCATTTCCTTGAAAGTTTTCATCATATTAGAGCGTTCATTTTGTATAGACAGTAATGGGAGCTTTCCAAAAAGAAATTTTATAACTGTCATGAAATGAGTCTATGAAAGGGAAATTTTTTTACAACTCAAGTATTATACAGGTGTCAGCCTTCAAGAAGGGAAAATTCAGTAGACCTGAGAAGCACAAATTCAGTAGACCTAAGAAACACAAATATGAGTGAAGCAGAGACATTCATCATGAAGATTTATACTGGAAACCAAGGAAAGCTACCGGAATATAGCTATCCCAAGAAGTCTTCATTGTTTTGCTCCTAAAATCCCTGATCAAAGATCAATTTTTAAAAGCTAGATAATCAAGAACTTGTTAATATTTTCTTAAGATCCGGGCCCTCAAGGATGTCCTCTCTGATTCAACCCAGCCAACCTCCATTATTCTATAATGCAAATCACCACCCTACCCTTTGTCCACTTTGAAAGATTACGATGTCACTGGACAGTATTTTACATCATGCTGTAAAGCTGTTCTCATGTATTTGTCCTTGTGTTTGTCTTCCCAATTAGATTATATGATCCTCAAGAGTAAGAGTGATTTCTTTTATTTCTTTGCTATTTTCAGTTACCTATTGATGTCTAGCTCAGCTGCCATGAGACCTACCATGCATTTTATTTGCTTACTAGATTAAATATAGAGATGTGACGAGAACTTGAGCTTTTCTATTCTAGTTAAATATAATCTTGAATTTAGGACCAGGACAGACTAAATTGGCCTTTCTCACTCATGGAATGATTTTCCCAATTCTCCCAAGAACGGTACATAGCTAGTTCCATTCTGGATGCATACAAGATAAGTAAATTCATTGCATACAATGAGCATTGAAGTTTAATTCTTGGAATTGTTTGAGACAGGCTGGTCTAGATTGTTCTTTCAGATTACCTTCAACAATCCCATAAAGTCATTAACAAATAAGAAAGCTCCTCTCTCTTCCGCTGTCTTTCTGGCTTTGGTGACATGACAAATTTTACTCTTGAATATAATGTGCCAACCCATTTTTAAGGCCATCTCGTATGTCACTTCCTCATAATCACATCCCTATGCCTTAACACCGTGGCGCTTTACCTGGTCTAATGACTTACATTTCTATACTTTATCAGATACTGCTATTAACTTGTATGCATGCTGATAGCATGATTCACACTTGACCATTTTTCTACGTCTCTCAGTAACTAACAGAGTGTTTCTAAGGTATAAGAGATTACAGTATGTAGTAATTGAATAAGTGAATGAATGCATGAATAGATAAAATCAAGAAAATGGATTAGCCCTCAGATCCAATTTTCAACCTCCTTTCTTAAATTTAAATATGAATGAAAATAATACCCCAAATAAGTATACTGATTAAGAATTTAGGAAACATGCCTTTGTCAGATAGGCATCAAAAACTTATCATACCCAGAAACAAATTCTTGACCTTCCCATCCCAGTTGATGGCAAATCTATCATTCTAGTTGCTCAGGCCATTAAATTCTGAGTCATCCTGGGCTTCTCTCTTTCTCTGATACTCCATATCTAGTTCATCAACAATGTCAGGTCTTTTGTTAAAATAGATCCAGACCATTTCTGACCACCTCTACCACTCCAAGCTTGGCTCAAGGTACCATCATTCCTTCCTTGGATTTTTCTAATTGTCTGCTAAGTATTCTCCCTATTTACTGCCAGAAATATCCTGTTACAGCATCACTTAACTCAAATTATTCCTCTTCCCAAACCCTCCAAAGTTCCCTGCAATGGCCTACAAAGTCCTACAAATTGGCCCCTCCTCATCCTTAATGTTATTTCCTACTACTCTTTCTCTGCCTTGTTTGTCATCACTCATACTGGCCTCTTTACTATTCTCCTAAACAGGCATTTCCCTTCCTCAAGAAGTGCCTCAAGGTCTTTGTATCTCTTGTTTCCTCAGTCTGGATTGCCCTCCTTCAACATAGTTGGGAATAGAGGCATGCTGCCTCATTTTATTAAGATTAGTGTTGAAATACCACCTTGCTATTAAGACCTTCAGAGACATGTAAATATATTTTTTCTATAACTACTTTGATCCAGTTAATTCATTGAGATAGCTTTAAAAATGAAGAAATTACAAAGATTGCAAGCTGTTTACAAAATATCGCCGTATCAGAAGAAAATTCAAGCATTAACATAGTTTGGGTGTTGTAAAAAGTCATGGGAATGCTATGGCTTCCTAGGAGGAGATTGGTAAAAATGCATTTCCCACTATAGTTTCTTTCTGCCTCCTCCTTTTTATCGTCCACAAATGATAAGAATGCCTAAGAAGGGTTCTCAAAAGGCTATAGACAACCAATAGAAATAGTTGACCCCAGTCCGAATTAGCTCCTGATGTTGGTCCTAGTGATCTATTTTTTCCACAAAAAATAGGGTTCATGACAAAAGGAAAGAAGGAAGAAAGGAAAGAAGGCAGGGAGGAAGGAAAGAGAAAAATGACAGAGAAAACTTCTATTTACTACTTATTTGTAGTTAGATAAAACTGACTGAAGACAAAAATTCATTGAGCAGCAAGAGATTTCCCCCCAAGATTTGTTTTTGTTTGTGTTCTTATTTTTTACCAGTCTTTGACATGTTATATTCTTAGCGGCAACATAGCTGATAGCAGCCTGCTGGCATCAAAATAATTTCTGGAAAGTATTTCAGTTTTGCCAAATTATTTTAATCTAGCATGTTATGGGACCTGGACCAAGGCTAATTTCTGTGATTGAAGGAAAGACTTTCTAGCAGGAACTATCCTTGATGAGAAGTTTCACACTAAAAAAAAAAAATCCAAGGATCCCTGAGAATTGGAGCTAGATTAGACATTGGCTGATCCACCCCCTCGTTGTACAGATGAGGACACAAAGATCCAGTAATATTATGTGATTTGCCCTAGGCACATGGTTTGTTACCAGCAGAGTTGGGAATAAAATTCAAGCGCCCTGACTCCCAATTCATTTTTCCTTCTGCTCCAATGTATTCTGCACCTTTTAGTGATTGCATCAGTCTGGTGCTTTCAGTAAAAATCCAGCTAATGTCAGTCTACTGCCTAGGAAGTTGTAATCCAAAACTTGAATCCAAACAAATAACATAAAAATAATCATAGTCATAATGATGAAAAGATCTCCCAATTTATAATTTATAATCCTGGAAGTGTTTTAAAATCTATCGCCTCATTTTATCCTCACAATAATGCTCTAAAATAGGAAACATTATATAAATATTTATAGATTAAAATTCAAATACATCAGTGTACTCTCTGGGAAATGGTCAGGACAGAAAAATCACTGTGGCTTTCACCATGGTTTCCTACATGTTTAGACAAGACAGTGCTCTCACTGCCTATGCTGGATTCCACTAAGTTGGTTTGAAGGATCAATCTTTCTTGAAAGTTTTCATCATATTAGAGTGCTCATTTTGTGAAGACAGTTCACAGAAATTTCTAAAAGAAAATCATATATATGTATATATAAAATAAAATATTTTTCTTCTCTGTTCTCATATTCATATTTGGAATCCATTAATGCTGTTTGCTATATTCTATGTGTCAGCACAGACAAAAGCCATCTCAGGGCCCTGGAAATGGCAGAGAGTGAATAATTAAGATCAGGCATCAAGACATTGACATGTCATTCACTGGTAACACGGAGGGACGGGATGCCAATAGTACTTTCTAAATATGCCACCAAGGGAGGGATTTCCCAGATCCTTAATAAAATTGGCCCCCATACATAATGGATACTACCAGTCAGTACCTGCTTTTCACGGCATGGCTTATGTCAAAATTATGAAGGGAAAAAAAGAAGAAAAAGATATTGTCCATTTGATTATAGAGTAGACAACTGTCTATTTTGTGAAATTTGAATGAAGTCAGGCAGGGCCTCTAGCCAAAAGTATATCCCTCAACGCCTGTCACACTGCCTGAAATTCCACCATTATTTGACTCAGTCTTTTGTGTCTTGAAATCTTTTTCAGACCCATTAAAATGCATATGCTCTTAGAAGGGCCACAGTCTTCTCACAGACTGGAACTTTGATTAATAAAAAAAAAAAAGATAAGCCAGGTGAGGGGAGTGATAGTAAAGGTTTGAAACAATACAACACAAACAAATATATTTCTATAAAAATATATATATACATGGGAAATATTGCGTAGGGCCATCACGTGCATTAGAATGTTGAGTGGGACTTTTCTGGTTGCACCAGTGTCTGCAGTTGAAAACAACAGGACGAAAAAAAAATGCCCAAATTCTAAAGAGAATCATCAACGATCAGGGAAGCCTGATCCTGGGAATTGCAGGAGCTTGGCACCCAGACAAAAAATTGGAGCCTGGCTTTTGGAAGGGAGACCAGAGTGAATCCTTTATAAAAATCTTAAATTGGTTTATCCTTGCTGAAGGGATCCTGGCGTGTTTTTTTTTTTTTTTTTTTTTAACCTGTCTGAGACCTCGCATACCTGCCAAAGAGTTTAAAGGTCAATTACCTTATACCCCTTATTGTGTTATAAAAGTCAAATGCCATTATAGGCTCACCAACATGGAAGGCCTAACTTTAGCTGACCCAGTATCTAAAAAATCAACTAGATTTAACTACCATGTGATATGTTAAATGCTATCCAATGAAATTATTCAATGTGAGATTAAGACCATAAGGTGGAAAATGAAGCACTATGAAAATCCCTGAGGAAGAACTGGCGACAATGTAATCATGAGTCCTGCCATGACC
This sequence comes from Loxodonta africana, assembly GCF_030014295.1. Classification (NCBI taxonomy): domain Eukaryota; kingdom Metazoa; phylum Chordata; class Mammalia; order Proboscidea; family Elephantidae; genus Loxodonta; species Loxodonta africana. The sequence goes on along the minus strand of NC_087347.1, from coordinate 82,457,643 downwards.
ATCTGGCCACCCCACACTTCCCCACCAAACACCCACGTGCCTCCAAAGGCCACTCTTGTAGGGAATTAGGCCAGGGATGACAGGGGTCTAGGGTGTACGCTCAGCCTACTTTGCATGCCAGAAGAAAGCCAAGTATGAGTTTCTCTACATTTTATTGTATCTGTTCATTTGACCTACGGCCATACCACCCTGAACGCACCCAATCTCATCTGATCTCGATTAGTACTTAGATGGGAGGCCACCTGGGAATACCAGGTGCTGTAGTCTTGGAAACCCTGGTGGCATAGTGGTTAAGTGCTACGGCTGCTAACCAAAGGTCGGCAGTTCGAATCCACTAGGTGCTCCTTGGAAACTATTGAGCAGTTCTACTCTTTCCCATGGGATCGCTATGAGTCGGAATCGACTCGACAGCAGTGGGTTTTTTGGTTCATTTGACCACTGGCACATGTAAAAATGTGGGAACTGTGGAAAAGGGAAGGAGAAATTTCTCCCAAACCTTGAGTAGAAAACCCTACCTATGATTGGATAAAACCTTGGCTGAGTTTGAGAACACCTCATAACATTGCAGAGAAAGAGGGAGAGGGTAATGAAAAATTCAAAATGTAATGGCACCTAAAATATACTATTTTTGACAAACCTTCCTCAGTCAGACCAAACCATGATGCAGCCTGGGAAGCAGCAGCTTGTTTGAAGAAAAGATGTTCTACAACCCCCAAGGTGACAGATTCTACAAACCTAGATAGACAGGATAGGGAAAGGTGCTATTTGCTCCTTGGAAATTTTTGGCATTTTTATAAATGTCAATAAACACTGGTCTAAGAGGTATATGATGAGCCCTGGTGGTGCAGTGGTTAAGTGCTCAGCTGCTAACCGAAAGGTTGGCCATTCGAACCCACCAGTTGCTCTGGGGGGAAAAAAATGTGGCAGTTTTCTGTAAAGATTTACAGCCTGGAAACCCTATGAAGCAGTTCTACTCTGTCCTATAGGGTTGCTATGAGTTGGAATGGACTCAATGGCCATGGGTTTGGTTTGGTTTGACGGGGTATATGATGTTACATTATATTTTTGTACAGAAGTTGTAACCAGGAGAGTGTTCAAATAAAGTACTGGAGGGAAATTCATGACTCTGTTGAGGAAACCTAGGCCATTCTCAAAGGTAATCTATGACTGTCGAGGGGGCTAGAATCCTCCCGAAGCCATTTGAATAATCTGTTTCATTGATACAACTATCAAACTATTGATTAGTGTGCAGAGTGGTCTGTATCAGTTGTCTTTATTACAGGTGAATTGTAGCCTTCGCCAGCTGTTTCTGTGGTAAGTTCTTCAGCTGCAGAAAAGCTGGCATTATGCCCAGATGTAGCCTGTGAGTCCCACTGCTTCAAAGTGTTTTTTCTTTCCCCCAGTGAGTGCTTCTCCCTGTCATTACATGGTTTATCTGTGCTCTCTTCATTACGACAATAGAAGCCATAAAACCAAACACAGAAACAAAGGAATAAGTTACTGGCAACTAATGAAACACAAAAGGATTGTTCAAGCAGTGTAAATGTGAAAGGGCTTTGAAACACTTTAAACAATATACTTGTATTCCTTCACCCCGTTGTTAACACAGGCATGAAGGAAAGTGTCTCAGCTTCAGAAAAATTATATGATCTTAGCCTTGAAGGTCTCTCTTTTGTTACCTCTGTATCTTGACCTCTTTGGGGAATGTTGGTTTGCTTCCTTCACCCCCACCTTTTCTAGGAAACTTTCCCTGATTACCACAGACTCCTTTCTATGCATTTCTCCAGTAATTTGGATATGGGCTGCTCATTTGACCAGTAGGTTCTAGGAAAAGTGTCATGGATTGCACTGTGTCCCTCAAAGTTATTTTGAAGTCCTAACCCACAATACCTGTGAGTATGGGTTTATTTTGAAATAACATCTTTGAAGATATTATCAGTTAAATTAACATGAGGTCACACTGAAGTAGGTGGGTCCTAACCCAATCTGACTGGTCTCCTATAAAAGAGAAGGGTCACAGAGAGACAGAGAGGAAGGATGGCCATGTAACAATAAATCCAAAAGCCAAGGAAATGTGGAGCTACCAGAAGCTGAGAGAAACAAGAACGATCTTCCCCTAGAGCCTTCAGAGAGAATATGGTCCTGTTGACACCCTGAATTTGGTCTTCTAGCCTCCAGAACTGTGAAACAATAAAGATACGGTATCTACAACCAACCACTTTGTGGTATGTTGTTACCTCAGTCCTAGGAAACTGATACAGCAAGTATAGCAAATATCAAGAATTTGCACCACATGCCAAATAGGCAAAGGCAATTTCTCCCTCTGATCCCAGATATAGTCTCAGAAACTGTCTCAGTCAACACTCTAGTTAGCACCATCAATTGTTCAGCATTGCATCAGTGGGTAAAATGACATCAGTTTGCCATCCCTGGTGCTAAGGGAAGAGGACAGGCCTTGCTGTCAGACTAACCAGAATTCAAACCCTGGATCGGGAAGTTTTCCAGATTTGTAACTATGGTCTTTCTTTTCTTTCGTTTTTTAATCCTTTGAGTCTTGTTGTTTTATTCCACTATCCCCAGAACTTGACGGTACACACAACTGACACACTAAACATCATGATATATGAATGTTTCCTATTTCCCGGGCCTCCACCAATGGCAATTCTCTTGCAGTGCTAATTAGCTTTTAAGGTCGTATGTGTACAAGATAGATCGTAGATTCCTTGAGGATAGGGTTACCCATAGTTCACTATATTAATGATAAAACTGTATATATAGAATGTAAACTTTTTATCCTTTTTCCTAAAATTGTAGGTGTAGACTGGAAGAAATTTAGGAGATATTGTGAATGAAAATAGAGGCTCGATAAGCTAACACCTTTAGGTAGTTGATTCCAGCAGTATGATCATTCTCTATGGACACCACTGATATGAAAAAGTTATTAAATAAAATGAAGCCCTGCCCATCTGTGGTCCAGATATGGACCAGACTTAATAACATACTTGTAGATTGCTGTCTATTCACAAAATTCTGATCCATTTTTTTTTTTAATGTCTTGATAGGATATACTCAAGTCAGAGATGAGGTCAAACCCTGGTTTAATCAGGCACAGTTTTCACAAATGGCAAGTGAGAACCGCATCTGCAGTATCAGTTGATGTATTCTGCCAAGTTGTGAATGAGTACTATTTGGAAAGAGGATTAAAATTACCAAGATATCAGGTTATTCTTCTTGACAAAAGGTCTAACTTATCATAAATATCAAATTGTACCTCTAACCTCAGGCCAGCAGGACTTTTTAAATGCTTTCGTGGTCCCACAACGTGCCATTAAATGAGCAGGTTACTATATGTAGACCAAAATATATTAGAGATCAGTTTCTCTAATTCAAACTTCTCCACTCCATCTCTCTTTTGAATTCCAGTTTGTGGATGCCAATAAAATTTCCAAATTTCCAAATTAAAATTCCCTTTGTTTCCTTTTCTACATCTGGTAAAGGCAAAACCTACAGTCACTAAGAAATAGCTTAAGTAATCATAGAATTTTCACCCCTGGAAGGGACCTTAGAGATCATCTAGTCCAACCCTTTCATTTTAACAGATGAGGAGACTGATGTCAGTGGAGGATTATATCCTGGGGGTAAAACAGAGTTCATTCACTCATCTTAGAGAGGACCTGTTTTTGTTGTTAGAATAAATGATTAAATGATTCCAATTTCATGCCATCTCCTTTATTCAGAAAGTTTACCGTTCGCCTTCTCCTTTTGTCCGTGTAACCATGACAATTGCTAGGAATAATACAGCTATCAGTATAAAAATAGCCTCATTAGCATCAACAAGGAGCTCACCAATCAGGCTGGACCTATTAAAAGGCCTGATAACCACCTTCTCTGCCTCACCGTTTGCAATGCACACACTCTCTTGACTCCTCCCTTAGGCTGGTTTCTTCCTCGTCTGAGGCAGTGTCCTTCACCGTTTGACAGCTGGGATTTACAAGTTGAATCCTACCAGAAAAAGCCCCGTTCTCAAGCCGACTCAACTGGACCTGGCCCTGGGATTTCTGGCCTGCCGCCGCTTTCAAAAACCCCTCAAGTCACGTCTGAAGTAGAATCGAACATGCAGAAGAGAGAGGAAAAATTAGACACAATTTAGAAATGGACAGTTTTATTAGCAGGAGTCCTTTACGAAGGGTTTGGCGTTTGTTTTGAGCTCTTTGTTTAATTTTTCCGCTCCAACATCCCACCATGAGCAACTTGAAGATTTATGCCCATTTCTATAGGGTTTTATGCAATAAAAGTTTGTTAAGGCATTTCCATCATATTCCCGTCTCTCAAAAAAAAGCACAAACCAAATAAAAATGAAAATTTGGGGAAATGATACTAGGAAAGGGAAAAGAGAGGCTTTGGGTCAATTTTTTCTTAAAAAAATTTAAGCCACTGGCTAAATCTCACTCAAAGAGATTAAGCTGATTTGTACAATTCAGCTGCATGTAAGGAGGGAGAGAGTGATGGAATGGTTCCCAACAAACTGCCTCAAGAGTCAACAGGTTACAAAATATACCACAACCCTAAAAAAATAGATTAGTGGAGCAGAATAGAGAGTCCAGAAATATATCTATGCATATATGACCAACTGATTTTTGACAATGACACAAAAGCAATTCAGAGGGAAAATGTTAGTGTTTTCAACAAATGGTATTAGGGCAATTTATTCAGATCAAAAAAATAAATAAATATTGATGCACCATAAAAAATAAATTAATTCATAGTGGATCATAGACCTAATTGTAAAACCTAAACCCTAAAACTGCTTGAAGAAAATACAGGAGAATTTTTTTAAACAGTGAGTTTGGCAAAGTTCCATAAAAGATAAAGTAGGTAAAATTGACTTCATTGAAATTAAGAACTTCTCTTTAAAAGATAAGCGTAAAAAGAATGAAAGACCAGTCACGGAGAGGAAGAACATATTTGCAAATCACATTTCTGATAAAGAATTTTACCTAAAATATAAAAATAACTCTTAAAATTCAATAGTAAGAAAGCAAGCAGTCCAATATAAAAGGGGAGGGAGGAATATTCAAATAGCCACTTATGTGATGGCAAATATGCATATGATAGTCATTAAACCAATTGTCGTCCAGTTGATTCTAACTCATAGTGAACCCGTAGGACAAAGTAGAACTGCCCGTAGAATTTCCAGGGAGTGGCTGGTGGATTTGAACCGCTGACCTTTTAGTTAACAGCCGAATGCTTAACCACTGCACCGCCAGGGCTCCTAAATTAAAAAAATAAGAAAAATATACTACAGCCTAATTTATTGATGTGATTCCCTTTTGGCGATAAGGGTGCCACTTTTAAGGACATGGATCAAGAAGTCATGAATGAGGGATGCACAAATAAAGAATACTCAGCAACGGGTCATACAATATTGTTAGTTTAGGTATCTGAGGTCCTTTCTTTTAGGTTAATCTGGAAATTGTTTTCTAGAGTACAGCTCCTGAAAGCAACCTTTTTTTTTCTTGATGTTTGTTTCTTTAAAGTTTCCTTATCATCTCAGCCATTACTTTCTACTGAGCACTTGCTCTGTGCCCAGCATCTTACTAACCACTCTCAGTGCACTTTGTCATTTAATCCTCCCAGCAAGTGTTATTGTATCCTTTTTACAGATGAGAAAACTGGGGTTCAAAGAGATGAAATAACTTGCTCAGTCACAGAACTAGTAAATGTCTGGCAGAGCCAGAATTTACAAACAGATCTGACTGCAAAGTCTCAAACCTTAAAATGTACTGTTTTTGCTGCTTATTCAGAAGACAGGAACAATATGTTGGGTGTAAAAACAGCATCAAGTGTTTTTGAGTATCATCTAAAATGGCTGCCCTAATCAGATACACTACTTCCCCTTCATGCAGTCGGGGAAAAAAAAAATGCATGCTACTCCAAAATACTTAGCAGAGTTTGTTCTTCAGGGAATGGACAGACTGGGGAAAAGCTTGCTTCCCGCTGATAATAAAATTTGAAGACATAGGAAAACAAGAATGAAGATAAGTAAATACAGATAAGTAGGAGAGAGGTAAGACACAGGACCACTAAGGGATGCCATGTACAGCTGTGCAATTTTTTCCCTGTACAAGGGCACATGGCTGACTGGACAAGTGGGAGCTTTGAGCCTCAACTCCATTCACCAATCCCAGGGTTGTGCCCTCACCCAGCACTTCACTGACAGAGGAAAGAGCACTCTTTAAAATTTTTCACAAAGCTGAGACATGAGGTAGGGGTGGCCTGATGAACAGATTTCCTTTGTTTGGCTTTTGTTCTCTTACTCTCTTCTAAACTCATAACATTACATTACCACCCTGGATTCTGCATTATTCATGTGAAATAAGCTGCTAAATAATGTGTCCTGGAAGTCATGATCTGAGCCAAGGTAGTGAACATAAAAAGAAAAAATAATGGCATAAATGATAAATGAAATAAAGATTTTTAAAGAAATTTTATGGTATTTAATTAATCTACCAGTTTTACTAAGTTGCTTTCAAGTGAAATGGCTCTTTACCAGTGCCTTTTGAAAAGGTTAGAAGTGAATTCCCTGAGCTACAATCATTAGCATATAGATGTCTCTAAGTGTTAATTTCTGTTTTCACTGAATGAATGTAATTTAAAATGAGGCCCTTTCAAATCAGTTAACTTCGGCCATTTGAGAAAGATAAGAAAAATGGACTCAAGCATGAACCCCCAGCCGAAACTGCTTCTTCAGGATAAGTGTTATATGCCACAGCCACGTACTACTTTGGGAAATTACAGGTCTGTTCAGAAGGAGAAGGAGGGTTTGAGGTGAGCAGGTTAAAAGGACCCCAAACATTTGCTTTCGATTTAGCTAATCATGGGAAGGAAATTGAAAATGAATGAAGAAATCAATTTTGAAAAATATGGCAATTTTGTCCCTACAGAAAAATCCAGTAATGTACCTGATGAAATCCAGCAACACCAACTTTTTATTTCTGCTCAGTGCCTGGCACATAAAGGTTACTCAGCATAGTTTTGCTGAGTTGTGTTATCATAAATGGAAATAAATGGCTAATAGTACTCTCAAATCTGGTAAGTCTCTGCTTTCATTCATGATCCCTTTCCAATCCCTTGATTTTACAACAGTAATCCTTTAAAAATATAAATAAGATCATAACAATTCCATGCTTAAAGTACTTCAAAGGCTTCTCCCTTGCACTTTTTTGGAATAAAATTCAAACTCCTAACCATAGCCCAAGGGTCCTACTTGATCCACCTTTTTGACCTCATCTCACCCCCAGCCCCCTAGACTCAGTTGCAGTCCTTCCCGAGAATGTCTTCCAGCACCCACCATTCTGCCACAACAAGGAAAAAAGGGCAGAGTCATAAATTGGTGGACTGTAGTAAAATGATTGAGCTCTTGGTTTAGGGCTCTGATCTATGTGATTGATTCATCCAATAGAGCTTCGTGAGACTAGTTCTTCATTCAACCAGTTAATTCAGCCCACCTACATGCTATGTTCCAGGCAGTAAGCTAAATGTTGGATACACATTGATGAGCAAGGCATATTAGGGTCCCATTTAGAACTTACAGCCTAATAAAGAAACAATACCATAAGCAAGTATAAACAATTTAAAATTATGAATAAGACATAGGGATAGAGAATAGGATGTGAAGAAGAGTGGCCGAGGAAGGCTTCTCTGAGATGACATTTAAATGAGATCTACAAGGTGGTGTAGTGGTTAAGAGATTGGCTGCTAACCAAAAGGTCAGCAGTTCAAATCTACCAGCCTCTGCTTGGAAACCCTATGGGGCAGTTCTACTCTGACCTATAGTGTTGCTATGAGTTGGAACTGACTCCAGGACCCCTAACAACCACAACAAAAATGATGACAAGGAACATTTCACACACAAATCTGGGGGGCGAGGAAGTGGGAGGAGAGTATTCAAGGTAGAGGGACAAGCATGGGTGGCAATCCTAAAGTAGGGAAAACCTGGGTTGTATTGCAGAAGGCTCCTAGGTCTGTAGCACTCTGAGAGGAAAGGAATGGGCATTGCAAAGGGAAGCAGAGCCTGAATCCTGGAGGACATGGTAGATTGTTGTAACAACTTTCTATTCTATTCCCAGTGAAATGGAGAGCCATTGAAGGGTTTTAAACAGAGACATGGTAGTATGTTTTCTAATTTTAAGAGGTTACTCTGGCTCATATGCAGAGAATAGATTGGCCATGGAGATTTACAAGTGCCTCTCCTCCACAAGCTAACGTGTGCCTGACAAAATCTTTCCTCCTCCAGTACTCTCAGAAAACCCCACTGGAGGTGCCTTACTGATCTGGGAATGTGATCACACCATCACGTAAATCATAACTTCTAAGTACAAAGGCACATTGATACTGGGAACACTGATGATTCCATTGTACTTTGACACTGGATCTATAATAGGTTTCCTTGCGAACAGCTTAATTCTTTTGAATGAAGGTCATTCCCTTTTTGCTTGCTTGTTTTTTTTTTTTTGTGTGTGTGTGTGTGTGTGTGTGTGCTTACATAGGTCCCAGTTTTATAACTATAAGGTCATCTTCTTAAAGGTAGAAACCACAGACACTGTGACTCCTACCACTACACTGCTGTGCATTCTAACAATCCTTGTACATAAAAATGATGCATGAGCCACACCTCTATGCATGTTCACACTTGAGTGTGCACAAACACACACACACACGGCAATGGGTGAAGGAAAACAAGAGTTTTCTAGCTTTATTTTCCTTTTTTCTAAGGCAAAACTGGACTAATACCTTGAAGGTCACACAGCAACTCACTGGCTCAGATCACCACTCCTCAATGACTGCTTCCCTCTCCTTCAGGAGTTATTTAAAGGACCAAATTCTCTCAATATTCATCCTTCCTTCTGTGCCAAAAACTTCAAAGTGGAAAAAACACATCCATACCCTATGCTGTAAATAATATCCTCGGTAGCCTGAATTGATGTGTTGACTAAGATAATAAAAGCATTGCCAAGAAGGGCCCTATGCTTTGTGATAACGTAACTAAGGAAGGGATGCTTCTCTATGTTGAGGGTTTAGCCTCTGTATTCACAGAACAAATGTGTCACTAACTGGTACATTCAGAATCCAATCTAGTTTATGTATGTTCTTCATATCTCTGTTTATGCAACAAATATGCACCTACCACTAGGATAGTATTAAGCTCAGAGAACACAGATAATAGCTATTATAGTAGCTAATCTATATTGAGCAATTATGTATTTTGATGCAAAATATCACTTAAGACTCCTAATATAAAATTATGATGAAGCAACTATTATTATTCCCATTTTACAGATGAGAAAAACTGAATAGGTAAAGTAATTTGCCAGAATCACATACGAGTAAGTGACAGAGCTGAGATTCAAATCCAGGTCTGTACAATCCCAGTCCCAACTGTTAACACTATGTTATGCTGCTTATTGTCATCAAGAAGCTCACAGTAAGAGAGACAATGAAGAAATCTATTAATAATCACCATGTAGGGTAAGATACATTGTGGTACTGTGAGTGCTCAGAAAAAAAGGGTCCCTGGGCAGAAGAGTTTCAAGAGCAAGTAGTTTCAAGAGCAGTGGGGCAAATATAATACAATATAGAGATTAAAAAATCCAGTCCTGGATCCATGCCTCACACCGTACACAAAAACAAATTCAAAATGGATTAAAGGCCTAAATGTTAAAAACTAAAACCATAAAATTCTTAGAAGAAAATGCAGGGGCAAGGCTGTCAGTTCTAGCTTTTAACAAATGGATTATCTAATATAATAACAAAAGCACAAACAGAAAAGACAAAATAAATAAATGGGACTTCATAAAAATTAAGAACTTTTGTCCATCAAAAGACTTTATAAAAAAAAAGCAGGCAGTACACCAATTGGGGTAATATTTTCAGAAGCCATATATCCTAGAAGAATCTAATAATCAAAATATATATAAAACATCAACAACTTGACAAAAGGACAACCCAATCAAAATGGGCAAAGGACTTGAATAGACATTTCACCAAAGAGGACCTTCAAATGACCATGAAACATATAAAAAGATGCTCAACATCATTGTTATCAGAGAGATGCAAATCAAAACACAATGAGATACAATTTCACTCCCACTTTTAAAAAAAAAAAAAGGATGGCTAAGATTTAAAAAAAAAAAAGCAGAAAATAACAAATGTTGGTGAGGATGTGGGGAAATTGAAACCCTTATCCGTTCCTGGTGGGAATTCAAAATGGTACAGCCATTATGGAAAACAATGTGGTTGTTCCTCAAAAAACTAAAAATAGAACTACCATATGACCTAGTAATTCCACTCCTAAATATATACGAAAAAGACTTGAAAGCAGAGACTCAACTAGAGACTTGTACACCAATGTTCATTGCAGCACTATTCACAATAGCTAAAAGATGGAAACAACCTAAATGTCCATGGAGAGATATGTGGACAAACAAAATGTGGTACACATACACAATAGGCTACTCAGTCAGAAAGACAAATGAAGTCTTGATACATGCTACAATATGGCTGGAGCTTATAGACATCATGCTGAGCAAAATAAGCCAATCACAAAAGGGCAAATATTGTATGACCTCACTTACATAAAAAGACAAGAACAGACAAAGATACAGAGACCAAAGTTTATCTGTGGTTACCAGGATGGGAGGGAGAGGGAAAGGGGGGAGGGTTATTGCTTATGAAGCACTGCATTTTGGTTTACGGTGATGGTAAAATTGCATTGATTAAGGGTAGGGTTGCATAGCCAATTAATGTAATTGCTGTCAATAAGTTGTACACCTGTAAAACGTTGAATTGGCAAAAGTTGTGTGACAAATATATTTACAACAATTCCAAAAAAGAAAGAGAGAGAGAGACAAAGAGAATAGCTGCTCAGGCTACTTATATAGCATCAAATACCTCATGGGATTTGGTTCTTTGGTTCAGAGGTTTAGGGTCATCATTCCATGGTACCTCTCAGTTAACCGGCCTAATATTGTGTTTAGTGCTTCTCTTCTCTTAGTTCATTGCATAGTGCCCAGGTGCTAAAAGTTTGCAAGTGGCCATCCAAGACACGACAACTAGTCTTTATTTGCCTGAAGCAGCAGAGAAAGAAGGAGAGTCAGGAATAGGAGGAGGAAATCGAATGTGTGGTTAATTACCTCCATGAACAACTGCCTCCTTTGCCATGAGACCGGAAGAACTGGATGGTGCCTGCCTACCATTACTGAAATTTTGATCAGAGATTCTATAGAAGAACCCTGATCAAAAGGAGAGAAATGCAGAACAGAATTTTAAATTCTCATGAAATTCAGATTTTCTGGAGCCACATAGGCTGGATGAGACACCAAAATCATTGTCCTAAGATAATCTTTACACCTTAAATAAAAAATATCCCCTTAAGTCTTCTTAAAATCAAACAACGGTTTAGCTTAACTGATAAGGAATGTCTGCCATGAGCACTGTGCATTCCTAGAATCTATCTATATGGGATCAAATTGACAACGGTTACTTGAAAAATTAGATAGGAAACTTAGGGGGCAGTTAATGAGGGAGGAACAACTCAGAAAAGGAGGGCGAGAATAGTTGCACAACTCAAATAATGTAATAAACATAACTGAATTGTACATGTAGAAATTGTTGAATTGATGTATTTTCTCAATAACAACAACAAAAATAAAATACATTATTAAAAAGAAACAAAACAAAACAAAACAAAAACCCTATCCTGTCCTGGATACATACTGCCTAAATTCTCATTTGGTAATCTGGCTTTGTGTTCTCGGACAAGTTATTTAAGCTTTCAGTGTCTCAGTTTCCCCATCCATGAAATGGAGATGATAATAATATTAACTACTTCATCCGCTGGATAAGAGGATAAATGAATTAAGTCATATCACGAGCATACAACAGTGCTTGGCATATAGTGAGGATGCTATAAAGGTTACCAATTATTTTTATTAAAAAATGTAGTTTGTTATTGGGGTGAATTAGGTGGTGGGGCAAATGATATTTTAAGCTGGAGAAACATTTACAAAAGCCTTTAAACAAGAGAATGTGACAGAGTCAAAGAATGTCAAGGCCTTCTGTCAGTTGGCATTTAGAGTTTCCATGTGCAAAGGGAGATACCACCACATAATGGAGAGGGAGGCTTGCTCCATGACATTAAAACAATCTTGTGTGTAACTTTCAAATTAGAAAAGAACTGGTACTCGGTGTTTTGATCTGTAAAATGGCAAAATTTGCTGAAATGACTGTAACCCCTTGTAGCTCGGATTATTACCAAAGTCCACGATTCCTGCAACCTCCATTGTAAGCTTTTTGTAGCATTTATTCTTGGGTTCTTTTACTCTAGCTAGACACGTGGCATTCTTACTTATAAAACCCTAAATCAGTTGATATAAATAACTGACTTACATTTAATATCATTGAGTTTAGTAGTGACCGTATCCCTGTAAAAGTCTATCGTCAATCTTGTGGTGGCATTTTTTAAAAACAAGTCCATGAAAAAAATATTTAAATATTCTTCCAAAATAGTAATAAATGGAAACACTAGAGACAAAAACTACTAACATCTGTAAATGCCAAACAGTAATGTTTATCTAACAAATAATGTGCAGTGTGCTTTACACTTCCCCTGGTACCAGTTTATTGTATTTGTTTATTATTATTATTTACTTATAACTGCACTAGTGCATTTAAATAGTAAATTCGCTTTGTACTTAAAACGTTCACACTCATCCTAAAAATATACACATTTTGTTTTAATACCTTGTTGGCACATTTATTAGAGAGGGATCCAGCACACTGTATCCATCGAAGGCTGCAGTTAGGGAAATCATTTGTTTCCAGGCAGTCCAATCGCTGCAAGAATAGGAATGGCCATTGTGCTGTAGATGGCTGCCTTATGTTATTTATAAAAAGCTGCAGTGTAACAGAGCAATGCCATCCATCAGGATCCAATCAGTGATGAAGCTGACAGAGGGAAGTGCGCTGGACAAGAAAGCATTGGTACAGACCATTGAAACTGGCAGATCCTAGAACTTGAACTTGGCAACGTTTTTTGAAATTAATTTATTGGTTATTTGTGGGAAAGGGTTAGCACTTTGAAACACTCGGAAAAGTTTCCGTTTCGGAATACTGAAGAGTCACACAATGCTTGTCTGATTTCCTCCCAGCACCCCTCCCCTACCCACGTACCTGATAAGATGTCATTTCATTTCCTGCTGTAATTACATTTTTTTGCTCCTTCCCTATTTTCTTTTTTAAAATCGAATCTTCTCCAAATTCTTTTCCATTTTTAAACACCACCTGCTCTTCTTTCTACAGTACCTCCAACATAGGTTCACATCTCTTGAAAGTACCATCAGTTTTCGAAGTAATATGCACAAGGGTTTTGTTACTTAGCATTAAAGGCCCAAGGAGGTATTGATTCTTTATTTAAATATATCAGTATTATATAGACAAGTCGAAATGTCATGAGCATCTATAAATTCAATGCAATTCCAATCAAAATCACAATGAGATTTTTCATATACTTTGACAAACTGATCTTAAATCCACATAGGAGAATAAAGCTCTAAGACTAGATAAAATGTTATTTAAAAAGAACAAAGCATTCCACTGCTCCATTAAAAATGAAGATTTTTTTTTATGTAGAAAGTCATAGTTATTAAAACAATGTGGTAGTAGAGTAGAAAAAGACAAATTGATTAATGAAACCAACTAAGAATCTCAGAAACAGAAGTGGGCATTTAGGTGAACTTTTTAAATGATAAGGTAGGTATTACAATAAATTATCAAAGGACAAACTATTCAAAAATGGTATGTGGACATTAACTTCCCATATTAAACAATATTAATAAAAATCAGATCACTACCTATGTAAATATAAATTCCTAGGGGATTAAAGCTTAATTAAATATTTGTGACCATAGGATACCAAACAATCAAGAATTATAAGGCAATACATCAATTAATTTGGCCAGATCGAAATTGAAACTTCTGTACACAAAATACACCATAAACAAAGTTTCAGGACAAATCACACACTGGTAGAAGATATTTGAAATACCCATAAGAAATAAGTATCAAGAAAATTTCAATAATTCCAGTAAATCAATGATTAAAACACAGCCTAAAAGTAAAATGGGCAAAGGGTTTGAACAGACAAATACCAGAACAGGAAATTTGAATTGCCAGTTAACATGATCCTGTAAAAATATGATTACACACATTACTATTTCACACCAGACTGGCAAAAAAAAAAAAAGAAGAAAACTAAGTCTGCAACACTAAGTGTTCGTGAGGATGTAGGTAACTCTCATACATTGCTGGTATAAATAGTCAGGGCCAGTTAAGAAAACATCTTGGCACTACCTTGTAACAGACAATATGCACAATCGACATCCCAACAATTCAACTCCTAGGTAATATTTTAAAAGCAAAGCAAACAAAAAATTCAACAAAAACAAACAGAAAAAAACTCTCATGAGAAGACTGAACTTACAATATTTTTTGCAGAATTAATTTTAATAGTGAAAATTTTAAAACTACCAAAGTAAATATAATGAATGGAATAAATTGTGGTGTAATCCTTAAAAACACACAAAGAGAGAAAGTAAGGAGGGAGGGAGGGATGGAAGAGGGAAGGAAGGAAGGAAGGAGGGAAGAAGGGAAGGAGGAAGGAAGGAAGGACCAACATGATACCAAAAAAAATATATATGCTAGATCTCAAAATATAATGCTTAATTTTATTTTTTAAAAAAAAGTTGGAACAATGTAGGAAGATAGCATTACCCTTGGCTGTCGAGTCCATCCTGATTCATAGCAACCCTATAGGACTTAGTAGTACTGCCCCATAGGGTTTCCAAGGCTGAAATCTTTACAGAAGCAGACTGCTGCATCTTTCTTCTGCAGAGAGGCTGTTGGGTTCGAACCACCAACCTTTTGGTTAGCAGCTGAGCCCTTAGCTACTGTGCCAGCAGGATTCCTTGGAGATAGCATTGTGTAATTTATTTAAAAACATACGTATAAAACCCTTGTATTGCCTGTAGGTACTTACATACGTTTTAAAAGTATAAAAAATACATAAAATTTGTGAACATGATTACCTTTGGGGAAGAGTGGCAAAGTAGGGCTAAAATGTTTTAGCTCTTTAAAAAACAGCATGAAGCAAATACCACAAAATGTTATAGTTTATTAATTCTGCTGTATAAAATGTTGCTTTATGGAACATAAAACTTGTAGGGCTATGTAATATTTCTGTTTCTTATACACTAAAGGAGTCAATGCCATATCTCATTTGTCATATGCTTTACCTTTCTAAACTACAGTTATGGTTATGTTTCACATTAATACTTGAATTCGCTTTACTTGAAACAACTTGAAATGTTTTCCGTTTAAGAAGCAACTGTCTGTTGAGCTTAGACAGAAATAAGCCAGCGGGAAGCCTGAGATGTCCAGGAACCACTAGCGTTTTTATTGGAAACTTTGACAGAAATAAGGAAAAGCTCTCAACTCTAAATTGTCCTTCTCTACCAGCCAGCAAGGAGCCCTAGTGGTGCAGTGGTTAAGAGCTCAGCTGCTAATCAAAAAGTCGGTAGTTCGTTCAAATCCTTTGCCCATTTTACTATTAGGCTGTATTTTAATCCAGAAACCCTGGTGGAGTAGTGGTTAAGAGCTATGGCTGCTAACCAAAAGATCAGCAGTTCAAATCCACCAGGTGCTCCTTGGAAACCCTATGGGGCAGTTCCACTCTGTCCTTTAGAGTCACTACGGGTTGGAATTGACTTGATGGCAAGTGGGTTTTGTTTTGGGGTTTTTTGTTTGTTTGTTTTGGTGTTTTAATCATTGATTTATTGGATTTACTAAAATTTTCTTGATACTAATTCCTTATAGGTGTTTTGAATGTTTTATCCCAGTGTGTGATTTGTCCTGAAACTTTGTTTATGGTATATTTTGTGTACTGAAGCTTTAATTTTGATCTGGCCAAATTAATTGATGTATTTCCTTCTAATTCTTGATTGTTTGGCAACCTAAGGTCACAAATATTTCCTAATTTTGTATTTTGTATTTAAGTTTTAATCCCCTAGGAATTTACATTTGTGTAGGTAGTGATTTAATTTGATTTTTATGAGTCTGAATCAACTCACAGGCAACAAGTTTGGTTTGGTTTTTGCTTTTCTTTTTTTTTTTTTTTTTTTCCAGCCAGCAATAGAGTCCCTGGGTGGTGCAAATGATATAGCCCTTGATTACTAGCCAAAAGGCTGGTGGTGGTTTGAATCCATCCAGGGCCCTTGGGAGACAGAGCTGGCAATCTGCTCCTCAAAGGCCACAGCTTTGAACGTATTATGAAGCAGTTCTACTCTGCACACATGGGGTTACCATGAATTGAAATGGACGCCACAGCAACTAACAGTAACAACAACCAGCCAGTAATTAAAAAAACACCTTTGCAGTCAATTTGATTCCGACTCATAGCAACCTTGTAGGACAGAGTAGAACTGCCCCCGTAGGGTTTCCAAGGAGCAGCTGGTGGATTTGAACTGCTGTTAACCACTGTGCCACCAGTTGTTGTCAAATTAATTCCATTTCCTTGAGTAACAATTTTGTTACTCTGATCACCTTTATCTTCTCATATTTCCCCTTCCTACCATCACCGGTGCCTGTTGCCTTTGAGTTGACTCCAATTTATGGTGACCCCACAGGTGTCACAGTAGAACTAGGCTCCATAGAAATTTCAGTGGCTGATTTTTCAGAAATAGTTTGCCAGGTCTTTCTTTTGAGGCGCCTCTGGGTGGACTCAAACCTCCAACCTTTAGGTTAGCAGCCAAGCATATTAACACTTTACGCCACCCAAGGACTCCTCTTACCATCAAGGGATAGCTATATTTATTACAATTTTCATGTACTTGTTATTTTTAACATCTTTCTAATCTAATGGGGCAGTAGCCAAGAGGAAGAAAATTTTGACAGGAAGAATAGGAGTGGGAACTATCCTGCGCCAGGGCAATTATTAATTAGGCTGAGCTAGGTTTTACTTAGTCAACAACCCCCAAAATCTAGTGGTTTAACATGACAATATTTCTTCCTCACTCGTGTTATATGTACAAAGCAAATGGGCTCTTTTTCACCCAGGAACCCAGGTGGTAGAGGCTTCACCATCTTGTACCTATCCTATCTAGAACATGTTCAGTACCTTTGGGGGATTAGGAGCAAGTGGTAAAAGGCACACAGGCTTTTTACCACCTCACAGTCTTTTGGCCAGAACAAGTTACAGGGCCCATTCACCCCAAGGGTCTGTTGTCTTCCATGTGCCTGGAAGAGGAGGAAAGCTGAATATTGGTGACCTCAAGTAAAGTCTACCAAGGTGCAGGTCTGGGTAGGAGCTGGAAATCTAGAAAGGGCATCTGGAGAGGGCAGTGAGTGTAAGGTTGAAAAGCAGACTGAGAAAGTACGCAAGGACCAGGTGACCAAATCCCTGCTGACAAGTGTTCTGTACGGGATTCAAATATTTGATTGATCTACAAAAATACTTTCTTAAAAACTCAGCTTTAGTCCAACACATTTAAAGTAGAAACCTAGTGCAAGATGTACAAAATGCCCTGAACTGGAAATACAGGATGTGACTTTGTAAATAGTTCAAGCCAGGTATTTTTATTTTGCCTGTCTCCATAATTGGCAAATAGGTGCTTGATCTTCCAGAATTTAAAATGTTTACAAGAAAACACAAAAGTCCAAGATGCGTACTTTATTCTCGTTCTTTCATTTCTGCTTGTTGGAAGCAAGAAAAAAAAAAAATTGTTAGAAACCTCAAAAATAATTGATTCAGACTTTAAAAAATCTTTTGAGGGAATTATGTTGTTTATATTAAGTGATGCCATAGCTTGTGCAATTATGCCTAAGTTGATCTCGTGAAGATGTCTCTTTGCCAAACTCATTTTGTATACTATCCATCCATCCCGTTGCCATTGAGTCAATTCCAACTCATAGCGTCCCTACAGGACAGGGTAGAACTGCCCCATAAGGTTTCCAAGGAGCACCTGGTGGATTCAAACTGCTGACCTTTACGGTTAGCAGCCATAGCTCTTAACCACTATGCCACCAGGATTTCCTTTTATACTATGGCTTCCATAATATATTTGATTCTCTACTGGCATAGCTAAATCATAATCATCTACCCTGGCAGTTCTCTATGTGAAGTTGTGTAGTAGGCATCTCTAAATTCAAGGCAATTTGATGCCAAAATGCACCCATGTTCCACCACATAAGATTCTAAACACATACAGCAGTTTGTCTGTTTCCTTTGTCTTTTGTGAAAATTACTGGTAGTTGCAAAACAATATAATCTGACTTCAAGCATAATATTTAATTATTGGCTCATAATATTATTAATAATATTAGTTTTTTTAATATCATTAAGTTTAATGCAGCAACTATAATGAATTTGCTTTCAATTCTACATTTGGAACCAAGATCTAGGGATTAAGTAATCTTTTTATATTCTTATTCATAACTAAATCCCAAAAGCACTGTATCAATTTGATAAGATGTAAAACCTCAAGGAAAGTGCTGTGGTAAGTTAGATCTGTAGTCTTAATTTTGATAGCAGAGATATGACAAACTTTTTTTTTTTTTTTACGTTTCACTTACGTTTTCTGCATTTATTTTCAGGCATGTATCTGACACCAAATTCAGAACTTTTTTCCCTTTGCCCCTTTTTGATGAAGAAAGAAAACAAAATCAGGGAGAAATAGTTTTCTTAGGACCTTCATTATTTTATGTGGTAAATGTTCGCAGCTTTCGAATTCATTGGTACAGCTGTCAACATGTATGTTCAGTCTGGTAATAATGTTCCAGCTTAACGAGGCCTCTTGGAATTATTTATTATTAAATTTCATTACTTTCTGCAAACAGTCAAGCTGATTAAGTCCACCCTTTCTGTCTCCTACCACATTTAGACCAATCACAGTGTGACGAGATGGGGAAATTTAAGCTAACTTGCTTACACAGGACCTGTCTGGCCAAATCTTTAAATATAATTTAATGAAATGTCTGTTAAAGTAACTACGGAAAGTGGAAAAACTCATTTATAAAATCAACCAACCATACCTGAAGTACATTTGCACTCTCTGACACGACAATAATTACTTAAACATTTTGGAATGCTTTTGTGGGGAGAACATTGTCATGAGTGGCATTTACCAAATATTTTGCCTATTTTACTTGACACATCTTTCCTGAGCAAAATTATTCCCCAGGGCTCAGATCTATATAAAAATGCCGTGAAGAGTGCCGAGTGATATAGAAGTATAATGTGCTATTAGCTTTATAGCTGTTGACAGTGAGATAAATATTCTCCAAAGTTCTAGATGATTTTATAAGGTATGAAAGGGATGCCATAGGAATATATTGTCAGTATTGCTATATGGGGCCACTTAGAAAGTGACTTCATGTGTATGTATATACATATATATATATATATCCTTTGATATATTTTTTTCCCCTTTCCCTTCATAAACTTAATAATTATTTTGATAAATTTTAGTTGGAAAGATACATATAGACAGAGAAAAAGAGAGAAATTTCAACATGGAATATGAAGGTGTTAAGATTTTCTGATCTCAATTTGGTAGAAAAAAGAGGCTTGGAGATATGAGAAAGGGATGTGGGTTCACTAATAAATCTTCATAGGCAAGCTATAGACTAAGAATCTTATTTTGGAAATAATGGCAGCCAAAAACAGGTTAAATTTGCCCGTTTGGGGTGATACATCATACCTAGAAGCTCTATCACTCTACCAGGCATATTGTTTTATACTTAACTATCTGTTTTTTTATTTTTTTTTTTTTTTTTTATCTGTTTATGGGTTTGTCCTCCTCACTTTTTGTGAGTTTTCTGAGGAAGGGGCCTGCTGTTATTTACGTTTCATTTTCTTATCACCTAGACCATTACCTAAGGCATAGTAGTTAATCAATGAAAGTTAAATAAATGAATTGGAGATACAGAAAATACACATGGTCAAAAAGCAAATACGTATGTTGGAAGTTTCCTACACACAAATTGGTTTCAAATTATTGTCATACCCTCAAACAGAAAAAAAAAAAAAAAAAAAGAGGTACTGGTAGAGGTAAAGAGAGAAAAATAGCCAAAGTTATTTCTAAAATTCTGACAGATTATTGTATGCCCTTCCTTCCTGCTATGGTTTGGTTAGAAATGCATCTATTATTCAAATCAACAAATATTTGAATGTCTACCTTACTAGGTATCATGTAGGATAAAAGAAATATATAAAATATATTCCCTGCTCATGAGGACCTTACTGTCTGCTTCAAACACATGCTAATTCTACAAAGCCTACTTCAGCCTATCCTCAGAAACGTAAAATTTCGAGAGACCTGCTTGCTGTGTGAATCTAATATTTTTCTCTTGGAAGGTTTCATCGAAAAGGCATATTTCAAGTTGTTCTTTGAAGAGCAGTAAGATTGTGAATAAATGAAGGAGGCCTTGGATGAGAAAAAGTCTACTGCTAAACGAGGGGAGATACGGAAAGGTCGTTACAGGAGCCTACCAAAAGCAAACGTAGTGATCAGCAAGCGTAGAGGGGGAAGTGCGGCCCAGAGGCTGACATTTAAAACAATGTGGATGACAGCGCACTGAAGATTATGACACGGATGGAAATGACAGTCAAGAAATAGGTTTAAAACTTACCCGCCCAGTAACAGCCATTTATCCTTCCAACAAAAATTGGTTGAATGACTATTATGCTCCCATAGGGAAAGGGAAAAGGAATGGATTAAGAATAATAATAATATATGTATACTGAGCTATTCTGTGCTAGGTAGTAGGTCTGGTGTTTTACATATGTTGTATTAATCTTTCGACAATTTCTTTTGTAAAAGAAAACTTGAAGTATACAGAACTTATTATTTGCCCCGAAATCACAGAGCTGGTAAGTAGACTTGAACCCCCAGCCTTTCTGTGCCTAAAGCTCCTGGTCTTTTCATTCCCTCCCCACGTACTACCTCCCGTAGGTTCCTTCCAACTGAAACATTAGGTGACATAGTTCCTCTACACAAAGGCCTGATACTCTATCTAGTTAAGGGGGGGAAAAAAAAATATATATATATATATATGTATGTGTGTCCATATGTATGTATGTATGTATATGTATATATACATGTATATATAAGCATTAAACAGCAATTCCAAAACAAATTGAAAACTATAAATAACTACAAAATAGTTTTATGAAAATACTGGGTGAAAAAAACAAATCCTGAAGTATGAGAGAAAAGAAAACTAAGTATGCCACCAACATATTTATTTTAGAAATCCAGAATCTTAAGTTTCTTAATAATTTAACCTATTTTAAATCATTTACATTTTCCATTTTACTCACCTGCAGTGTTTATCCACAGACACAGTTGTGTCAGGTTGAGTTTGTGATATGTTAAACCCAGTGATATGTTAGAGCATTTAATTTAAAATGCCCCAATGAAAACTGCAGCTATAAAAGCAACTTTCAGAAAATGTCTCCCACAGAGGTGTTTCAGTGATCAGACTCAAACAGCTGGTGTCAAGGACTTAACATGAGAAGATTGGGCAATCCTAGAGGTAAGACTAGACTCTTCAAACGGCCTTGAGGCCATTGCTTAAATTCACAGTGGTTTTCCATCTCTAAATTAAGATTAATAATGTCTTCTTCAGTTTCCTGTCTTCTACAATAATGTGTCAAAACTTAAACTATAACATTAATTTCTGGATAAAAGTTCTACATGGCTCTGCCCTCACAGTCCCCAAAGTGTGAATAACTGGATTCAACCCTATGGGTAGACACAGACAGCTGACTTCAAATAGAACTGGAGGAAGCTTGGAAGGTACTTCCTGTTCTGGAGTGTTGTGCTTTCACATTGAAGGCCCTGACATTGAGGCATGAACTGCCCATACCTTAGTCAAGGTACTACCCAAAGAGCATATTCGTGGAGTGTCTGAGTCTCAAAAAGCATGGTAGCAATGTTATCTAGTGAAAAGAGCCCCTTTGAAAAAGATCTTAGGTGTTTAAGTTAGACGCCCATGATTTGAAAACAAATACCACCACTTCTATGTTTTCTCTTTTGTAAGATCAGAATAGCACAGCTTCCCTTATTCCATTTTTTCAGTCATTGTAAGAGGTAGACTGTGCAAAGGGCCCATGATAGTGCTTGACTCTAAGCAGAGCCCCTGAAGTAATAGTTATTCCCGGTATTGCTTGATTTTCCCCGTAACATAGCTAAGAAAACAGAATCATAGACTTTAAATATCTTTTCTGCCATTACACAATAAAACGACCTGGATTGATTCCAAATTTATGTTCATAGCAGAGAAGAATCCATGCTCTAGAGAAAAATGTCTTTTAAAACCTAGAATTTAGGGATCTGAACGGCTTAGGGCAATTTCATAATTTTATAATTAACTAAAAATAGCTTTATTGTAAGCCAAGAGAGCTCAACAGCAGCTCCAATTTGATCTGGACATCTACGCTTCACTGCTTATATTTCACAACAAACCTTCAAAGTGGAAAATTCACTGGAGTAATTACGATTTTTAATTGGAGGAAAAAGTACACAATCCACAAAATGTATCTAATTAGCCCTCAGACCACTCACTGATCCAGCACACAATTTCCAAAACAATTGTAAAATTCTGTAACACCGTCTTTGCTAAAAAGAGAACCATATTTTTAAAACAAAACAGCTATAACTATCTTATAGGGCAAACATATCCTAATCGAAAGATAGTCTTACTTCTTGGCACTTAACCCTATTCCTTTTAATGTCTCTTTTTTGTAAACTCTTTCAAGCTTGTTTTTTTATTAATTACACAAATCATTAGTATTAAAAGGCAATATAATGGTTTCAAGATGTAGCTTCACAGACTATCTGCATATTTTATCAACTGCCTCTAAATTTTTAATCAGTTGAGTCCAGGTTCTTATCTTGAAGCTTAACTTGATAACAAACCTACCAACTGGTAGAACTAATTGGTACAGAACCAGTCAATAATTTATAAGAAAAGGAAAAATATATATATTGGATGTCCGAAGGTGTAAGACCACCAGCCACAGTAATTTCTAAGCAGTAACAGCAAAAGGAATGCTCGCGACTAGAAATGTATGGCGCACTGGTGACATCCTCTGGTTTCCCTTAGCATTGTTCTGATTCTTTGGATTTTAGGGCAGGACTTATAAGAATCGGTAGGTTTTACATATTTCTTCATTCCTTTAATGTTAACAGTAGTTGGCTTAACCTATAAATCCATTACATTTAACACATGATGTGTTAAACATTTAAAAGTTTGAAATTCAATAATGTATTAGAATCAATGTATATATTCTGGCTAGACTGTCTCCATTGAATCTCTTCACTGCTCTGAGTTTGAAAGATGGCAAACTGAAATATAGTGAGAGGAGATACTGCGCGTATGATCAATGGAAATCAATATTGTCATTGCTGCTGTGACTTGGAAAGTGGTGAAGCATTTGGCAAAGATTAGCACTGGGCAGGCAGGTATGGTCACACGCACTGAGATGGTATCTCTCAAAATTTACTAAGCCTGGATTGCTCATTACAATGCAGATTTCCCACAACATGTCTGAGCCCTGGTGGTGGAGTGGTTAAGATCTCAGCTGCTGACCAAAAGAACCGATAGTTTAGCAGTTCAAATCCACCAGCCGCTCCTTGGAAACCCTATGGGGCAGTTCTACTCTGTCCTGTAGGGTCTCTATGAGTCTGAATTGACTGAATATCAATGGATTTGTGTTTGTTTTTTCTTTCTTTTTGGTGTACCAGATGTACATGAGAATTTTTTTTTTCCAATTCTCTATTTTCTCTTTCCCCATCCACTGGTAACCACTAATCTTCTTTTGCTTCCATGAATTTACCTATTCCAGATATAAGTGGGATTATATAATATTTGTCCCTTTGTTTCTGGCTTATTTCACTTAACATAAGGTTTTCAAGGTTCATCCATGCCTTTGCATGTATCAGAACTTTGTTTCTTTTTATAGCTGAATACTCTGTTGTGTGTATTTACCTCTTTTGTTTACCCATTCCTCTGTTGATGGACACGTGGGTTATTTCTACCTTTGGGCTATTTTGAACAGTGCTGCAATTAACACTGGTGTACATGTATCTGTTTGTGTCACTGCTTTCAGTTTTTGGGGGTTGCTGTTGTTAGGTGCTGTCGAGTCAGTCCCCACTCATAGTGACCCTGTCCACAACAGAACGAAACACTGCCAGGTCCTACAACATCCTCACAGTTGTTGCCATGCTTGAGCCCATTGTTGCAGCTACTGTGTCAATCCATCTTGTTGAGAATCTTCCTCTTTTTCACCGATCCTCTACTTTACCAAGCATGATGTCCTTCTCCTGGGACTGATCTCTCCTAAACATGTCCAAGTATGTGAGATGTAGTCTTGCCATCCTTGCATCTAAGGAGAATTCTGGTAGTACTTCTTCCAAGACAGATTTGTTTGTTCTTTTGGCAGTCCATGGTATATTCAATATTCTTCACCAACACCACGATTCAAAGGCATCAATTCTTCTTCGGTCTTTCTTATTCATCGTCCAGCTTTCACATGCATATGAGGTGATCAAAAGCACCATGGCTTGGGTCAGGTCACCTCAGTCCTCAAGGTGACATCTTTGTTTTTCAACACGTTAAAGAGGTCTTTTGCAGCTGATTTGCCCAATGCAATGTGTCTTTTGATTTCTTGACTGCTACTTCCATGGCTGTTGATTGTGGATCCAAGTAAAATGAAATCCTTGACAACCTTGATCTTTTCTCCATTTATCATGATGTTGCTTATTGGTCCAGTTGTGAGGATTTTTGTTTTCTTTATGTTGAGGTGTAATCCATACTGAAGGCTGTGGTCTTTGACCTTTATTAGTAAGTGCTTCAAGTCCTCTTCACTTTCAGCAAGCAAGGTTGTGTCATCTGCATAACACAGATTCTTAATGAGTCTTCCTCTAATCCTGATGCCAAGTTCTTCTCCATATAGTCCAGTTCCTCGGATTACCTTCTCAGCATACAGGTTGAATAAGTACGGTGAAAAGATACAACCCTGATGCACATCTTTCCTGACTTTAAACCACACAGTGTCCTCTTTTTCTGTTTGAACAACTGCCTTTCGATCTATGTACAGGTTTCTCATGAGCAGTATTAAGTGTTCTGGAATTTCCATTCTTTGCAATGTTATCCATAATTTATTATGATCCACAGAGTCAAATGCCTTTGCATAGCCAATAAAAACAGGTAAACATCTTTCTGGTAGTCTCTGCTTTCAGTCAGGATCCACCTGACATCAGAAATGGCATCCCTGGTTCCACGTTCTCTTCTGAACCTGGCTTGAATTTCCGGCAGTTTCCTGTTGATGTACTGCTGCACCCACTTTTGAATTATCTTCAGCAAAATTTTGCTTGAGTGTGATATTAAAGATATTTTCCGATAATTTCTGCATTCGGTTGAATCATCTTTCCTGGGAATAGGCATAAATATGGATCTTTTTGGGGGGATATATACCTAGAAGTGGAATTGCTGAGTCACATGGTATTTCTAAATTTAACATTTTGGGGAACCACCAAACGGTTTTCTACAGCAGCTGCACTCTTTTACCTTCCCACCAGCAATGTATGAGTATTTCAATTTCTCTACACCCTCTCCAACAATTGTTGAAAATAATTTGCATTTTTTTTTATAATAGCCATCCTAGTAGTTGTGAAGTGGTGTTTCATTGTGGTTTTTATTTGCATTTCATTGATGACTGACGATGTTAAACAGAATCTTCGAGAGAAATTTCTGATACAGTTAGTTCACAAACCATACTTTGAGGTATATTGCTTTAAGAGATAGAATCTCTTACGTTCCCAATATTCCAATCTTGGAATTACATACAGAATGCAAAACACACACTACTTTGGACTCAGTTTTGGGGGCAACATGGGAAGAGGTTCAACTTTATCAGTGGGACAATTTTTTTAGAAATAATTTCTTTTATATTATGTAACTTTCCAAAATTTCATAATCTAAAATCTTCCAGGAGATGCATATATGGCAGGAATAATTTGCTACTATTTATAAATAAAAATCAGGTACCTAGAAAAATTAGACTGACTGGGGGAATGGAGCCCTGGTTGCACGGTGGTTAAGTGAAACGGCTGCTAACCAAGAGGTTTGCAGTTCGAATCCACTAGCAGCTCCTTGGAAACCCTATGGGGTGGTTCTACTCTGTCCTACAAGGTCACTATGGGTTGGAATCGACTTGATGGCAATGGGTTTTATGGATGGGGGGAATAACTAGTGTGAAAATTTAAAAGGCACTGTATAATATATACTCATTATACACATCAATGTGTTAGCAGTAGGGTGTTATTTGTGGGTAGTAAAATTGATTACAGGTTTTTTTTTTTTTTTTTTTGCTTATTTAGATTTTCTATAATGAACATTCTTGTTTAATGCAAAATACCATATGGATTGATTATTGGATGTCTCATCCTATTTATGTAAAGGACATTTATGTAATTTTTAAAAGAAATTTAAGTAAAAATATCCTACTGATTCTGGGAAAAGCATGATTGTGCAGGTGTCACTAAATGGTGCATCCAGCAGTTTTCATCATATTTAACCAGTCATCATTGTCATCCTCATCATTCTATCCTCCCTCTTAATCTTACAACTCAGCTTTCAATCAACCAGAAACTCCATGGATGATTTTAAGAACTGAATCACTGCACAAAGAGTTTGGGTACTTACTTGGAAGCCACAATTTAATAACTTTGAGGTAATAATTGTGACTTTGAGTAAAGGACAATTTTGAGAAGCACCAAGAAGATAAGAGACACAAGGGCAAGAAGTACAAAGGCTAAGCTATTTTCTATGAGAAACAAAAGAAAAGGTATTATTTGGTATAAAATGGTGAGAGCAGGAGAGACAGTATAAATGGCATCTAGAACTTAGAGGTGGAAAAAACTATTTTTTCCCCATTTTTTGCATAGACTGAAACCTAGCCACGTAGGTTACAATTCCAGGTAAGTTATTTCCTTTTACCATATTAAAAGTTATAATATTACAATGTACAGGAACAAGAAAGTAATGTCCTTTCAGACAACATGCTCAAATAACCTTCAGACTCCCAAGGACCTGGGCAGGATTCATGTACATCTGGTATAGTACCACTAGAAGGGGATTGGGGAGTTTTTTGCTGAAGCCAGTTTGTAATACTTACTGGTCGTTCAGGATAAAAAGCTGGGAGCTAGCCTAGTCTCAGAAGATAAAAAAGGGTCTCTTTAATGAAAATTCTCAAATTCCTTTGAGTTACAAAAACCACAGCCTGAGGTGGAGGAAGCCTAAATTTAGACTTCCCTTCTTTCCTTAAGAAATAGGCAAGCATCTTCAGGGATGTGTGTTCATTTTTCGTTGAGAATTAATGGAAATAACTAATCCACATATTTTGGCAGAAGGCTAACATGATCAGAAAAAACACTAGAGTGACAAGACAGCCAATAATCAATCCATATGGTATTTTATATTAGACAAGAATGTTAGTTCACATTAAAAAACAGTGAACAAATAAAAGAACATAAATTTAGGAAAGTAAAAAAGTAGAGAGTGTAAAATGACTTAAGTAATTTTCTTCTTTTTAGAAATCTTTTTTTCCTAAAATAAAAAGAGCTTTATTTTTTTCTATTATAAAAAGTATACCCACTCATGAAAAAACTACATAAAGAAAAAAAAAAAAATGTCAACCAAAAATCCAGCTAATTTTATGTTATAGACAGACCAGGTTCAACTACTTCTAATATTTTTGTGAACATCTTTCCAGTGCAAGTACACACAGACATACATTTTTCCTCAAAAATTGTGAATATTTTTTCTTATCAGTGAGTACAGATAAGAATACCAATACAGAATAATTCACTACAATGGTTACACCGTATTCCACTGCGTATTAATTTATTTGATCAATCCTCCATAGATAGGTATTTATTGTTTTCAGTTTTTCACTATTATGAGTAATATCACACCACAGCCTTACCTACCCTGAGGCCAGAAGAACTAGATGGTGCCTGACGACCACTACAAACCGTTTTGACCAGAGACACAAGAGATGGTCCCAGACAGAATGGAAGAAAAATATTGAACACTACTCAAAATCTTTTTAAAAAGTCCTGACTTATTGGACCAGTTGAGACTAGAAGAACCCCTGAGACTATCACCCTGAGATACCTGTAAACTTTGAACTGAAACCACTCCTGGAGGTCACCTTTCACCTGAACCACAAATTGGCTTATGAAATAAGCAAAACCATCTGTGAATACTGTGCTTCTTAAAAAAAAAAAATCATCTATATGAGACCAAATGGTCAACAGTTACCCTAAAGCAAAGATGAGAAGGTAAGAGGGCTGGGAAACTAGATGAATGGAACAACCAGAACAGAAATAATGAGAATGTTGATACATTGTGAAAAATGTAACTAATTTCACTGGAAAATATATAGATAATTTCAAGCGGAGCCTAATTTGCTGTGTAAACTTTCACCAAAAATACAATAAAATATTATTTAAAAGTTGGCATTGCAGTAAACATTTACTCTTGCCCACTTCCAATACATCACCCACAAAGCCTCAAGAGTGATCTTCTCCTAGTATAAATCCTATCTTATTTTTCTGTGTAAAAAACCATCAATGGCTTTCTACGTCCCTTAAAATAAAATCTAAACTCCTTCCATGGCCTAAAAGCACCCGTATTACCTGCATGCCACTCTTATGTCCACTATGATCTGTACTACTCTCTTCTCTACCACCAAGCCCAATCATACTGCTCTTCTTTCTGCTCCTCAAACATGTCGTGTGATTTCTGGCCTTGAGGCTTTTCCATCTGCTGTTTCCTCCACTTGAAAAGCTCTTTGCCCACATGACTCTCACATGGCTAGATCCTTTTTATTGTTTGTCTCCCTTTAAATGATGCCTCCTTAAAGGATCTTCTTCGGCCATCTTATTTAACGTGTATTGCCCGTTCTGTTATCCTTTTTCACAGTTCCTTACATGTAATTTGTACCTATACATATATTTTCCTGGTTTTTATTTGTATCCTTTACCAAAATATAAGCTGTACAAGGTCAGCAATTGTGTCTTCCAACGTCACCACTTTTCTCTCAGTACGGTGTCTAACATATAACCCATTACCCCATTGCCGTTGAGTTTATTCCAACTCATGGTGACCCGATAGGACAGAGTAGAACTGCCCCATAGAGTTTCCAAGGAGCAACCCCTGGATTCACTTAACCACTACACCACCAGGGTTTCCTGTCTAACATATAGTAGGCAATAACTAAATATCTTCACCACCCATCTGTCAGTTTATTATATTGTGGTGACTTGTGTGTTGCTGTGAGGCTGGAAGCTGTGCCACCAGCATTTCAAATACCAGCAGGGTCACCCATAGTAGACAGGTTTCAGCAGAGTTTTCAGACTAAGGCAGACTAGCAAGAAAGGCCTGGTGACCTACTTTCGAAAATTAACCAATGAAAACCCTACAGATTACAGAATATTGTCTGAGACTTCCACTCGCTTACTTTGGGTGCATCATCCAGTGGGACAGATTACTGGAGGACATCATACTGGTCAAGTGGAGGGCCAGTGAAGGCAAGGGAAGCCCTCAATGAGAAGGACTGATACAATTGCTGCAACAATGGATTCAAACAAAGCAACAGTCACAAAGATGGTGCGAGACTGGGCAATGTTTCATGCTGTTATACATGGTGTTGCCATGAGTCCAAGTCAACTCCATGGTGACTAATAACAGCAACAATATCTGTTGCATAAATAAGTGAAGGAACAAATGAATTGATGAGTACTTCTTGGTACATAACTTGACCAAAGATTGTTATTAAAAGTGCAACTTACATGTTACCTGAGGGCAACCTATTTTTTCACTTTTCATAAAACAAATTACATTAACTTGGAAGGTCATTGCCTAACTCAAGATTTCTGAAATTCATTCCTGTAGTTTGGATTTCCTATCTTTGTTGAGTTTTTAGTCACTTTAGTTCCATTCATGCAACCTAAATATCTACCTGGAGCATGGCCCTTTTCCTGGATATTCCACAATGTCACTCCTCCCAGCCATTTGTACATGTGAGGACTTTATTTTGGGAAAATGAAAGGTAGTTAAGTTGTAGCACCACATAGCAAATATCCTTTAAAAAATGTGTATTCCATATCCACGTTTTTAAGAGTCTCTGGCCTTTCTCAACGGCCATCTTTCTCCTCATATTCCAGCATCCCACCAACTTGTCATGCCTCTTGTTTGCTTCACTCTCTGCCTCCCCTTCTTCACTTCCATGCTTTAATTCCTCAATTCCTATGCAAAAGGGAGCTCTGTGTACTTTTCTGTTTACTTCTGGAACAAGTCTTAAGACCTCGCCTTTCCTATATAAAGAGGTTCTAAACAAAGACTGGTCTTTCTCTAAGAATTCTGATGACTTGTGTTAAAATCATAACTTTTTCACCACCGTAAGTATCAAGATCTCCTAGTTTCTCTGGCTCTAAATCCACCAGTCCTTTTTAACTTCTCCCTTTGCTTTACCCTCATCCCGCTTATCCAGTCACTAATTCCACCTCCACAAAATCACTTTTTCATGCTCATAGTCCTAGGGGAGGCTCTCCTAATTGCTGCCACGATTACTGCAGTAGCTTCCTGATGGGTCTCCCAGCTTTGGTTCCCTTCTGCATCCTTAGCCATCTTATCCACAGTTGCCCTTCTAACTCAAGAAATCATCAGGCTACTTCTATGATAGAATTATTTCAGTCATTCATTCAACAGACATTTTTGAGCATTTCTGATGTATAGAGGAGAGATAAAAAGATGAATAAAACACAGCCCTGATTTCAAACAGATAAAAATTTAATCAGGTGACACATTGAAGCACCTCGCTGTAGCTTTCTTTAACTAAATGTAAACTGCTTTGCTGAGTCTTGAAAGCTCTCCCTAATGTTGCACAAGAGCCTCTGGGTGTCCACATGGTTAATACACTTGGCTGGTAGCTGAAAGTTGGAGGTTCAATTCCACACAGAGGTACCTCAGAAGAAAGTCCTGGCAATGTTCTTCAAAAAAATAAGTCATTCAAAACCCCGTGGAGCACAGTTCTAATTCTGACACACATGGTATCACCCCATGAGTTACAATCTACTCAATGGCAACTTTTTTTTTTTTTTAATGCTGCAGTTGCTGGCCTTTCCAGTCTTATTTTCCATTACTTCCATCCCCGTTACAATGTCGTGTGGTCTTCAGTTATAATGAAACTATCATCTACCAAAAACTCAAATTCAATCTGTACCCTTTCCATGCTGCCTGATACTGCCCTCCGACCTTTGATAACATCTGTATTAACTCCTACAGGTCTTCCAGGAACACACTTTACTCCTTTCCACCCTTCAAGCGTTACCAATGTCTTCCATTGTATTTACAGTATAGCACTCACCTAGTCTGGCTTCTAGAATAGATACTTACATATCTATATTCCATTATGCAGTTTTGCATCTCTGAAGTGCTTTCACATAATTAGGCACTCAGTACATGCTAAAATGAACTTAACAAGCACACAAGGTAAGAACGTCATTTTTAGCTCCTTATCTGATCACAAACATTACCAGAGTTTCTGTGCCATAAGGATAGCGGAATTCACTCCGAGGGTATAACCAGCCGGGGGAGGAACATGTTCTTTTAGCAAAAGTTTATTTCTCAGAGACACATTGATAGCCTTGTAGCTTTTGTTTTTCATTTTCCCCCACCCAGGTATGCATTATTCCATTTTCTGCATTGTCCAGGCAGGATCTCTAAAGCAGGGTTTTCAACCTTCCGTATTTCCCATCCTATTAACCACTGCAAATGAAGGGGAGGGGGGGCTGTGGACAGTGTGAGAATCCCAAATCACACTTAGCTTTTAAATCAGCAAGTGAAAAAATGTGTGAGCATGTGTAGGTTATGGTACTGGTGGGCCCAATGTGGTTGTCCACAGTCCCTAAAGCGGAAATACCCTACTATAGGGTAATCATGGCTTCCTCCATAAAAACAGCCTTATAGGAAGAACTTACATAAGGATAGAGGCACAATGTGTAATGTACATGTATGATGTGAATTCTTGGCAGGAAGGGCAAAGAAGAGGTAGCACAACAAAGGGACTCAGTGGTGGAAAAGGGCAACAACATTCCAGAGAAGTGGAGGACCTAAATGTACAACCACTAATGTGAGAAAAATAGTATAAGTTCAGATCTAGACGACATGTTAAACACTTCATGTGAATGATTTTATTTAACCACCATGATTTAAGAGGTCATCATGGTAATTATGATGACGATCCCATCTATACCGATGAAGAAACTGTGATTTGACCAATTTTTAAAAAAAAAAAAAAAAAATTTTTTTTTTTTTTTTAATAGACCTACTATGTGATGGGCTGGAATTCAAACCCACAAGTTATGGCTGTAGCGTTACCATCTTAACCCAGTTTCTAAAGCTTCTGGCGTGTTATGTGGGGTTGAATTAGGTTGTGATGAATTACTTATAAAGGAAATTGGCACTACAAAGGACTAATCACTTGATATGCCAACTGTAGTAACAATATGCTAATTGGACATTCATTTGAAAGCCTTCCTCAAGTTGGGGGATCTCTGAAATAAACTTTTGGGTGAGCATAGTAATGTGCCCTGTCAAGAGGTCAGCCTTTCTCTTGTTCACATTTATAATTTGTGTCCTGAGGAATATGCGATTAGAGGCATTACAAGCAGTGCCCGTTACTAGCTTGCCTCAATGCCACAGATGTTAAAAATGTAGAGGCCAGGACTGGCAAGGGTGACACATCCCACAAGAGGCATACGTGGAGGTTTGGCTGAGTGAAAAATCAATATGTGTTAGCAGAAACATGCATCTCAAGTAAACTCCTCTGTGTCCCACTGGTAGTGTGGGTAACACTGACTGATAATCACCCACTATGTCCTCTAAAGAACACAAGATGGAAAGCTGGAGGTCTCAGATGGGCAATAGTCAACACAACCAGGGAAGACACAGCAGGTCACAACACGTCACAACACAGCAGGGTTTCAACCTGGGGTCCAGATACACATACCCAAAAAAACCCAAGCCTGTTGCTGTTGAGTCAATTCCTACTCATAGCGACCCTACAGGACAGAGTAGAACTGCCCCATACAGTTTCCAAGGAGCAGCTGGTAGATTATATAGAATTATGTTTCTATATAATTAGTTTGCTTTGAAATTCTGTTTAGCACGTAAGGACATTCGGTATAGGGGATCCATAAGCCTCACCAGGCTGCTAAATGTGTCCGAGGCACAGAAAAGCTTAAGAATGCCTGCAATAGAGAGAAGAGCTTTCTCAATAGCGGAGTCAGCTTTGAGCTCCAAGCTGAAACCATTGTGACTGAGTCTTTCCTCTTCAGAGAAGTAGTGATCCACGGGATAGTCTGACATCACAAATTGAATCAAAATATCATGTGTAGACTTGGCATTATTGGTGTTCAAAAGTCAGAGGATTCTAACTGACTGATATTGCCTGTTCTACAACAGAGTTAAAATAAAAATTTCTATCTAATCTACTCGAATCTCTCAGGCCTTATATGAGTACACATGTGAAACAAGTAATTATTCTGAATTGAGGCACTCCTAATAATTTTTATCTTGTTTAATTACATCTCCTGGATGTTTCAAAGTAAATTATCTTATACCTCAATCTAAGGAGATTAAAAAAGCACAATGTGGACCAAATGGTCTGCTGGGTTTGCTTCTTTCTGGGAAAGTACAGCATAATAACTAATAACTAATATGTGAACAGAAAAGGAGAAAAACAGAGATGATATTGTCCCATTCTGAATCCAAAATGGTACAAGGTAGCAGAGCTTGGCTAAGTCAAAGTGAAAAATAATCCAAAGGTAATTTACATCTATTTGGGGGATACATTTTAATACTATAACAACTGTGACTGCGTCTGAGTCTCAGATCTAGTTTCACATTAGATATAAACACACACACACACACACACACACACACACACACACACAGGAGCAAAACCCTTTATCAGAAGAAATCAGGGAAATAACCATTTCCCTCTGTCAATCTGGAGGCCTGGAGACACAGTGGTTAAGAGTTATGGCTGCTAACAAAAAGGTTGGCAGTTCGAATCCACCAACAGCTCCTTGGAAACCCTAGGGGGCAGTTTTACTCTGTCCAATAGGGTAGATATGAGTCAGAATCAACACAATGGCAATGGGTTTGGTTTTCTATCAGTCTTAGTAATTTTTCTTGATTATATATTTTAAGATCAAAGTAAGCAATTACACATAAAATCTGGGCTTCACAATAATAAATTTAGATTATAAATGAAGTTATAGATACTAGCTAAAAAGACAAGCATAAATTGGTCTAGTATTTAAAATATTACATTTTCTGATACTGTCAACTTGAACAAGTACAAAATAAGAAAATGTGTTCCAAGTCAAACACAATGTATTTTTATAAATTGAAAATACTCAAGGTCATTCTGAACAGTGGAAAGGTATAAGCACGGTTACCCACTGCTGCTTCATCTAGAGAGTCTATGTGTTTTCCAAGCTTTTGTGGAACTCAGATGGATAATTCATAACATCAGATTTATGCTCTAAACCTGAGTGTTTCAGAATTTAGTTTTGCATTGGCTAAAACTAAACTGAATATTTTAAAAAATTCAACCAATGACTCTTTTTCAGTGATGGTTAATTTTATTAGCATTTCATGAATGTTTTCAAATGCTGTTACCAAAAAGTATAGTTTTTACTTAAAGCTAGAGTATGCAGTTTGAAATATTGTTTAAAATACCTTTCTAAGTTTCCCACAATATTGTTACAAGGGCCAACTAGAAGAGATGGGCACTATCTTCTTTATTTGATGTCTTTGTTTCTCTTTTCTTTTTTAGAACAATGAATATCTTTTCCATAAAAAAAGAGGAAAAACGGAGTCATCTAAAATTTCTGAGATGGTCTCAGAGCAGGAAAAAGGAGCTTTAGTATCCCAAGTTGTGAAATCTTTGGCTTCCATATTGATGTTGCCATTGGAAGAAACTGAAAAGGGCATCCACAAAGAAAAGAGCAAAGATGTACCTATTAGGGTCCTTACAGACTTTGAATCTTTAAATTCATTCATTTTGATTAGGTTAATGATCTAGGAGAAAGGGCTTTAACGAGTCTTATGAAAGTAAGAGAATGGGGGACGTGTGAAATATTAAGGTGACAATGTTACACTGTCACAGATTGTGTGTCACAGGAAGATGTGTCAAAATTATACAAGTTCCATCTACAGTTTGGTCTTTTTCATAAAAGTAAGTAGATGGCTCCAGTCAATCATTAAATGAATGAAAAAAAATGTGATGGACAGTACGTAACGTACACTAGCAGCGTGCCACTACAATACCTGTATAAAGTCTACAGTATAGTAATTCAATAATGTAATAAAAGTCATTCAGAAAGAAATCAATATATTTCAAAATAATTTTAAGCTGCTTCCTCAAAATATGATTTAAGTTTAAGGTTATGATAAACTCAGAAAATATATAATTCAAAATAGCTTCTACTGTTATTAACATGTTATAGTTTCTCTTCATTGATAACTCAAGTTTTATCATACTTCTTAAGTTACAAAAAAGGTAATGTAACTACAAATAATTCATTCTGAACCCAGAAATTTTTTCATGTTTCGTGGGTGAGACTTCTAACACTTCTATAGTAAGTAAGGATAAATAGACGTTTAAATTTTGCATTTTTGAAGAATATATTATAGTAATACAAAATCACACAAGAACACACCAAATCATTTTTTCTGAGGTTTAATTTTTAACTAATGAATTTTAAATGATGAATGTAATGTCAATCCAAGTCTTTGCTTATTTGCAATGCACAAACTATTTTTTGTTAACTTGTAGGTAAAATACATTCTTTTCACCATGGCAACATTTTCATCCTTATTTGTGGGTTTGCTTTTTTCCTAGAGTTCTTTTTCTTCACTAGTTTAACAAGTCACTTTCGGTTTGGCTAAAGAGCAATCCTAGCACAATAATGTTTCAACTTGCAAGGAAGTACGCCCTTATTGAGTTGATAAAACTCCACCAGCTGGATTAGATCCGTAAATCTCGTGTGGCCATCATCCAGGGTGTGGAACGTTTCACCATCATCTTCCACCTGCCAGAAGAATAACAACAAACTGGTAAGGACAGTAAGTTATCCAGAAAGACTATCATATTCCATTGCACACTGTGGCTTTGTATGTCAAAATACGCAAATCTATAAAACTAAATTTACCATCCTAAAAATAACTCTGTGGCATGTCTACTTCTTTTTTGTAACTTCACTTGCCCTTAAAGGAAACATATCATCTGATCCTAGGATCAGCAGTGTGGCTTTATTTTTCTACTTTTAATTCCCCAACATTCTGTTAGTTAGGATAGTATGAATCAATGAAAAGTGAGAAATCTGAAATATTCTGTGTACAAGTAAACAGAAGATTTTAATGCTCCATTTACAGAAACTAATTTCCATTTCTAAATATTGTCTACTTAACAGCCTCCTTTAGTATATTAAAAATGAATATTCACATACAGCAATCAAATATTATGCTCATGGAATGTCAGTCAGGCTTCATCTTTTTTTTTTTTTTGGCAGTGAAGTCTTCTGTCATTAAACAATTCATACCTGCCAGGAACACTGATCACATAATCAAAGATGTAGGGACGGCACTTCATATGGTCTTTGGATAATTTCAAAACCAGGCAATTCAAAAGGAAAAATGAGTAATTTAGCCATCTTCTGTAATGCTTTCCTAGAAGTAGAGTGAATCTCTACACCGCATGACCTGGTTCTATATATACAGATGGTGTGCACACATGTACATGTGTGAGCACACACACACACGTAACAGTAGCAACGAAAAGCCCAAAGCAAGATGTGCCACTCAATCAGAATCACAAAGATATTTTAAATGTGCTCAGAAAAGTTTAAAGGTTCACCAGTACAAGAGCCCTTATATTTCTACCCATAACCATTAAAAACAAAAAAAAACAAAACAAAGCAACAACATTTTTGAGAGAAGGGGCTTTAAGATAATGGTTAAAAAAATAAACATTAGCAGAATTCAGGAGAAAGGATCTTTACTGGCCTTTTAACAACAGGTGGCATGGGGTCTATACAATATTGCTAAATCATATTTTGTGGAAAAAGGGAAATTTAATTTTTATGATTCCTGTATTTCTTATATTAATTCAGACTCATAAAACAATTTCTGCCAAACCTAACTCCAGTCAAAACACAACCTCCCAAATGATATTTAATAAAAGACTAAAAGAAAATCATAGTTTCCAAAAGCTTATACATTAACATCATTTCTAATATACCCATAACCACCCATTGCAATATAGGAATGTGAAATCACAAATTACTTACTGGTATAATCTGAAAGTGCTTTATTTTTTGTCCATGACTCATTGACAGTACGAAAGTTTTGGGATTACTTTGACTATCCCGCACCAAGAAAACTCTAAAAAGAGAGAAGGGATTTCAATGCTTCTACATTTATTCATGGATTTCAAAGAATTATATATATAGCACATAACAAATCCAAGAAGTATACTCAGAAATGTTGTAGCCGGGGGGTTCCCTTGTGTATTCAATGGCTGGGATTATCCAACATGGTAAATGATATAGTATAGCATAGTCTTATACTATAAAACTGTCATCAGCTCTAATGTCATTTTAATAGGTTAAATATATAGCCCATTTGTCAGATTGTTTGCTCACAATAACCAATATAATGTTCTGCTGGCATCAACAATTACTGCTATGTCCTTCTTCCACTGGGAAATTGGGTATTCATGGGTAACTGTATCCTTTTTGCACAGAGAATGAGGCATTAGCAATGATTATTTTAACATCTGGGTTATATTAGGCCCTGAAAAGAGAAAATTTTATTTATTTAGAATGAGATCTTTTTTTTTAAAACCCCCTCTCCTACCCTGGCTCCCCTTTCTTCTTTTGATTCTAATTCCTATTGTTAGATATACAAAAGCAAGTGGAAAGAGTGAGAAAAGAATATATTAAAAAAAAAAAAATCAATTCTGAAATCATGTACTAAATGATTAAGTAAAATGTCTTAAGTAAAACAAGACAAAACAAAAAATCAAACAACATGTACTTTAACCCTGAGAAATGAGGTGGAAAAGCCTTTATAATGTCAGGCTAATGGCCTAAGAGAAGAAGGCTGCCAGGTGTGGATTCCTATTTACTGGCAATGCAGTGTAAAACCAGTTTTGCATCAGTTGTTGGCGGACAGGCTGTGCGAACCGTCCCAACTGGTGACTCCAATACTAATCTCACTGTGACTGGGCACAGAGGCAGCCCCATTTGAGCCATCACAGATGCCTGATGAGATTATCCATTTCAATTGTGCTGCGTGAGATTCCGACATTATGTCACTGGGAGATGGGACAAAAGGGAGTGTCACTGACAGATCAGGCTGTAATTCTCCCTTTTCAGAGCAGATCACCACTACCACCTAGTGGACCACTTGGCACCATCATGTCTTCCAAAAAAAAAAAAATACAGAAAAAAAAAAAAGCAATAGTCTCAGTCTTTATACATGAAATAGAATTACTTTATTCTATTTACAAAACTAGGCTCAGAAATAAAGGGAATTATAATTCTCTAAAACATTTTAATAATCCTTTGCGATTTATTTCTTTTCTTAGTCTCCTTAGATTGTAATTCTGCAGACTGTTCAAATTTATATCCAAAACGGCTATAATCCACACAGAGAAGTATATTAAATTTTTCTCTTATTTAGAGTCTGGTAATGTGCTGACTGGCTATGAATAATTTTGCATGAAAAGACATGTTCTTATCTAAATGCCAGAATTAAATCACCTTGGAACTTTGTCATCACCTTAGTCTAGCCCCTGAAGATAAAATATCCCATAACCATTTGTTTAAATTGATGCTGGTTTCATTTCTCATCCAAACTTCAATACAACCTCCATAATTTGTATTAAATTTGAGAAGAAAATTTAGCCAGTATTATGGAAAGTATCTTAAATTCTGGGTAATTTCAGAAAATTAAAATTCTTTAGATTATAAATATTTCATAATTATTTTATATTTTTTCTGCATCCTCCATAATATCCAGTAAAAAGATAACATGAGGAACAGGAAGTACTCTTTTTGTAAGTTTATATTACATTAAGCTGCAAAAATTTAGAGGAAAGAAAACAGGGATGTAAACAGACAGAAAAAAAAAATAAAAGCAGTAGAAGTATGTAAGTAAGAAATAGCCTGCATTATACTTTAAAAACATAACCTGTAAAATAATGTCATGAGACAAACCACACTTTGGAAGGATATTAATTATAAGTTCAAATAATAATTTTTTTCCAAAAAAAAAAAAAATGTCTACCACCTACTTAATTGACATTCAAAAACAAGTTTTTTCTCCCATCAGTTAATACCTGAGATACAGGAACTGGCACAAAATGGGTAATATTAGTGATCGCTAGTTAAGAGTAAAGTATCCTATTCAGTTACCTGTTCATTTATGCAACAAATATGTAAGCAAAAACTATATATCAGGTATTATATAGCTGTTACTAGGATACAAGGATAATCATCCTTAAAGAACAAAATTAATTCTGTTTTATGGTAAGTGAAGATCACAAACTCTTTGTGTGGATGGAGTAAGTGAATACCACTTATAGGAAAAATCCAAATCGCTACCACTCAATACCAAAGATATCAAACTTACCCATCTACAAGTCCTTGCTGAATAATCAGTCGCTGAGCTTCATCTCTAGAAATCTTATGGTGAAACCACGGCTGTGATCGGTGGATAGCTGAAGAAATAAAATGGATGCATACAAAGTTTTCTTTGAAATGATAACAACTTAATTGCATATACTTCCACCACATCCACTTAGTGACGGCATCTAAATACACCTCTATCCATCCACCTGGTTACAATAACACAAACAGACATACCCATGTTTGTGGAAGAGCTCTGTGAAGAGGCAGTGGGGCTACCGTGAAGGCCCAGGCGTAAACATCCTTTTTTCTGAGCAAGGAAGGGGGAAATTATTTTCAAATTTTGAGCACAACAAACTCAAATCACAAATATTTCAAAGAAAGGGAAGCTATCTGTACCCTCCAAGCAAGTCCTTCTTCAACTGCAACTGATAGAGCTTCAGTGGGATTTTCTATAACTCTGCTTTTCTGGCCTGAGAAGTCCATTGCTACCAGGGAATTCTCTGATATACTCCTCTGGGAAAAACAAACAAACAAAATACACTTTTAACCATTTAACCATGAAAAGAACTTTGAAAGTTACCTTCCAGGCCTTTGCTGGCAACAGCTTTCCATTCTAGAACGTGATGCCAAAGATGCCTCACAATAAAATATATTTGAGGAAATTAAGAAGTTAAAACATATATTCAAGATAAAATGGGGCTATATTTTTCTCAAATAAGTTACACAGTTATTTGATAAGGTAACTAATTAGTGCTGAACAAAGAGATTTAAAGCTTTCAAGGTAAGCCTGTCTTTCTACTAACAACCCCAACTCTTCATGTTTTCCAGGAAAATGGTAAACTCCAATTTAGAAAGGAATTTGTATGATTAAGAAGATCTACTACTTCTCTTTTTACTACTTCTGCACTCATCTCTCCACTGTTCTGAGGCTCATCAATTGTCCTTTAAGGTCAAATCCATCTACTTATGAAGCAGCTATTTTATAAGACTCAAGATGCACAAAGCTCCAATTCAGATTAACTTGCACCTCTTAGGAAAAAAAGAGTATTCACGCTTGTAATGAAGCAAACTAGGATATATATTTTGAAAATTTATCACACCAATTTTTATCTTAATTAGAAAATAAAATTAGTAAAATTCAGATAATTCCATAATATTAAACTTTCTGATCTAATATATGAATATTTTTTTTCTCCTGTGAGAACATAGCAAAATTAGAACTTCCAAAACAAATACTAACGATGAAAGAAGAATTAACGTAAAAAGACGGTATCTTGAAACAAACATAATTTAAACAAGTAATAAAATCACCTTTTTTCCAAATACTTCTAGTATTCATATTCTCTGACGATGGAGGTAAAATATCTAGAATCAAGTTCTATATTTTTGTTTTGTTTGCTTATCTATTTGGAGCTCTACTTCTCAATCATTTTTTTAAAAGTAGACAACCCAACAACAGGTCATGCATCTTACAGACAACTGTCAAAAACGTCAGTCAAGAGTCTCACTCATTTTATACAATTTGAAGAAGAATTAAAATTCCTCCAAAGGGGAAAAAGAAAATCAAAAGCAGCATGAAAAATGTTTAACAGTTATCCCCACTATAGTTATTGTTATTTTTCACTAATAGAGGAGTAAAACCAAGGACAGAGATCTCATGGTAAAGTATGAGTCAAAATATATGTGGGGACTTATGGCTTGTTAAGACCATATTATACCTCTCTATGTGGATTCTGCCATTGCTAGCTTAGTCAACAAACTATAGTCAAATGTGTGTTTGGAACATAATCTTGTCTGTAAAAAAATTTTTTTTTAATTAGAGCTCATTTATCACTGCATTGCACATTCCTCTTTATTACCATTTGTTATTTTCTCTTCAAACCATGATGTAGTATTTCACAATATTTTTATGGTTCATCTATATTTCTCAAGATCCAGCATGCAATCTTTCATTTGTTACAGGAGCTTTTATAACTGACAGCTGCTCTTTCC
The DNA here is from genome assembly GCF_030014295.1 of Loxodonta africana. Classification (NCBI taxonomy): domain Eukaryota; kingdom Metazoa; phylum Chordata; class Mammalia; order Proboscidea; family Elephantidae; genus Loxodonta; species Loxodonta africana. The sequence continues at coordinate 82,415,758 of NC_087347.1, read as the reverse complement.
AGACAGATGCTGTCTCTGTAATCTCTTTTTGCTGTCACACCTTAGCCTGCCCTTCTCACCCCATGATCTTCCGTGCAGGGCTGTGGACTAGTCGGATATACTTTTCCTTTGCCGACATTAATGAAAAGCCTCCACCTGCCTAAACCACAGAGTAACTAGCCTCAATCATAATGATAGCTTTATCCTTATAATATCTCTCCCTTCACATGCCAAGATGGGTGCTATAATCTCAAGTTTCTGATAACATAAAATACTCTTAGGAAAGTAAAATAAACACTTACCAGCTATTCCTTTTTTGGCCTACCATGCAACAGGAAGGAATATAAAACAAGGTCTCATGTTCCATGATTACTTGACCTAAGTAGAGACTACAATACAAATAAAGAACTTTTCACTTGCTACATTAGCTACACTAGGGAAAAACAGGACTATAGCACAGTTTTGTCTGTTTTTTACTAAATGGCAGGTGAAGGATAAAAAATTAATAGTTTACCTTTAGTGGACAAAGAAATGGAAGTGAAGCAGAGTCTGACTTGAACTCAAAAGGTCATTTTCAGTTAAACTTCTTTCACACAGGAAAGCAATGTTGAAAACATTCAGAATTGGTATATTTCTCAAATATCTGCCCCTTTTTCTTGTTTTTCTTCTTGTGGGGTACAGGGCAGGCCCTAAAAAAGGGTCCATGATTTTAAGGGCACTTTTTAAGAAAGAAGAGGCCCGGGTACACCCTGGACAATCTAGGCCACACTTTCAGATCAGATCCAGTCACTCTTAGTGAGATTTGCACCTAAATGTGCACCTACCGGCAGCTTAGCTGAACAGTAGCTAGTAGCCACACACTCTCTGCAATCCCGTTTGAAGGATCTAGATAAAATTATCAGTGCAGTTCTTAGCAAAGGGACACAGAATTTCCTCAGATTTTGTTCTCTCACCTTCTTCACACAGAGTCGCAGGACATCAGAGATGTAATAGATTCTAGAGATTATGACAACCATCCTTATCTTATACTGGAGGACACCAGTGACTCTACCAAGGTCACACAGATAGTTTAGGTAGAATCAGAAACAGGTATGCCCTTTCTATGGTCCTTTTATGTACCACAGAATTAAAATGCACTTTGAAATATCTAGTCCAGGGTCAACAATGAGGAATAATAAGAGTCTGAACAAACTTGTCTTCCATTCCTCTTACTCCACCCGGGACCATATAGGTGCCTTTTTAAATAAATCCTTTGTTTGCCTAAAGAAGGAAAAAATATGTCTGTCTTTCAGAAATGCCTGCTGATGATTCTTCTTTCAAAGGCTGATGGGGGTGGCCAATATGTGCTATGTATAGCTATCACGTTCATTATAGTATGAGAAATTTCTTTTCTCATTTTTGTTTTCAAAATGTATACCTAGAAATATTAAACAGAGAATATTGTTCCTTTAAAAATGTAATTAAAATACACTAAGTTTTCCATTTCCGTCACTGAAAATAGTTTTTGGCGTGACAACTAAGAGCCGGTGAGGGGCTCTAGTGTATTTTACACAGGTCACTGTTTCTTCACTAATAATCTAGAAATGTAAGAACCTGCATGGACATTGAAGGACAGACGAGTACCTCCCCAAACTTCTTAGTTTCCATCTTGGAACTTAAGAATAACGGAAATACAATTCTCAAATGAATTACTCTTCTCACTCTAACTTTCAGATGTTACTCTCTCTAATCATGACAACTGCCATAGAATACAGGGCCTCACTACACAGGCCACTAAGTCCCACGCTTTAAAAACAGTTGCTACTGAATCAATTCTGACTCATGGCCACCCCGTGTGTGACAGAGTAGAACTGTGCTCCATGAGGTTTTCAATGGCTGATTTTTCAGAAATAAATCGCCAAGCTTTTCTTCCAAGATGCCTCTGGGTAGACTTGAACCTCCAAACCTTACAACCTCCAATTCCTCCTACCAGATTCACCTGTATGTCTCTTCATTTACATGGGGATGGAACAAATAATCCTACAGTACCCAAACTATCATTTACATATTGATCAAAAGTTGGATCACTTCCAACGGGAAAAGGTAAGAATATACCTTACTTGGATGCTAACAACAGTGATAAGATTAGAAAGTTCTTTGTTTTTCCTATTATTAAGAGGGAATTAAACAATAATTGCCTCCAAATGCTTGGCTGCTATTAACATGTTCATTCTAATAACTTTAGACTCTAAAAGAAATTTAGAGGGATTTAGGAAGGGATTAAGCTAATAAAATTCTTATTCTTTTTGTGTACATATAGATTCAAAGATAAGGGTAAGATGACAAATTGTGAAAATACTCACCTTAAACCAATTCCTTTTATAAAAATTCATTACCTTCTTTAGTTTCTAGTTTTAGGGCTTAAAAATAATATGATACAAAGAAGAAAAGTTACTCTTCCACACCGTAAAGCAATGTAACTACAGAATTGGAGTTCTTTTCATCTATATAGTCTATCAAGCTTCCTAATCAACATTATTTCATGCCTCATTCCTAGAACTGAGTATTTCATCTGCTACATTACATGTGGGGTAAATGTTCCTTCCTTGGTCATAGCCATGAAGAATATATTTTTAATCTAAGTGGAAATGCAGGTTTCAAAAAATGCACGATAACTGATTTGTAACCCAGGCATCTAAATTTGAATTCCTAATATACTCAATATTAAGGAGCACACAAAAAAATTGCAGAGCATAAACTTTAAGTTCAGAAATAAATTTCTTGTGTTAATGCACAGGAAATTAACATCAAGTCCTAAAGAAGGAAAAGAGATGTTTGTGTCTGCAAGTAAATATCCAGGTTACATTTATTATCAATCTGAGAAGCAGTGTCAGCATTAATGCAGTGCGTGACCTATATTTAGGCTCACAGTTTGGGGGTTGCCTGGAATGGAGTCTGTTTTTTAAGGAACCTGAACTTTTACAATTTTTATTTTTAGAAAGCTAGAGCACAGAAGAGCTCGCATGTATAAGGTATAAGGTGCATCATTTAAAATCCCAACCCACTGGCATATTCATACTAAACCCCCAAAAAAACCAAACCCAGTCCTGTCGAGTCAATTCCTACTCATAGCGGCCCTATAGGACAGAGTAGAACTGCCCCACAGAGTTTCCAAGGAGCACCTGGTGGATTTGAACTGCTGACCCTTTGGTTAACAGCCATAGCACTTAACCACTACGCCACCAGGGTTTCCATATTCATACTAGACTATGATATTCCCAGAAATAAATGAATGAATGAATACACAATCAAGACCAATAATTAAGGAAGCATAGTCTACAATCCCAAGGAAAATGTACTGTAAATTATCTCATTAAGATCTAATCCTCAGATACAGTAATGAGACAGAATGGCTCATATAGTACTTTCTTTTAAATATGTTCAAAATCTTTTCAACACATATCATTAAGTATTTTAACTGAATACTTCAGACATACCGTACTGCTCTGATTTTGTCACATAGGCTGCAAACATACAAATCCAAGAAAACAAAATTAAATATAGTGTTATGGCAGGAAGGTGCCAAAGAGTTACTTTACTTGACCAAAAGGAAATGATGTAAATAAAAGGAAAATAAAGTATAGGTTGAAAAATCTGGTCCTTACCATGGGTGAGATACTCTGAGAACTGCAGCCACTTCTGCCTTGATATGGATGCATGTAATCCTGGTACAGCTGCACGCCATACTGCAGAATAAATAAATAAAAACACATTTCCACCACTTTTACTATACTGATTATTCATGAAAGTCGACACTTTAATTATATACCATGGATGTAAAAAAATTTAAAAATATAAGCTTTACTCATAAAGCAACCAAAATTTTGACAGGTAATCTTATACTGTCCAGCAATGATACATTTAAAATGACAGTGTTTTTACTTGGACCCACAGCTGAGGATCTACTTCCCAGTATAAAGTTCTGGAGCTGATATTCGTACTCATTATTCTTAGCATCAAATAACACTACAATTATACAGAGTGGTACACTGCCTAGTGATAACAGAACTCACTTGAAAACGGTGCCATGCTTGGTGGTACAAAGACTCAAAAAACCCACACCCATCCTAAGAAACACTGGGTAAATTTACCATAGCTCTCTGATGACTGATCAATAAATTCCACTGTCCCTTCAGTAAATCCCAAACTTGATACTTATATTGAGGATTCTTGGCATTGTATAATCCTCTGGGATCAATATTCTTATGGCATTATTTAATTTTTGGCTTCAAATTAAGGGATGCCCAAATGGTGTAAGAGCCAAACCAGGCCTATTTCAGACAAAGGGTGGCAAAAGACAATGCAACCCAATCTAGACAAGGACTGAAACCTCTTTGCTTTCAGGAGGTAACATCACATAGACTGGTCTACCAGACAACAACTAGAAAGTGCATTGGGATTACAAATAGACAAAATACCAACTGCCATGACCAAACCTGTTCTGGAGGGGCTTCTGTCAGAAACTGGAAGATACTTTACTTAGGCTTATGCTATTTTGTTAAATCACACACACACCCCCACACACAATGGGACAGACAAGCTTTCCTTTTGCTGAACTTCACTATTCTCTTTTTCATGGAGCTGTAATGAACTTAAAAGTGAGTCCTATAGAAAAAAGTCATTATGGAATCAAATCTTACCTTTAGGATGAATTCAACTCAAACATTCCAACAGAGCTGTTTCTCCAGTAAAAATTATTTCATTAACAGCAATTTCAGGAAAGTGGATATATTTTGTAATTAGGCAACATTGGGGAGTAGTTACCATTGTTTTTTGCTTTTAATAAAAATACAATCCCATACTCATTTAAAGTTCTTTGTTTTGCTTTTATTCAATTATTCCTCATCTTCAAAAAATTATTTTTTTTAATTTAATGTTTAATTGATGCTGCTGGGGCCTAATGAAATTGATCTAAATCAACTCAAAGCATACCATAACTTTACAAGGAAGACCAAAAAAAAAAAAAAAAACAAACTCATTGCCAGAGGAGCTTAATTTCTGGTCAAAATCATTTTGAGGAGTATATAATAACCTAAAACCAACACTTTCACAGGTAATGCTACTTACCAAACCAAAATCAAATCCATCGCCACCACATCAATGCTGACTTGACTGCCTTTTATTTAATCTGCTGTGAAAAGCCTGCTACCTACTAATAAGACTGTTTTCTTCACAGAGGTATTGTCCCTGGTAACTGCAGTGTTAGGTAGTTCCCTCTGCACTGCAGGATGTCTTAGCAGATATTTACCTTTGGTCAAGGGGCAGGGCACGAGGTGACCTTAACACTTCCCTGTCCTATTGAGAAGCAGATAAGGAACTAAAATATGTTAGAGAGAAGCCAGCAGAGGACTTAATTAAAGGAAAAGGAACAATATGGAATTAGGACATTATACCTAACCTCCCCTTTTCTAAGCCTCAAACACTCTATGAATCTATACTTTGTATCGCTTACTTTGGACATGTCATCAGGAGGGACCAAACTCTGGAGAAAGACATCATGCTTGGTAAAGTAGATGGTCAGTGAAAAACAGAAGGACCCTCAACAAGATGGATTGGCACAGTAGCTGCAACAATGGGCTCAACATAGCAATGACTGTGAGGACGGTACAGGAAGGGCAACATTTCCTTCTGTTATACATAAGGTCACTAAGAGTAGGAGCCAACTCAACAGTACCTAACAACAACAACAACAACATAGGCAACTGGCATTTCTCCAAAAAGAATAGCAATGTCTCCATCTGATGCTACATGAAGAGATTATTGACTCACTTAATGAGGATTCCCAGGGATGGGCTGGGGCACGTACAACTTCAGAAAGCTTCTCAGGCAATTCAACAGTATGTCTGTAGTTACTACTCCCTGAGCTAGTTGGTTTCTAAGATTCTCTAAATTTCTGTATTTCTTTTTTACATTTTATGATAATGAACAACACACACAACTACCTATCATGAGAGTTTCAAAGAATCAAGCCTTCTGAGCTTTGTTAAAGAAAAAAAAAAAAAAAAATACTTTCATTTTAAAAGTAGAGCATTTGAGAAACAAACAAACCCCTATAAGTAGGTAACCACAGTGGCTATCTGTCATAATAGAAAAATTAAATTTTATAGTTAATCTAAAAGCTTCATTTAAACCATTAAAAAATACATTCTTCCAAACCCAGTACGACAACTGGTAATTCTGATTCTGATTATTCTGCCCTTCTTTACCCTGATCACTCTCTAAACAGGCATGTTAGTAAAAGGTTAACAACTTAAAGAACTAAAAGTGGCAATGGCAGCAGGAAAACAGTGGACCTGGAAAATGTACAAACTGTAATTAAATCGGAGTTGACTGCATCTCATTCTTCATGCTAAATGAAATGGTGGAACCCAAAGGTGTCACAAAACCCTATACTGCTCTGTGATTTCCATCTATAAGTATACCAAAGAGCCAGTTTTAACATATATATCCAATATTAATAATCTAAATTTTCCTGTAATAATGGTTTAATTATATTAGCAAATTATTTTAGTGCCCAGGCAGGAATCATGAAGAGTAACTTGGAAAATGTTGAGGCTTCCATTTTAAACCAAAGATTTAACAACAATGGCACATTATATATTTTATTGAGGTGATTTTCACACTTCAGCAGCAATGATACTGGCCAGTTCCAGCAGAGAGACATATTCCTTGAATTGTATGTTTTCAATGAAAAGATGGGTTTTTGGGAATTTTCTCCCAAACTGTGACTACGAAGGTAATATCTTCAAGTGAAATGACTGATAATTTTTATAATTATAAATTTAAAGTTGTGTTGAATTTACCTGCGTACAGGTTTCAAAAATAAATGTTTTCCATAATATTCTGGAGGAAATATATCCAATGTCTTCCCTAAGGTCTATCAACCTTTAGAAAGTTGTTACTCATTTCAAAATGCTCACCAACAAATTATGCTTATGAAAGTAGTAATTCCTACTTAGCACAAAGACAGGGGTTTTAAAATATATCATCATAAATCCTATATGGTAATTTAAATCATACTTGTGAAACCAGAAAATAATTTAGAAGATACTGAAATGAAACAAAAAGCAATTGCATTAAACACCTCCACGTGGGCATATTTTAAAATACCCCTCAGGTTGGAATGTTGGCAACATTTTAATAACACAGACTAAGTCCGCTATAGAAGTTTCAATCAGCCATACTGGTGATACTCTTACAACAGTAAAAATCAGAACATTTCTAGAAATGAAATGCTTATTCCCCATGCACACACACACAAAATAAATGCATTAGGTTATTCTACTCTGGAAATGTTTATCTTTTAGATTAAAAAAAAACACACACACACATTTGGTTGTGGCTATTTTTCTTCTTCCCCATATAGCCACACAGATTCACAATGAGTTTTCATGTTTTGAAATACAGATATGCTCAAACTTTTACATACTCCTAACACTTAATAGAAATTTACGCCTCCGGCGAGATTACCTTAAGCAATCTAATTGCGGTCAGCCAGCATGTCCTACTCTGCTCTTCTTCCGCACAGAGCATTTTCAGGTCTCGGGGCCCTCCTGCTTTGTTAGGCTAGAAGGCCACAGCACATTGTTTATCGTTAATGCATATCTTGAAGGTAACACCTGTTGAAATAAAAGCCACTAAAATTCTCCTATATATAAGAGGAAGCTATCTCTTTTAAAAAGAAATTAAAAGAAACCCAAGCTTACCTAAAAGGCTGAGGCTTGCTTTATTCATCTATCAAAATATTAAGCCTGTACCTTAAAGCAGAATCCATAGTTAGTCGGCGCTCCGTGTTTTTTTTTGCCTGCCAGTGACACATAAATATCACTATTGCCAAACTCGCTGAAAAACTGCAAATGCCGAGGTTCCTTTAAACAAAAAAAAGTGTTGAATACATATTTTTACACTTTTTGTTTGTGTTTCTATTATATTACATAATTTATACCTTGGGCAAAAATTATTCCAAACAGAATTTCAGTATACAGAAACAAAAAGCAAACGAAAACTAGGTTACCATATCCTTAAATAACCAGGAACTGGATACAATTTGATTTAATTTGGGAAGTCACAGTTTGTTCATAATTTAACTTCAAATAGTACAAAACAATGCACCTTCCAACTATAAAATTATTCTTTTTAACCACCACCGAGAATCCCTTAGATTCCTTTCGGAGGGTGAGAAGAGAGCAAAGAATGGCTTTTCGAAATGATTTTCCTATCTAGGTTTCAAAGGATGGCAGTTCGACAAGGGGAAGAAGCCTGGTTTGAGCTTCCAGAGAAGTTTAGAGAAGAAAAAGGAGAAAGAGAAGATGATTTCTGTCTGGTGCAAGCTGGTCATCCTTCACATGTGTGTCCCTCATGAACACACCACACTCCTCAGGAATGACATCCCTCATCTCTTAGGGACACACCAGTGGAGGACAGACAGGCTTCACAACTCTCCTCCTATAAGAAGGAAGCCTGCACAGAATAATTCAGGGAAATTACCTGCCACTGGAATGTGTCTGATTTTCAAGGCGAAGTGGAATCCTGAATGGCTATTTTTCCTCTGAGAAATCCAGGAGATTTGGAGTTGGTCATGGGATATCACCAGGTCATGATATTCTCTGATAGGTTAATACCTGGAGAAATACTTAACCCTGGGGTAGAAAATATAATCAAAACTGACCAAAGCTCACTTGTTCTTTAAAACCTGGCAATTCTAAGTGTGAACTCAGGTTAGGAGCATCATAATCACCTTGGGAGCTTGTTAGAAAGCTCCCGAGGGCTCATGCCAAAACTACTGAATCAGAATCTGCATTTTAAAATGATCTCCAAGTCATCTACACGCACATTAAAATTCAGAAGTGGTGCTCTAAAAATCCACAACATTCAGCGATGTGAGCAATCCCATTCAAATTCAAAGAAATTCCAGTTATTTACCAGGAGCTTTTTATCTATCCCATTTCTGATAATTGGTAGAGCAAGCATTTCTCTGTATGTCAGTATTCTCAGGCATTTTGATTTAATGACTAACTCCAGTTCACAACTCCATGGAAAAATAAGGCAGAAACAAAAATTATTAAAAAAAAAAAAAAAAAAGCCTAAAACCCTTAGAATAAGGAGGATGAAGGAGAAAGATATTCTTATCGCCATGGCTTATCCATTTTATTCCTTCATAGAAACTGGTTTCCAGTAAACAAATATTTGATTTCTATGCAGATGGCACAAAGCCATCCCTTCCAATGATATCGCAGAAGTCAATGGACCTGAGTCACTCGGATGTGAGAAAAGGGCATCTTAAGAAACACTGGAGGCATGATCGGTGTCCTCTCTCGGCTGAATTGTATCCCATTACTGCAGACACATTAAGGCCTACGGCACTACGGGACTATGAGGATGAGTTGGATAGTTGCATAGCTAAACATGTGCGTGTGTACATCAGGGCAAAGTTGGAGAGGAGGGTACTCAGAGGTTTCTCTGTTAATATGTCCTGGCCACAGCCCCAAGGCTTGTAGCAGTGTGTATCTAACTCTCATGCAGTTTACATCTTTAAAAAGGAAAATAAATCGAGACCTCCTTAAAAAAGGGACAGAAAATGGCATCCTTGCAGGTAGAAAAGTCATATTAAATAATAATTTTTACTAAGGTCATAATCATTGAAGCTACCTAATATCCTCAAATTTTTTCTTTGAGGGTTAACTTAAAATCATTTTCATGTACAGGCTATGGAGCATGGGTTTGCTAAGAAGAGGTTAGAAAGAAGAATATTATGTGTTGATGGATAACAAAGTCAGATACTCTCTGAAGTGACCTAAGGTCTGCCCTGAGAATGGAGGTTTAATGCTTACTATTTTGTCTATTTTTATTTTGTCTATTTTTTTTTTTTTATCTAGTCAAGGGGAAGGCCATTGCGGAGATAAGCGAATGGATCCGGTAGAAGCAAGAAGGGCTGTTTTGTTGTAAAATGGGGCAGGGAGGGAAACGAGGTGAAGGATGAAACAAAAAATGTAATGGGTGTGGGTTTTAATGAGAAGGCTGTTAGAGAAGTTTAAGAGTGTAGGAATTAAATAGACATGATCATCTCCTCCAATGACGAAATGATAGTGCGATAAACATGATTACTAGATTGAGAAACCACTTTTCTCCGATGTTAAAAGTAAAAAAATTTGATCCAGTTTAAAACACTCTCATATGTTATTTTGTACATTAACAGTGGAAAAGAGCTATCTCATTAAAATGGTTAAGAAAACGTCTGACTTTAAGAGCAAAGTGAGTAAATATTCATCCTAACATTATTTATGATAGAAAAATTTGAAAACTAGTTTAAATGTTCAAGAAAGATTAGTTAAATGCATCCATATGACAGAATACTAGGTAGTAAAACAATGTCATATACTTATAAATAAGAGATTTATGCAAGGGGATAGGTTACTAAACTAGTAGAAACTCATTCCACGAAGCATTCCACCACTCACACCACAACTGAAAAACAAACAAGCAAAAAATGCACAACAAAAGCAACAAAGGAAAGCCACATATGAGGAAAATGAAAAAAATTATGAGAGAATAGCAAAGGAAAATCTGGAAAAGAGCCAAGTATTACTCCTTTACAGCTCCATATTCCTGGCTGGACCATTGCCCAAATATCTGGTTTTCATTATTAGCTATGTTCTAGGCATTTCCCTTTGGGTATTTCACATTCATCCCAATATATCTACAACTAAGACCATTATCTTTCTTCTTCATAACCTTCGAGAAAATCTATTCCTGTGTATTCTACTACAGCATTTTCTATTCCTTTCTTTCTCTAAGAACATGTTTGACTATGTCCTCTTCTTTTATACCAAATCAGTCACCAAAACCTGGCCATATGACATTTACTCTAGTATCCATCCCTTTCTTCTCCCTCCACTTCTTATCCTAAATTAGGTCACCATCACGTCTGACCTGGGTTACTGAAATTATCATTTAATTAGCACCCTATCTCTCTCTCTCCTCTATCTTGTCTCTCACCCTGCCATCCTGCCTCCCTTGCTCCTTCCCTCTCACTCTCTTTCTCCCTCGTTCTCACCTTGATTTTTTAAGTTCTCCCAGACACAGGGTCACTATGAGTCAGAACTGACTCAAGGGCAGTGGATTTGGTTTGGATTTATGGCTAGACTACCTTCTTAAAACATTCTTTTAATCATTTCACTTACTTGCTGGAAAAATTTAAATGGCCTCCTAAAGCAAAATACATACAAATTACTTTAAAAAGTAATTTTCTCTTCCAAAAAGTTCTCTGTGTTTTGGTCATGCCCTTCTTCCATTGGAAATAATTTCTCCTCTTGTTTCAATCTACCTGCTTACCACCCATTGTTCAAAGGCCTAACTCAAGCTTTTGAACTCAAGGAAAAAATGAAAATAGTGTAAAAAAATTAACAGTTACTTTGAAATATTTTTGAAATGCAGAGTTAAAATTAAAGCTACTCAAATAATTTCTTAAAATCTAGGTTCCATAGTGAATCCAGGACTGGAGTTTTGCAACCCAGAAAGTCTGAGATAACTGCAAAATAATACAACAAAGAGGACTATCTTGGATAAGTAAACTCATGCTCAGCAAAAATCACAAATCAGATAAGAAAATATCACCCTAAGAGCCTACGGGCTTAGCCAATAATCAAAACTAGGGTGAAGAAATAATATGGCAAACTAAAAAACAGTTTTATAAAGTATGTTTAGAATACTCAAAAAAATAAATCAGGGAATAATATATTTGGATTGAGAATAAAATGCTATTAAAAATGGAAAGAAATGGAAAAGAATCAACTGGACATCTGAGAAGTAAAATATATAATCATGGGGGAAAAACTGAACATACCTATTGAAAACTACAATTGGTTCAGCTGAAAAGGAAATTAACATTGGAATATGGAAATAAAGCACTCAGAATGCAGCACGAAGACATAAAAAGATGGAAAACATGAAAGAAAAATTAAGAACTATGGAATACAGAGAGAAAATGCTACTGAAAATGTGAAGGATCAAATAATGAGAAAGGAGAATAAATAAATAACAGATGAACATTTCCAGTGTAGCAGAAAATTATGAGTTCAAAGATTGAAAGTATATGCTGAGAATCAAGTAAGATTTAGCAGACTACATGCTTCAACAGACCTAGAAATATGGTAGGGAAACTACTGAACACCAAGAGTTATGCAAATATTTGAAGGAAAAAAAAGAGAGAGAGAGAGGAATGACAGATTATCTATAAGGAAGCAACAATGTCACCAGCAAAAGTAGATACAGGTAGTCCCCGACTTACAACAGGGTTGTGTTTCAATGACTCCATCATAAATCAGTTCTGACATAAATCTCTCTCTCTCTTTTTTAGTTTTCATTATTATTGCCTTTTATCATCAATATCTTTATAAATCCAATCTTTATTTGTCTTTGGGGGTTGGAAACATTACATAGAAACTTACAAAGAATAAAAAGCATCAGCAAACTACATGCTGCAATACAGCATGTATTACTAACGATAAGATGTACAAAAAAAAAAGAAAGCCAGTTGTAAGGTCGGTTCATCATAACTTGAATATGTTATAAGCTGAAGACTACATGTATATGAAAATAGAATTAAAATAAAATAACCTCTCATGAAAACTCTCAGAAGTATTTTTACTTGGAAGGTATCACTCCACTGCATGAAAAGTCTACACTACATGGCATAGTCTACATATAGACCAGATTATATAGAAATATAAACTACATGTGTATTTATATAATTATATATATGTACACGTACATCAGAGCCCTGGTGGCACCGTGGTTAAGAGCTTGGCTGTCAACCAAAAGGTTGGCAGTTCAAATCCAAAAGCTGCTCCTTGGAAAACCTATGGGGCAGTTCTACTCTATCCTAAAGGGTCGCTATGAGTCATAGACTCAATGGCAACAGGTTTAGTTTTTTTTTTTTTTTTTTAATACGTACATCTGCATATGTATATTTATGTAACTGCATTTGTAGGTGTATATACACAGATACATTCATCCCTAATCATAATGTAACTTCTTGTAGGAATTTACAATCTAGGTAAGAAAATAAACACAAAAAAGAAGTAAAGAACAATTAAGGACTCAGTTGGATGCTATTTACTGCATCAACATCAAGAGAAGTTCAGATATAGTCAAGTCTAGCAGTATGACCTGGGTAAAAAGAAAAAGTAAGAAGTATATTTGGCCTCAGAGATTTGCAGGTCTAGGATAAAGAAAAAGGAGGTGAATTTAGAGTGGAAAAGAAATGAGTGGTGCCTGTGGTAGGTAATAAGAGCATTCAAATTTCATCAAAGAATGCATGTTGAAACTAGTGGGAAATAACGCTGAATAGTTAGGTTTGAAACAGATTATGTAACTGTTTGGATTCCAAAAAAAATTACCAACTCTTGACATCAAATAATCAAATTTCAAATATGACAGGGTAAAACCCGTTTGATTTTATGTCATTCGAGACACATCACTGACATATCAACTTACCTTTGATGTCCCTTTAGTAGAAAAATATAAACCAGATCTTCTTAGAAGGAAGTAAATCTTTTTCCAGGACTTCTTTCCCTGTTCTTTTGCATGTAAAAAGCCATGGATTTCAGGGTATGTGCTTGAACTCAAAAACATCTGGAAGAAAAATTAGATATTTTGATACTGTTATTAAATGAAGGAGATCATCACCTTATAAAGTTAACATTTCAAATATGATCATGTAAACTCACACAGCATCGACACTACTTAGACCATTTCAGAAATGACAATATACACAAAACAGAAAATAAATCAGAGAAACTTTTGAAAACCTGAGGCAAGTTCCAGATGAAAGTATGTTTACAAAATATACTTTCTAAGTAATCAGTGCTTAGACAATGAAAATTATAAGCAATTTGAACATCCTTCAAAAAGAATTCATCTATCGAGTTAAGATCTGATATTTCTCATCCTTTTCCATGATTTCCCCAAAGATTGCAGGTCTACCTATCAAGTTCATTATGGGATAACTAAAGCCACAATTGTGTTCAGCAGTAAGTTAAGCCAAGTACACCACCTTGATGAAGGTAAAGCAAACAATCTCTTCTTTGCCTTCTATGGTTCTAGTTTGTGGGGAGATAAGGCAAGGTGTATTTTCCAAAGAGAACTGCGATAGTATCTTCCATCCCACAGGCTCTTTTGCAATGTGACCTTGCCACTGAATCATCAAGAGGTGGAATCTGTTTCTCCACCCACTTGAAACTAGGCAAGGCTTGTGACTGCTCTAAAAGAATATGGTGGAATTAAAAGGATACCCTGGCGGCATAGTGGTTAAGAGCTACAGCTGCTAACCAAAAGGTCAGCAGTTCAAATCTACCAGGTGCTCCTTGGAAACCCTATGGAACAATTCTACTCTGTCCTATAGGGTCGCTATGAGTGGAATCGACTCGACAGCAACAGGTTTGGTTTGGTTTTTAGTTCTAGGCATAACCCATGAACAGCCTGGTGGCTTCCACTTCTTATCTCCTGGAAGCCAGCTGTCATGTAAGAAATGTGACTACCCAGACTACCATGTGGTAGAAGTTCAAGCCAACTGGAAATGCCCTGGAGGATGAAACACCAGAGGGAGAGGGGGAGAGAGAGAGAGAGAGAGAGTGCCTGAGGAGCTACGAGACAGCAGATGTGTAGTGAAAAAGCCATCTTGGAAGGAGATCCTCCATCCACAGCCATTGAATCCATGTGCATTAGAGCTTACCTGCCCAGCAAAATCCTTCCTGAATTCCTGATCCACAAAATTGTTGGCAGAATGTGAGTCGGTATTTTAAGCCATTAAGTTCTGGAATAGTTTGTTAAACAGTAATGAACTGAGACAGTGGGCATGTGCTGGTAGGAAAATGAGAATGAAAAGGAATAGCTCTATCTGAGTGGCTATGCTCAGTATCTTTAATGAGATGGTGGAAATGCATTAGTGTCTCATTAAAAGAAGAGAACAGAAACCCCTATGAATAAACAAATGCAAAATGGAAAAACTGAAAGTAAGAGAAATTATTAGCTAAAACAATATAACATTTTAAAAGCTACTCTGGGAAATGCTGGTAGTAGATATATACTTTTTTTTTTTAGAAAATTACTAAAATTTTTTTTATTTTAATGATCCACAGATATTAATTAATTGACATGCAAAACAGGCCGGTAGGTTTTTTTAGTTTGAGTGCTTTCCAAGTTATTAAATCAAACCAATTAAATTTTAAAAAGAAAGTCAGAGAGGTCACACTAGAAAGAAGGGAAACCTTTTAAAAAGTGAAAACATTGCCTCAGTGGAGAGAAGAGGTCAGGGGCATATGCAGGACTATCTGTTTCCAAAGCCCATGATTTTTCTTGTTTTTTATAATTTAACATAAAAGTAATATCAGTATATTATAGGAGAACTCAGATGAGGAGGAAGGACACTCCAACCCACCACCCCGACGTAACACAGTGGTGAAGTGTTCAGAGGGCTGAAATATGGGCGGTCTGGGCACTGCTACCACCGCCGCCTCCCCTAATATTCTGCTGGGGCATTCCCTCTGAAAACGCAGCAGTTTTCAGAAAAATCTCTTGAGACTAATCACACATATAAAATATTCTGATATGCTAAAATTAAATATAACCTATTAAAAAAGCTCATTAAAAACAAGTCTGTGATAGATATGCCTACCCAATATTTTGAAAGTCATAGCTACAGCAGAAATATTAAGTTTTCTTCATTAAAGATCAGAGAACGTTGAATGGGTTTGGAAATGCCCAGGGCTTAGTTCAAACACCAACTGTTATAAAGGCATTGCTTAACATTAGCTTATTAACAACCACCACAGATCTTTTGATGTGAAATTGACTCATCTATCAAAAGTAAAATAAAATAGCTGAAGTCATTTTCTTATTGTAATGAAAATTTCTTAGAAAATGACTACCTCAATCCAATGCCAGTATGGAAGAAATGAACTCAACTGATACAAAACTAAGATGATGATGATGTAATGATGACATAATTAAAACCTGTTGCTGTCGAGTTGATTTTGACTCACAGTGACCCCATAGGACTGAGGAGAACTGCCTCATAGGGTTTCCAAGGAGCAGCTGGTTGGTTAGCAGCCAAGCTCTTAACCACTGAGCCATCAGCGCTCCATGGCATAATCAGATAACTAGTATTCTTAATTCAGCTAAGATTTCATAATTCTATGCAAGTATTTTTATCAGAGTTCTTACAAATTTTAAGTGAAACTAAAACTAATTAGATAACTATTTTATTATATCCTTTTCTCCTCTAATTTAATTGATAAATAGTGTCACAAATAGGACTTAGGGGGTTAATATAGAAGCAAACACTAGATAACAATTAGAAAAATGTCTGCAATTTTACTGGGAACTCTGATTTTTCAAAAGATGAACACAAATCTATAAACATATCACAGAGCGACCAAAACCAAACCTGTTGCTGTTGAATCAATTCTGACTAATAGCAACCCTATACGACAGAGTAGAACTGTCCCATAGGATTTCGGAACAGGTAGATTTGAACTGCTGATCTTTCAGTTAGCAGCTGAGCTCTTAACCGCTGCACCACCAGGGATACATCAGAGAGCAAAGCTCTACAAATTTCCTTTAAGATACATTTTTAAAATGTTTATAATCCTTAGACAATTGGCCAAAACTAAGAAGAAGAATATTGTTAGGTTGGGTTTATTGATTTGGGGCATTCTTTACTCTCAGGTTTTTTTTTTTTTTTTTTCCTTTTCTTTTTAGTTTTACCTCCAGAAAAGAAAAAAAAAAAAACATTCGAGGCATAACATTTCAGAATCTGGGCATATATAAATAAAGATTTCAAAGCTTCCCTTTAGTATGTTCTACATATTGAATAAAAATATATTATACCTGCAAAATCTGTGTGGGGGATATTTCACCATTGGTTTCAGTTGCAAAAGACACCATATGCTCTGGAAAAAAATACTGACAAAAAGATGCAGGTTAAGTTATTCCAAAACTTATGCTAGAAATGGTATGATTATAACCAATAAAGTAGTGAAAAGCAAACATTTTTTAATCCAACGTGTTTAAACCAGTATTCCTAAAATTTACCCAAAGTGCTTTTGAAAATGTAAGCCCCTGGACTCTTACGAGAAGGTATCTTAATGAGAAGCTCTGGATTAGGACCCAAGAATTAACAACACCCCAGATGATGCTATTCCACCTACCCTGAGTTCCCAAATACTGCCCTAAAGTTGGCAATGTACTTGCTCTCACATTTTGTCCCTGAATCCTGCAACCACTCCATAAAGTACTGAAGGACTATTGGCCCAATCTTATGAAATCAAGGCTCAGAGAAATAGTGAGTATGCCCAAGGTCACAAACCACAAAGTACAGGAGCAAGGACTTAAACTAGGGCCAGGGAGCTAAAAGTCCAGTCCTTTCTACCTACCGTTTTCTAAACTTATTTAATCATAAAAATTACCCAGGGTAGTTGTTTAACATAGAAATTCCCAGGTCCCTTCCTAGAGTTTATGATTCAGTAGGTCTGGGTAGGTTCTGGATTCTGTGTTTTTAACAAATACTCCTTTCCTTCTCCCAGGTAATTTTTAGGGCCAGAGAAATCTGGGAAACCACATTCTACTATACTTTCTCTAGGACAGGGTTTTTCAATAGCAGTTTTATTGACATTTTGGTCTGATAATTCCTTGTGGTGGGGAGCTGCCCTGTGCACTGTAAGATGTTTAGCAACATCTCTGGCTTCTACCCACTAACACCACCCCCAGTGGTAATAACCAAAAATGTCTCGAGGTATTGCCAAATCCCCCCCAGTTGAGAACGACTGCTCCAGGCCTATACAATGAATGCCTGGCCTTGTTTAAAACAAAAACAAGCACTAAAGTATATTTTTTTTCAACGTGACTTTTAACTTATTGCTTTTAATAAAGATTCACAATAAGAAAACTTTCCCTTCAAATTTGAATTCTATTTAATTTTTATTAGAACTCTTATTTTCTTCGTCAAAGCTCATCCCATTACGCTCCTATTAATAAGTTTAAAATAGAGTGTAAGAGGTCTTTCAGGGTTTGAAAATATTCTATTATGGTGTGTATCACTTATTTTTCATAAAGGATCATTTCAATCCAATTATCCAAAACTTAGTGCAAAACTATGCTACAGCTGCAGAGACAAAGACAATTTAAAATAATGAGCCCAGAGGCTATTCCAACTTCTCCAGATTCTTAGTCTTTATTAGAATGTGACATACATTTATTTTCTTTTAAAGAGAACTACAATGAAAGTAATATTTACCAGATAATGCACTGGTCCTTATTTCTACTTTGCTCAGTAATTACTGCAGTGAAAACAAAATAATTCGGAACAGCAAGCTTCATGTCAATCTTAAATTTCTGGCTAAGTTACAGTTCTACCAACAATTTTCCATCTGTTTGTACTTTAGAAAGTTTCTTATTTAAGTTTCCTAAATTCTGTGAAAAACATTAAAGTATAACATTTTTGTAACTTGAGGACATATGTCATAATTTATTTCCCGAATCAAAATATATGTTGTTTTTTTCTAAAACAAAAGCAAAAGAAGCAATGGTTACCCCAACTAGGTTTCCAAGTATTTTTTAATAAAATAATTTTTCCAAATCACTCTTAATTCAGATTTTTGTCAGCATGGTTAAAAATATTTCTCCTGTGTATTTGAACTTCTCAGTACAATGCTGACTAATCATTGTTAGAGTAAGAAGAAATGTGACTACAATTTAAAATGACCAGATTTTTATCTACAAACAGAGAATTATATTTCATTTATAGTGACTCTCTTCTTAGCATAAAATTAAAGGAATGTAACTGATTTTTTTCTATAATTATTAATGGATATTTCACTTACCACTGGGTTTTTAAAGAATTCATATTTGGCATAATTTTTTCTAAAGTATAGCTTATTCTCTTCTTCCATTCCCCAGTTGGACAGCACTTCAATCACCAGTTCGTGGTCTTCTATCGTTCTTTCTGTAAAGAATGTTTAATGAATATGCTGTAGATAGATATATGTGTGTGTGCGTGTATATATTTACACATACATTCATAGACACATAAAAATATGCACGTATCCTTATTTAATGTAGCAAGAGCAACTCAATTCTGAAATAGCAAACTGATGAAATGTCTCATCAATTTTGAATTAGTAATGTTGATTTTTATAACAAGCAGATTATAATCTGGAAAACGAGAGGGATATAAAATATCACAATGCACTTTTTGCTAATTGTTGTTGTTGGGTGCCAATGAGTGGATTTCAACTGATAGCGACACCATGTGACAGGGTAGAACTGCCCCATAGGGTTTTCTAGGCTGTACTCTTTATGGGAGGAGATAGCCACGTTTTTATCCTGCCAAGCCGCTGGGTAGTTTTGAACCACCTGCCTTTCTGTTAGCAGCCAAGCACTTAACCATTGAGCCACTAGTGCTCCTTTGCTAATTGTTAGTCTCCTTTTATTGTTTAGTAAATTACAAGTTTGATAACAAATCTGCATTAAGAATATGGGAGCTATTTTTTCTATACATCTTCTCATGTTGCCAAAGCTAAAAAAAGACTTTAAGATGGAAGAGGTCACCCCAATAGATATGGAAAATTTTCACAGGTTCAATACGCATTTAAGATACAGAATCTGGATGACTGAGAAAAATGAAAATAGATGTTAAAAGGTTTTTAAGACACGCAGATATAAATTTTTAAGAAGCCTAATTTCTTGTGGCACTTTATACTTTCAAAACTAATACTAAGGCAAATATATTTAGTATTAACAATGAAAATAATTAGGTAGGGTGGGAAAGCACTTAGTAGGAACGTTTGTTAAGAGAAGTAAGCAACAGCAACTTTAGAGATGTGAACATAATATGCAAAATTCATATTTTAATAAGAAGTTGTGATGGTCATAGCAATACTATTTATAATAGTCCCAAACTGGAAATTTCCCAATTGCGTATCTTAAGAATGAATAATTAGCATAACAGTCACACAGTGTAATTATTTACTACAACAAAATGGATGAATTTCACAAACATAATACTAAATGAAAAAAGTCAGACACAAAGGGTATACATTATATGATTCCATTTATACAAGGCAGAAGCAGGCAACATTAGTCCCTGGTGTTAGAAATCAGGATAACAGGAAGAGTGGGTGAGCGGGGGCATAAGGGAGAGCACTGGAATGTGAGCAATGTTCTGCTTCTTCATCTGGTTGTTGGTTGTTCAGACGTATGCAATATCTGAGATTTCATCAAGTTGTCCATATAGGGTTTGTTCACATTTTTCAATGTATATTATGCTTCAATAAAAGTTAAAAAAAATGTCAGATTACTAATGCATATCAGGAAACCGACAAGAGCCAAATAAGGAATACAGACATCTGCCATTTTTAGGAATACAGAAATTCTCTGCTTTTTTAGATGCTTCTAGGACCTCTCTGAAAAGTATCTGTGTCTCAGAAACTCAATATTTAGTAGGGATCGGTGACCTACAATACTCAAACCCTTGAAAGTAAAGTCATACTTAAATAGAAGCTTATTCACCTGAAAGGAAGTCCTTCTGAGAGTGCTCACTGAATACGGATGAGTTTGAGCTAAGTGTATATCAACACTCAGGGTTCTATTCCTAACTCAGATTGCTCCTTTTTAGTCTCAATAACTGTCTCCCCTAGCTCCTTCTCCCTAGTCAGACTCAGTCCTTGGCTCAACTCTTTTTTTTTCCTCTCTAAACTAATTCACTCTCCTGTCTTAAGTCATCACAGGTCCTTGAAGTGAAATCTCCAGCTGCACTTGTTTTCACTCAAGTTCTAGTCCAATCGCACCTTTCTTTCGCCTTCAGAATTCTTCTTCCTAAAATTTCCTGTCTCTGTTACTGTTAGTCACTTTTACCACATTCTCTCAAACAAATATAGAATTAAAACTCACCTTTCCCTCTTTTTCTACTTCTGCTCCAAGTCCAAACTCTCCCCAGATCTGAGTGATTCTTCCTCTGTCTCTCACACAACCAACAAGCCCACTTCCCATTGCCACCACGCAATTTAGATATTTACCTTTCCTCATACAGCCTCTTAACTAATCTTCAAACCTCTAGTTACTCGTTCTTCCAACCTGGACACTGATAGCATAGCAAATCTAAAACATTTATATCAATATAACCTCTGCTCAAAAGCTTGTCTACTTCCTACTTGTTATGAGATAAATCCAAACATATAGTCTGACAGTTATAATTTATTCATTCATCCACCCATTAAAGAAATATTTATAGAAGGCCTACAATACACCAGGCACTCATCTGTTGTTGTTAACTGCCTTTGACTGGATTCCAACTCATGGCAGCTCCATGTGGCAGAGCAGAACTGCTCCATAGGATTTTCAAGGCTGTGACCTTTTAGAAGCAGATCATCAGCTCTGTCTTCTGTGGCACTGTTGGGTGGGTTCAAACTGCCAACCTTTCGGCTAGTAGTCGAGCACTTAACTATCTGTGCCACTCAGGCATTCTTGACACTCATCTAGGGGCTGGGAATTTTGTAGTGGGCAACATAGTCAAAACATACTGCCCTCATGGAACTTACATTCTGATGGGAAGACTCAGGGAATAAATAAAGTGTAAACCTTAAAAAGTGGTAAGAAACACTAACAGAGAAAAATTAAAGCAGGGAAAAAGGAGAGAGTACTGAGAGCATTAGGAAAATAAATCTATTTTCAATAGTCTGCCACAGAAGGCCTCATTGAGAAGGTAACATATGAACAAAGACCCAAAGGAGAAGAGGGTATGAGCCAAGCAGATACCTAACAAAAGAGCAAAGACAAAGCTCTTGAGTCAAGAGCCAGCCTAGTATGTTTGAAGTATAGCACGGATATCAATGTGACCAAAGCTGAGTAAACAAACCAGAGAGGACCAGAAGAAGTGGTTAGAGAAGTTATGGCGATCAGCTGAGGGGTTATATGATGTCCTGCAGTCCACAGCAAGGTAGATGAAAAGTCATTTTAAGCAGAGAACGACATGAATTGCTTTATGTTTTTATTTAATCATACTGGCTGTTGAGTAGAGAAATGATTTTAAAAGTCTGGAGTGAAAGCATGGAAACCATTTATTGCACTATTGCAATTACCTAGGGGAGAGATGGGGAGGCTGGGATTAGACTGGTAGCAGTAGACATACTAAGACAGAAACAGATTTTGGCTGTATTTTTAAGGCAGAGCCAATAGGATTTGCTGATAAAGTGAATATAGAGTAAAAAAGAGAGAGGAACCAAGGAAGACACCAAGATTCTTGGCCTAAGCGCTTGGAAGGATTGAGCTGCCATTAATGATGTAAGAAGTCTGTAAGAGGCACTAGATGGGGGAGATCCAGTGAAAACGGAGATGTTGAGTGGAAAGTTGCATCCCTAACAATCTTTTTATCCTTACCTTTGCCTACTTCTCTCATAAACCCAAGTGGTGTTTTCAAGCTTCTGAAACATAAGTACACATTACTAAACCCACTACGTGCTAAGCACTGTATCTATATCTTTGGCAACCGCAGCGGAAAAAATTCAAGATATTAACCAAAGTGTGCGTCTGTTTTGCCAACCTGTCTCTTTGTACCCATTTCCTCTCCTCTACTCGATGGCTGGGTTTACCTCTAAGTACACCATGTATGCTCTGCCCTCAAGATGCATTATAGAGAGAAAAAGAAAAAATGACAGAGAGGTATATTGTTGGCTTTTAAATCATGCCTAGCCAACCCTTCATTGCCTGATACAGGGACCCAGCCCTGTACTCTAGGGAAGAAGCTAGAGTTAAGGGGCTAGAGGGAGAATGGATTTGGAGAATGAGAGGGAGCTAGGTAGTAAGTAGATGGTGCAGGTTCCAAGTGCCTCATATCCTGTCCACTTCCACAACTAGAACTTCTTCAGGATGGGGAGTTGACAATAAAATAATAATAATAATAAAAACTCAGATCAGTTTAAGGGGGAGTGTACAGCTCATACCAGAGTGTAGCCTTAGGAAACCTCCAACCTCAAATAAAAGCCCTGCACCCAACATGGTGGAGAAGCAATAATTGAGTATAATGTCGAGCAGATGAATCCATAGCACCCCAGAATGGGGAACGAGCACTGCGGTACTAATTCTCCAAAAGGAGTACGGAAGGGCTAAGAGAAGACCATGAGCTGAAGGGGCCTGTGAGCTGTACAGGCAATGAAGGGGCTCGTGAGCTTGTACAGGCAATGAGCTTGCAGAGGAGTAAGAGTTTCCATAACGTGAAGAGAAGAATTGGACATGAGTTGGATGAATACTCCTCTTGGGACATAGATGCCACACCAGAGTGCTGGAGGAATGAAGGGAGATCTGGATCTTCAACTGAGAAGATTTAAAAACTCAATTTAACTCACCTAGAGAAACTGAATTGATTATTTACCCCAATAAGGCTGAGAAAAATCCAGAAAGCAAACAAGTAATGGAAGACAAAATGGTCTGCTGTTAAGTAAGTACGCAGGACACTAAGTGTCAGAAGTGATAGAAATAAAGTTACAGAAACAAAGGAAGTTATATCTCTGCATGTCCCAATCTGAGACTTTCTCATTATTGCATTTAATTCTTACAATATCTGTAATAGACTAGATGGTGCCCCCAAAGATATCAGGTCCTAATCCCTGGAACCTGTAAATGTTACCTTCTATGGCAAAGACTTTACACATGCGATTAAGTTAAGGCTCTTGAGAAGCTCCTGGATTTCCCAGGTGGGCCTTAAATGCGATCACAAGTGTCCTTATAAGAGATTGGAAAAGGCAATATGACCACAGCGGCAGAGATTGAGTGATGCGGCCACAAGTCCAGGAAAGCTGACAGCCTCCAGAAACTGGAAAAACCAAGGACCATATTCTCCTCTAGAGCCTCAGAGAGAGTGCAGCCCTGACGACACCTTGATTTCTGCCCAGTGAAACTAATTTTGGACTTCTGGCCTCCAGAACTGAATGAATAAATTTATTGTTTTAAGCCACCAAGTTTGAGGTAATTTATTACAGCAGTCTTAGGAAATAAATACAATACTTATTTGACAGCTAATGATATTGTAAGTTCAGAATAGCTAACCTGCTAACATAAAGAAAACAAAAATCCTCACAACTAGACCAAAAAGCAACATTATGATAAATGAAGAAAAATACTGAAAGTTGTTAAGGATTTCATTTTACCATGGAATCAGCAGTAAGAAATCAGATGACATGTTGTGTTGGCCAAATCTGCTGCAAAAGACCTCTTTAAAGTGTTAAAAAGCAAAGATGTCACTTTCAGGACTAAGTTGGCGCCTGTCCCAAGCCATGGTATTTCCAATCAACTCATATGCATGCAAAAGCTGGACAATGAATAAGGAAGACCAAAGAATTGATGCATTTGAATTATAGTGTTGGCAAAGATTATTGACTAGTAGCATGCATTGCCAGAAGAACAAACAAATCTGTCTCGGAGGAAGTACAGCCAGAACGCTCCTTAGAAGCAAGAATGGTAAGACTTCATCTCACATACTTTGGACATGTTATGAGGAGAGACCAGGCCCAGGAGAACGACATCATGCTTGGTAAAGTAGACAGGCAGCGAAAAAGAGGACTCTCAACGAGATGGACTGACACCGTGTCTGCAACAATGGGCTCAAACATAGCAGCTATCATGAGGATGATGCAGGACCAACATTGTTTTGTTCTGTTGCACATAGGGTCGTTACGACTCGGAACCAACTCGACAGCACATGACAACAACAACCTGCCCAGGATTTGAAGGGCAGCCACGCATCCATCCCCAAAGTTCATGTTTTTTCCTCTGCACAGCATGACCTCTCTGCCGTCCAGGGAGTTCCCACCAGCAAGGTGCCTCCTCTGCTGGGTTTATTTATATCCTGCTCATTTTTTCTGTATCAGACAAAACCTATTCTCTCCTGTCCATGTAGTTCTCATGTTTCAATTGCTTCACATTTTTTTTAAATGTGTTCAATAAATATTTCAAATTAACTGAAAATAAACAACACAGCTTGCGTGAAACAGAAAATAAAATAATTGGCAATATTTCAAATTATATCAATTTTACCCTCCCATGAAAGTAACATAAATCATTTGAAATTGAACTGTGTGAAAAAAAGAAGGAAGTAAAAAAAAAGTGTAAAAACCAAGGTGCATTTGAACTATGACAAATGCACTAAGAAAGAAGAACTAGCGTAGTGTATGCAATGGTTTAATATGTGTGGTCACCAGAGAAGCAGCAGGCTAGTACGGGTTTTATTGCCTACCTGCAAACAAAGGGCAGAACACAGATCAAGAAAGGAAAGATAAAATATCTGCAGAAAATTTCACGGAACTGTAATACCAAATGTTTAAATAATGAAATCAGTAGTGATCAGGAAAATATTAGGGTAATCTTAAGAAGAAAAATGTCTTCAAATATGGCTAGCAAAAACTAGAGTGTATGTGAGAAAATAAAAGGCAGACTTTCCATTCCTTCAAAGATTTCTGGCACTGTTCTATTGAAAATTCAGACATCATACAGAGAAGGCAAAGAAATGAAATTCTGGAGCATCAAATGCAACTACTCTTTCTTTACCATGTGTCTGGTAGAGTGATAGAGACAGAGCTTCCTTATAATAGAATCTATATTTTTTTTCAAAATTATATCAGATATTCTTTTTAAAGTTATATATCAGGCCTAAATTTTTTTTTTTTTTATATCAGGCCAATTTGAATGCACTCAACTTTCCCTCAACAAAGTCTTATTATTTTATACAGCTGATGCTACGATAACTCAAATAACTTGGAGGCATAATTGATTATCAATTACTGTATTTTTACACAAATAATGCACATATTGTAAGTTTTGTGTCAATTGCACAGCCCTCGCACTAGTCTCATAAGAGTGCTATGCCACGCGTTACATGGATGAGCATGTTAGTTGCTAAAAATATGGCGTGACATCTTACGGAATGCTGGCTTTTTTTTTTTTTTTTTTAAACGCAGTTATCTATAACTAAATAAAGGCCTCAACAGGGAGAAAGATAAACATGAAGATACAAGATGCCTAGATGAACTATTTGGAGAGGAAAAGAAAAACACTTAAGGGGAAGATGGAACACTGCTGTAGGCCAACTTGTTCTTGCCTCGGTCCAGCCATGAAATATAATCACTGAGATGTGAAGACAAAGGAAAAACAAAATAAACCAAATTAAAATGAAACATTAGCCCCAATGATATCCAATAAGCTTTTTCTTGATTCTTCTTTAGTTCTTTTCTAAAACCAATAGATTTTAACCAATTAAATAATCCTTCTAAATAACTCATATAACTATAGTAGCAAAAGGAAGCATATCCATTCTATAACCAGGGGCTCTTTGAGTTACCATTTGACAAACGATCTTAGGCAGTTTTCATATAAATCCATCACGATTATTTTAAAGGCATTATATAAATAAATTCATACATTTATCTAAAATACTATATTAAATACATTAAAACTTCACAAATTCAAATCTATTTAAAAATTATTTTTTAGCTCCTGGAAACTGATTTATAAATGTCAAATACCACTCATTTGTAGGTTAAAAAAAAAAAAAAAAACAGAAAAGAATCCCTCTCAAATCACTTCAAAGCAGCCTAACCAAAAAGGAGAAAAAAGCAAGGAAAGGCTTCAAAAACAAAAAGAAAGCTTTATTTAAAAACAAAAACAAAAGCTTCATATTGCTTTAGGTTTCATTTTTGTTTCTGATAGTTCACTGAGGTCTTATCTTAATAGAATGAAATATTACCAAATAATAACTACTTGTAATTCTTTTTCTAAGTTTCAGAAGCATTTTCCTTAAAATAAAAGAAGGGGAAGAATAAAGGGAGAAGTTTCTTCTGAAACTGTTGATTTAACTTCAAAGCCGTTTTAAAAACCTCAATCCTCCAGGAATGGAAAGTGTTCACCTGTGACCTGCCTCATTTCTTCACTGAATCTACTGAAAGTAGAGCGTGGGGCTCAAAGAGAAACCTGAGTCCCCACTCTTCTCATCACTTGATAAGAGAAGAAACAAAAGTGGCTTTTACCTCTAATTCACCCAGAAAACAATTCTTTGTATACCTTTGTTACAGGAAACTCCAGAAGACAAATGGTCCTTGTACTTTTCTGTGCTAGGTAGAAACTACATACATTTTGTCAGTCTTATTTTCAGATAAAATGAACAGCCTCCGACCAAGCAAAACAAAAACTGGAGAAGCAAAGAACAAAACAGGGTTCAATTTCTAAACGGTTTCTTAACTTAAGAAACTACTTAATACAGGCAGGATCCCCTGGAAAATTGCCACTACCAGATTCAGCTCCCCAAGGGCAATAACAGGAAAATCCTGATACTTAAGCTTGATGGCTACAGAGGCCTTGCAGCTCATTCTTCAGCAAATGGAAACAGCCCTCCTCTAAACTTAGACTTAAAAATCACATGTACTCATGTAAAGCCTGACTTTTCCACAAAGTGTTTGCATATATATTATTTCCAAAACGAATAATCACCTGAAGAGCTTAGAGCCAGTTTTTATAAATTCTGAGTTACACAATGCACCAATTAAGGACTTAAAAAAAAAAAAGGACTACACTGGGTAAATTTCCGTCTGGGAATGGTGTGTGATTCCTGCAGCTTCTTTTCTGAGTCTCTTCCTTCTATGTCTGTATCACTTGTAATTTGTCCCTTAAATTATGGGATATAAATACCTTACAGTTTAATGCAATTTAGTTCAACATTTATTTTTCCCAGATTTTGGGACACAAAGATCCATATACATGCAGGTTCCCAGCTCTCATAAAATTACTGTTAAATTTTAATAATACAGTCACCATTAAGATAGTCACAGAGAATGTTAACGGTAGAACAGAAGATGGACACTGGGCCCAGCCTCTGGCTTCAGGAAGGTATCTGAAGTAAGTCTTTAAAAGTCCATCTAAAAGTTTTTGACAATTTTTTTTTTTCTGTGTATTAAAAAAATACATTTCCATTACAGGAAATCTGAAAATCACAGATAAGAGACAATTACAACCATCTTTAAAATTACCAACCAGGAATATGCACTTAATATTTTAGAAAACTCCCTTCTCGTCTTTTTCTCTGAGTCTGTATGAGTGTACGTGCATATGTTTTTCATAACATTTAGGGAACATTTTATATATGTTTATATACTGCTTTCATTCAATCACCATTACAATCTTACATTTGTCCATAAGAGTGTTCTAAGCAAGAATTTCAAAAATTTGATCAATAGCTGTATAACATTACATCCTACAGATATACCATGATTTATAACATCCCCTTATTATCTTTAGGTTTTACTTTTTTAGTTAATTGATATTGCAAATAATGTTGCTTTGAGCAGCCTTACATCTAATTCTTTTCCAAAATTTGCTTGTTTTCCACACCCACCTACAGCATTTACTTTGGAGCAACAGCTCCCAGGACACAATTCATCCCCAGCAATGCTCATGCCCCTTGCACCACTCTGTTGTTTCTGGGATTTGCAGTTTCCTAATGGATGTACAATGTTCCGCTGCTCTTCACAAGGTTTCACTGGCTAATGCTTTCCAGAAGTAGACTGCCAGGTCCTTCTTCCTAGTCTGTATTAGTCTGGAAGCTCAGCTGAAATCTATCCTCCATGGGTGACCCTGCTAGTTATCTGAATACCGGTGGCATAGCTGCCAGCATCACAGCAACACACAAGCCCACACAGAACGACAAACTGACAGACACATTGTCTGATATAGTGCTGGAATATGAGCCCCCCCAGGTTGGAAGGCACTCAGAAGATGACTGGGGAAGAGCTGCCTCCTCAAAGTAGAGTCGACCTTAATGACACGGATGGAGTAAAGCTTCCAGGACCTTCATTTGCTGATGTGGTGTGACTCAAAATGAGAAGAAACAGCTGCAGACATCCATAAATAATCGGAACCTGGAATGTACGAAGTATGAATCTAGGAAAATTGGAAATCATCAAAAATGAAATGGAACACATAAACATCGATATCCTAGGCATTAGTGAGCTGAAATGGACTGGTATTGGCCATTTTGAATCGGACAATCATATAGTCTACTATGCTGGGAATGACAACTCGAAAAGGAATGGTGTTGCATTCATCATCGAAAAGAATGTTTCAAAATCTATCCTGAAGTACAACGCTGTTGGTGATAAGATAATATCCACAGGCATGCAAGGAAGAGCAGTTAATACGACTATTATTCAAATTTATGCACCAACCACTAGGGCCAAAGATGAAGAAATAGAAAATTTTTATCAGCTGCTGCAGTCTGAAATTGATCGAACGTGCAAACAAGATGCATCGATAATTACTGGTGATTGGAACGCAAAAGTTGGAAACAAAGAAGGATCGATAGTTGGAAAATGTGGCCTTGGTGATAGAAACAATACCGGAGATCGAATGATAGAATTTTGCAAGACCGACGACTTCTTCAGTGCAAATAACTTCTTTCACCAACATAAACAGCAACTATACACATAGACCTCACCAGATGGAACACACAGAAATCAAATTGACTACATTTGTGGAAAAAGACGATGGACAAGCTCAATATAATCAGTCCAGGCAAGGCCAGGGGCCAGCTGTGGAACGGACCATCAATCGCTCATATGCAAGTTCAAGCCGAAACTGAAGAAAATCAGAGCAAATCCACGAGAGCCAAAATATGACCTTGAGTATATCCCACCTGAATTTAGAGACCATTTGTAGAAGAGATTTGACACATTGAACACTAGTGACCGAAGACGAGACGAGTTGTGGAATGACATAAACAACATCATCCATGAAGAAAGCAAGAGGTCACTGAAAAGACAGGAAAGAAAGAAAAGATCAGGATGGACATCAGAGGAGACTCTGAAACTTGCTCTCGAACGTCGAGCAGCTAAAGCAAAAGGAAGAATTCATGAAGTAAAAGAACTGAACAGAAGATTTCAAAGGGCAGCTCAAGAAGACAAAGTATTATAATGACATGTGCAAAGAGCTGGAGATGGAAAACCAAAACGGAAGAACACGCTTGGCGTTTCTCACACTGAAAGAACTGAAGAAAAAATTCAAGCCTCGAGTTGCAATAGTGAAGGATTCTATGGGGAAAATATTAAACAACGCAGGAAGCATCAAAAGAAGATGGAAGGAATACACAGAGTCATTATACCAAAAAGAATTAGTCGATGTCAACCATTTCAAGAGGTGGCATATGATCAGGAACCGATGGTAGTGAAGGAAGAAATCCAAGCTGCTCTGAAGGCACTGGCGAAAAACAAAGCTCCAGGAATTGATGGAATATCAATTGAGATGTTTCAACAAACAGATGCAGCACTGGAGGTGCTCACTTGTCTACGCCAAGAAATATGGAAGACAGCTTCCCCGCCAACTGACTGGAAGAGATCCACATTTATGCCTATTCCCAAGAAAAGTGGTCCAGTCAAATGGGGAAATTATATAACAATATCACTAATATCACACGCAAGCAAAATTTTGCTGAAGATCATTCAAAAACGGCTGCAACAGTATATTGGCAGGGAACTGCCAGAAATTCAGGCCAGTTTCAGAAGAGGATGTGGAACCAGGGATATCACTGCTGATGTCAGATGGATCCTGGCTGAAAGCAAATAATACCAGAAGGATGTTTACCTGTGTCTTATTGACTATGCAAAGGCATTCGACTGTGTGGATCATAACAAATTATGGATAACATTGTGAAGAATGGGAATTCCAGAACATTTAATTGTGCTCATGAGGAACCTTTACATAGATCAAGAGGCAGTTGTTTGGACAGAACAAGGGGATATTGATTGGTTTAAATTCAGGAAAGGTGTGTGTCAGAATTGTATTCTTTCACCATACCTATTCAAACTGTATGCTGAGCAAATAATTCGAGAGGCTGGACTATATGAAGAAGAACAGGGCGTCAGGATGGGAGGAAGACTCATTAACAACCTGCATTATGCAGATGACACAACCTTGCTTGCTGAAAATGAAAAGGACTTGAAGCACTTACTAATGAAGATCAAAGTCCACAGCCTTCAGTATGGATTGTACCTCAACATAAAGAAAACAAAAATCCTCACAACTGGACCAATGAGCAACAACATGATAAACGGAGAAAAGACTGAAGTTGTCGAGGATCTCATTTTACTTGGATCCACAATCAACAGCCATGGAAGCAGCAGTCAAGAAATCAAAAGACACATTGCATTGGGCAAATCTGCTGCAAACGACCCCTTTAAAGTGTTGAAGAGCAAAGATGTCACCTTGAAGACTAAGGTGCGCCTGACCCAAGCCATGGTATTTTCAATCCCATCATATACACGTGAAAACTGGCCAATGAATAAGGAAGGCCGAAGAAGAACTGATGCCTTTGAATTGTGGTGTTGGGGAAGAATATTGAATATACCATGGACAGCCAGAAGAACAAACAAATCTGTCTTGGAGGAAGTACAACCAGAGTGCTCCTTAGAAGCAAGGATGGCGAGACTGCGTCTTACATACTTTGGACGTGTTGTCAGGAGGGATCAGTCCCTGAAGAAGAACATCACACCTGGCAGAGTACAGGGTCAGCGGAAAAGAAGAAGACCCTCAAAGAGGTGGACTGACACAGCGGCTGCAACAATGAGCTCAAGCATCACAACGGCACCTAACGACAACAACAACAATGGATGTACAGGCCCTGGGTGGCACAAATGGTTAAGTGTTCAACTACTAACTCAAAACCTGGCAGACTGAACCCACCCAGAGGCCTGGTGATCTGCTTCAAGAAGGTCACAGCCTTGAAAACCCTATGACAGAGTTCTAGTCTACAACACACATGATCACTATGAATCAGAATCAACTTGACAACAACTGGTTTAACTGTTTGTTGTTGCTGTTTTTAATGGCCATATGAGAATCAGAGGCATTAAGAAGTACCTTGGTCAGCTAAAGGAATAGCTTTTCAGCAGCAGAAATCTGAGTCTAGGGACCCACTACACGGAAGAGGCACATGTGTCTCCATGCCTACTCTCAGATGGAAAGGGCAACTGTACATAACCAGGTTAAAGGTAGGGTGATCTCCAGCTGCTCTTCTCTCTCTACCGTGCCCAGAGTGTGGCACTCGGTTATCTGTCAGCTGGGGCAATTGAGAGTTTTCATCTTTATGGTGTTTTCATATATGTGTTCTGGAAAGGGTGAGGGGTTATAATTCACAGTAATTTTCAACTAAAGTAAGCCTTGGAAGATGTATAGCGGTTAGCCAGATGAAGAGTACGAAGTTCCTGAGAAAGGTAACAGTATGAGCAAGGATACCAAGGAGTAGAAACAGTGTAGTGTGTGCAGAAAGCTACAGGCAGGCGCCCAATTTATAAACCAGGAGGAGGGAGGGGTGAAACA
Source organism: Loxodonta africana (assembly GCF_030014295.1). NCBI lineage: Eukaryota > Metazoa > Chordata > Mammalia > Proboscidea > Elephantidae > Loxodonta > Loxodonta africana. The sequence continues at coordinate 82,383,337 of NC_087347.1, read as the reverse complement.
CAAGGGTGAAGATACGAGGGGTAGGCAGGTCACAGGGCACTACAAGCCCTACTGTGAAACTTGGACCCTAGAGTACGGGCTTATTCATACAGGAGAATCGGGTACACACTCAGATGGAAAATTCTGGTACGACCAGAGGCAAGAGGACCAATTGTGAGGATAATGTAATACTCAAGGAGACAGACAATGAGACCTGAACTCAGGTAGTGATAGCCATGAGAACATTTGGGAGGAAAATTCAATGGACCAGGAGGTAGATTAAGTTATGGGCACTTCCCGCTCTTTGCTGGTTTAATATTTTCTGTCTCTGGCCTGCATGTGCCACCGGGGACTCCAAGTCTACACCCAGCTCAGGCCAGGTCTATATGATTCTCTACAGAACATCGCAGAGCACCACCTGTCCTAAAGGCTTCACAGTTACTTCTGCTGGTGATGACGGAGGTCATAATGTGGGTGGCTGGTGGATTACAAGCAGCACAGAAAGTAAGAGTATGTATCAGTTTCAGACAACAGGTAAAACACTAGTGCCTCTTCTGTTACTAAGGGAAAAAAAAAGGGAAAGTGAAAGGGCAGCTCCAAAGAAGGCACGTGGACTGTTTCCTTGGTACAGCTGTGTACTGCTTCAGTCTTACAGAGAGAGCATGGGTATAGCTGCCACATAAAAACTGTTTCATTAAAAGCCTCCAGCCATTCATTTTACTTATTAAAGCCACTCCACAATGATATTCACAATGGAAATCTCTGCTGTCCCTCGCAAAGACCACAAAATACAATTAATTCCTCTTCCAGAGGAGTCTATGGGTATGTGCTTAAGGTATTGTGTTAATTGGCACTGCGTCATACTAAGGCTTCCATTAGGAATCTAAGTGGGAGCAGGACAAACATGGATCCTATAAGGCACCAGAGGACTTAAAACTGAAGTTCCCCGCCCTCTTCTTACACACTGATTAGAAGACAGGGAAGTCCATCTTGTGAACTAGAGTGACACCCAGTGGCTATGAAGTGAAACATGCCAGTTACAAAACATGGTTTATTACACCAGGAGGGAGTAGGAAATACATGTTGCTATACTCCCATTTTAAATTCAGTGTCTACAAAACTGTGTATACAGCTAGAACCTCATCATAACATGACCCAAAATTAGGCAAATCAGAGATTCCTAACAAAATCAGGATATTTAAGTACCGTCTATGGCTTACTCTGCCTATTAAGATCCTCAGCCATGTATATTAACACTTATGGGCAGAGGATATGAAATACTGTTACTGTAATCCAAGTTCCATAGATAAGATTGCCAGTCATGTTGTTTATAAATTCAAAATCAGGTAATTTCCAACATGACCCTTTTGCTCAGCCAGGAGGGTTTGGTCTAAAGTGAACTAGGCAGGATCAGCTCAATACCTACAATTTCAATACTACCTGGGTAATATTTTCAGGTTTCTCTGAAAATGTTCTTGGGGGTTCAAAATGTACATCTGTATTTATTGCATGCATGAGAAAAGCAACGGAGAGTTAGGCAGACACAAACGAACCACAGTATCCCAGGAACCCTTGCCTGAGCTATGAAAAACCAAACCAAACCCACTGCCATCGAGTCGATTCTGACTCATAGCAACCCTGGAGGACAGAGTAGAATTGCCCCATAGGGCTTCCAAGAAGTGGCTGGTGCATTCAAACTGCTGACTTTTTGGTTAGCAGCCAAGCTCTTAACCACTGCACCACTGGGCCTGAGCTATTGGTGTAAGGAGAAATCAACTTGCCTCAATGGAAAATGCACAGACTTCAAAACCTGATAAAACCTAGTTTTGTGCTATGTTTCACTTTGGACAAGATATTCATTCAGAGTCTTTGTATTCCTAAATATAAAGTTAAGATACACACCTAACAGAGCTGCTGTGAGGATACGTATTAGAACACCTATCAACATTAATGTAAAACATCTCACCTGGTCCTTTATACATATAAGATACACATTAATAATACCTATTATATATATGCATTCATATTAAAAAATACTAATAAGATTGTAGTTCTCTTTGCTACAGAAAATACCACTCTGAAAACAGACTCTAGGTTCCCTTTGAATGTCAAGTCCTTCTGACTTCAGTAATTTGTGGTGTGCTTTCAGGGATGAGAAGCAACAACAGTACTGCATCTATTAACAGCACAGGATGAGCTTATCCTGGTGATTAGAGTGCAGAAGAAAATTTTCAACCTCATCTATCCTAAAACCCAAATGCTTTTACCTGTAAATGCTTCGGGATCTCACAGGTACTAAACCTCATGCATGTGCAGACCATGCGTGAAGAAGGTACAAGCTGGCATGCACAACTAGCAGAAGCGAGAGACGGCCAAGGACTGATCCAGGGAGACACAGGTGGTTTGATGCAAAAGCAAAACAAACTCACTTAGCCATCTAAAGGTCAGAACATGAACTCTGGCCTCCTTAATAGGATACTTTTAAAAATAAATCAGATCACATGACTCATCTACTCAAAGCCCTCCAGCTACTTTCTGTCTCACCAAGGGTAAAATCCAAGTCCTTTCAGCGGCCTATGAAACTCTACATGATCTGGCCCTGTGGTAGGTCTATGAAGTCCTTTCCCATTACTTTCCACCCTACTGACTCCACTCCAGACACCCTGACTCCTTTGCCTGTACAAGGTAAGCACATTGCCACATCTGGGCCTTCCTACTTCCAGTTCCCTCTGTCTAGAACAATCTTCTTCCATTTAACTGCAAGGCTGGCTTCTTCATCTGCTCAAGGTCTCTAGTCAAAGGTCATCTTCTCAGGGAGGCCTTCCTTGATCCTTCTATTTAAAGCTGAATTGTATTTGCAGTTATAAATCTAAATAAGTAAGTACCATGCCCTCCCTTTTAGAATTCTATTCACTGAAAACTCATCATTTTGGTTAAAGAGGGGTCAAGAATGTCTCCTGAACAATAAGCAGAGCTGACTTCTGGTCATCAAAGTTTTGGTAAATAGTTTGTCCCTCAGTTCTTCTTATCTGTAGCAGTCCACAGAAGACTTGCTGGTGAAGGTGTCCATGGCCCATTCTACTACAAATGGCATTTGTGAGTACTATATTTTTATATTTGAAAGGGGGGGAAAAAACTCTATTTTTATTCATTTTAACATGCATATGGGGAAAATGTTACTTACTACTTCTATAAAATTGAATAAATATTCCAAAAGTATTTATAAGCTATACAAAAAAAAAAAAAAGACACATCAGTTTTATATTTGCTGCTAAGGAAGAACATGGCACCTCAGTTCCTGTTATACTGCTAGATCAAGAAAGAGAAGCTATTAAATTTAATAAATGTTAGCATTTGGGTAGGATTAATGCTTGTAAATCTTTTTCTGCTGTTTAAAAATATAATCTGAGTGAAAAACAAAAAGAAAAAGGAGAAAAGAAAGCTCCGGAACTAAATTTCTCATAAGCTTTGGTCTAATACATGGTTGATGAAGCCATGAGACAATATTCTCACATCTTTGATTTTATTTCAGCAGTTTCCAGAAAATAGAATAATGAAGAAATATATTCCTTACTTGATGTCTACAACTTTCAATTTAGTATGTAGCTAAAATTAATTCTCAATGTTCCATTTTAAGCTTCTACATTAAAAGAGCTGTACATTTTATTCTGTAATATAAATAATTTGCAGTGGTCTCAATGAAAACTGCTGCCTGATTTATAGAGAAGATTTTTATCACTTCAAGCTATTTGTTGGGGATAAACTGTAGTGAAAAAAAATTTTTTCTTTATCTCCCAAAAGAAATTTTTAAGGGCATAAAATATTGTAATTGTATCTTTTGTTAATCATGAGCGATATTCATACAAGCATAAGTAAATGGAATAGTTTGGAATATGGCAGATACCTATTAATTTATACCATACTTCTGGATGATTAATTATAATAAATAAAAATTAAATTAGTCACAGGCGGCAATGAAGGAAATATATTTCAAGCTTTTTCTGCCCTTGGAAGGTGACATAGCAGGTCACACTGGCCAGTGCCAAGTGCCTTCAGAATGCAGGTTTCTTTGCTGGCAGGTATATAACTGGCTATGCTCAGCTGTCAGGATCAGCTGGCAATGTTGTAGCTCATCAACAGTTATCAACTGCAGACGGCTGAGGTTCAGAATCTCTATGGAGACTGCTGAACTATTCAAGTTTCTCCACAGACTTCACTCTGTCCGGTCCCTGGGATTCTGACATATCCTTGGACGGCAGTCTTCAAATTGGAAGTATGCAAACTTTCTGGAAGGTTCAGGGAACACAGGTAGTTTTAAATGAGTCACTTTCTAGAATCTCTTTTTTCACCAACATCATCTTTAACAATATTTCACAAGAGAAAGGCAAATCTCTCATCCAAGCTGAATCTTACTACGGTGCATTGCTCTGGGGTGTAAGTACCTTTAATGCAACAAAGAAAAGGAAAATTTAATATATTGGTGTCTATGTGAGAAAGTGAATGACTCTAATGACTAAGTATAGAATTCTTTTTAAGCAAATTGAAGGACTAATTGAGCTGTCACTTTTTGATGATTTATTACTAAATGTTTTTGACATATAATAAAGGAGTTTATGATAGGGCAAATAATAGCTATGCAGAAGATATCCACGGCCTAATCTCTGGATCCTATGGATGTTACCTTATATGGCAAAAACTTTGTTGATAGGATTTAAGAATCTTGACTTGGAAATATTATCCTCGATTATCCAGGTGGACTCTAAATGCAACTGTAAGTATCCTTAAAAGAGAGAGGTAGGAGATTTGACACACGCAGAAGAGGAAAAGGCAATCTGACTATGGAGACAGAAACTGGAGTGATGTGGCCACAAACCAAGGAGTGCTGCAGCCATCAGAAGCTGGAAAATGCAAGGAACAAATTCTCCCCTAGAGACTCCAGAGGGAGTGAGATACCTTGAGTTAGCCCCATAAGATTTAGTTTGGATTTCTGGAATACATTTCTATTGTTTTAAGCCACTAAGTTTGTGATAACTTATTATATAGCATCCTTAGGAAACTAATACAGATTTCAAAGGGCTGAATGGCACTGCTATTACAAGCTCCTTCTGCTCTCATCTACTTATGTGAACATATTTTTTAGCAATTATATTTGCAAAAATTAGAATAAAAAGAAGGGGCAACCAAAAAATATATGTGCAGGCATATAAGTATGTATATATAGGCAGGCATACATGTGTATAGACGTGTGTGTGTATGCATATGTATATGAATCTATGTGACTGCACATATATTCATATGTATAATAAAACACAAAGAGGGCACAGTTATAGATATTTCTTAGACATAACCAAACACCTTGCAGGATTAGATTTCTGGGTTTGAATGATTAGAACCACAGTCTGGTGGGACATCTTAGGCAATGGACATAAATATAGTACATAAAGTTATGCCCTACATCCTAGTTTGGTAAGTAGTAGTCTGAGGTCTTAAGAGCTTGCAAGCGGCTATCTGAGATACAACTATTGGTCTCTACTCATCCAGAGCAAAAGAAAAAGAAGGAAACCAAAAATTCAAATAAGAAACTAGTACACAACAGAGAACCCCTGATGGAGCAGGAAAGCAGTGGGATGCAGACCTCAAATTCTCGTAAAAAGACCAGACTTAATGGTCTGACAGAGACTAGACGGGCCCCGGAGGTCATGGTCCTTGGACCCTCTGGTAGCCCAAGACTGGAACCATTCCCAAAACCAACTCTTCAAACAGGTATTAGACTGGACTATAAGACAGAAAATACTATTGGTGAAGAGTGAGCTTCCTGACTCAAGTAGACACATAGGACTACGTGGGTAGCTCCTGTCTGGCGGGGAGATGAGAAGGCAGAGGGGGACAGGAGCTGGTTGAGTGGTCACGGGAATACAGGGTAGAGAGGAGGAGTGTGCCATCTCATTAGGGAGCGAACAGCTAGGAGTACATAGCAAGGTGTGTGTAAGTTTTTGTATGAGAGGCTGACTTGATTTGTAAACACTTACTTAAAGCATTAAAAAAAAGGGGGGGGCAAAACCTGCCCAAAAGCAATGATAAGAAGACAGGAAAAATGGATGGATGGAAACAGGAATTGGGGTGTGGAAGGGGAGAATGTTGACACATCGAGGGGATTGTAACCAATGTCACGAAACGATTTATGTATAAATTGTTGAATGACAAACTAATTTGCTCTGTAGACTTTCACCTAAAGCACAATAAAACAAAATTAAAAAACAAACACTATCCATAAAAAAAAACTAGTCTACAAGACAGTCTACCCAAACCATGGCCTATGTACCCTAAGATGAGGAGAATTCGATGGTACCCATCTACCACTACGGACTTTCTAATCAGGGCCACAATAGATGGACCCTGACAGAATGGGAGAAAAACGTGGAACAGAATCTCAAAATAGTAAAAAAAAAAAAGGCAAAAAACCAGACCTACTGGACTGCTTAAGACTGGAGGACTTCCCAAGATTACTGTCCTCAGATACTCTTCAAGCCTTGAACCAAAACTAACCCCTGAAGTCATCAAGAAGCTAAATAACACATTGGCTCAAAAAATAATGAATGTCACCCATATGTAATGTGCTTCTTTAAAAAATCGTCTATATGAGACCAAATGGTAAACAATTACTTTGAAACAAAAATTAGATGGTAAGGGGGCAGGGAACCTAGATTAATGGAAATGGAACAACCAGAAAAGAAATATGTTTACTCATTGTGAAGAATGTAACCAACATCACTGAACAACTTGCATAGAAATTGTTGAACGGGAACCTAAACTGCTCTGTAAAGCTTCACCAAAAATACAATGTTGTTGTTGTCTGTTCCCGTCAAGTCAATTCCAACTCATCACACGCTACAGCACGGAGTAGAACTGCTCCATAGGGTTTACAAGGAGTGGCTGGTGGATTCAAACTGCCAACCTTTTGGTTAGCAGTCATAGCTCTTAACCACTACACCACCAGGGCTCCAAAAATACAATAAAATAGTATGTAAGAAAGAATAAAAGGAACGGGGGATAAAATTGTCATTCTAGAAGAATGAAAACTCTCTGATAACTTATTAAAATAATTGAGGGGAAAAAAAAAAGCTCTCCACAGTTCACTACATAAAGATGCATCTGCAATTAAAAAGTTTACTTTTTATGTTGCTGACCTAAAAATGTGCAGGCGTTACTTCTTTCTTCAAAAAAACTTTAGGGGTCACCCTGATAAAGCGAAGCACTTCTGTGGATACTTCCCATGTCTACACTACAACCAACTCAAAAAATGGCCCAAATAACAACTCATTTTATTAATTGCTCAGAAAAATTAATTGTGCTACTAAAGATTATTATGAAATTTCTTTAGCTTTACCATAAATTTGGATTCTATGTTTTAGCTCCAAAATTCCCGCAGATCATTATTTAAACAAAGAGGGAAGGTATAAATTTATAATATTTCTGTCTTTGTTTCCATTTTGCGCTGCTCTGTCCCTCAAGCATCATCGACCAAATGTCTAAAAGAGTAAATAAAAGGACTACTCATAATTCCCTTCTGTCCATTTTTCTACATCTGAAGAAAAATCTTTGCCGTACAATCCACAATGTAAGGAATAGAAAAGCAATAATGCAAGACTATGATTCTGCACCCTTACCTAGACCTATGTGAGGCAGGTGTTCAAAAAGGGTCCAGCTGTGGTCGTCAACGTAATGATTCTTCAGGATCAACAGCTGGCAAACGTCCCGGGCAGTTATGTCACTGGGTACTTCTAACGCCCTGCTGGTTTCATCTTCGCTGTACACTTTAATTACCTGTGGAGAAAGAAACAAGGAAAACAGCTAAAATATTTTATTAAAACATCATTCTAATAAGTAGGCAGACTTAGTAGCTCAACACATTACAAATTATTCCTTGTACAGTTTCTTGTACATCTGATTTTCTTATACAGTGAATGAAAGCTACCTGCCTAAGACTTATTTATTGTATCTGTTAAAATCACTCTGCCCTAAAATTTCCACTCTGTTTAGTGTCTAAGCTAAAGGCCCTTCAGTGGCCATTCAATGTCATTTCTCCACTTCTCTCATCTATTAAAAGAGTTTTTAAAAAGCAATGAATCTCTTACCATTATTTAAAATTTTCTATTTCATATTTAAGTCCTGTAAATAATCCAAAATACTCAAGCAATATAAGTAGTGAACAAAGCCCGACTTTATGAAAAGATTCTTCCATCTCAGGTATGGAAGTTTAGGCAGAGGCTGGCTGGATGTTCACCAAATCCTTTTTCTTTTCTCCTTTGCAATTATTAGCGGCCAGATGATTGGGTTCTAGTTAATGGAATGTAAGCAAATGGGATGGTGCACCTCCAGGCCCAAACCATAAATCCCCCATGCACTGCCCTCCATTTCCTGTCACCATCCTTCTACTAAATGGAAAGGACCACAGGGACCTAGAGGAGAGGAAAGCCATGAGATGGAAAGAGGCCAGCTAGGATGGAGCCTGAATGACCACTTGGACAGTGCTCAACTACGAACACAAGTACCAGCTTCTGACACGAGCAGCAAATAAACTTTTATTGTGTTAACTCACTGTGAATTTGGATTTATTGATCAGAGCAACTAGTATTATCCTAAATTATACAGAATTAAAGAGAGTTTTAGACACAACACCCCCCTCAACATTTACTAAGCCATGGTCTGTGCTAGAATATGCAGCACAGATAAATACCTATGACAGAAGCACAAAAAGATCAACACACACACACACACACGAACACACATGAATGGGAAATAAGAAAATTGAACCTAAGGAATATGCCCAATTAAAAAAAAAAATAGACATGTTCAACCCTTTTAGTAATTCAAATAAACGTAAATTAAAATGATTCATCAGTTTTGTCCTATCATCATTTTTTTTAATTACTCTTAAAAATGGTGCAATGATATAAAAGCTCTCTTACAGTGACTGCGGTGTTAGAAATTCTTGGACACCTACTTGAGAGTATTTATCAAAAGCATTAATAGGTTATTCCTTTGACCAAGTGATCTCATGTAAGCAAATTATCTCACGTGGAAATGTGGAAAATGGCTTTAGGCATAAACATGTCCAGCAAAGTCTTATTTATAATGCTATCAACCTACATATTCAACAATAAAAAATGGTAAACAACAGTACTTTGACAAAATGGAATATTGCATTAAAAAAAAAAAACTCATTGCGGTCATGTCAATTCTGACTCATAGCGACCCTACAAGACAGACTAGAACTGCCTCGTAGGGCTTCTAAGGAGCAGCTGGTAGATTCGAACTGCTGACATTTTGGTTAGCAGCCAAGCTCTTAACCACTACACTACTGAGGCTCCAGAATATTGTATGGTTCTTAAAAATGTTATTCAAGATGATGATATAATAACTCAAGAAATTATTGAGAAAATAAAGACACCAAAGTACATATTCATTCCAACAGTGCTAACTTGCTTCTTTGTGCTAGCCAGCACCCACCCTTCTTCTTTTTAACAGCATTCTAATTTTCTTTTAGACTATTCCCTCCTTCACCATCAGCCACTGTTATTCAGGCAGCTCCACCTTCAGCTCAGTGATGGTGTGCTGGAGCCCTAAACTGGCTTGTAAGAGCTGACTGTGAAAACATTCAGGAGCTCTGCAAGCCAGGCATCCCGAAATCAGCCATGGTGGGAGTATTTACACCACAGAAACAGGCAAACCCTACAAATGAAATCTTTTTTTTTTTTTAGCCGATTTACCAGTGCACTACTGACTCAGCTCCAGGGTTGAAGATGTATCCTGACTAACCAATCAGCACCTGGAATGCCCCTGGCAACAGTTAACAATAATTATTTCAGAGACGGATACGTGGTCTAATCAGAGCCAGTCTCAGGTGCTCAGATGACCAGTAGGTGGGCTCTCTTTTCTACTGGATATAGCCTGGAAAGATGAAGGCCGGACCTGCTACTGTTCACAAAGACAGTGACTGTGGGCACATGCACCCATATGGCATAAACCAGGCCAGGAGACAAAAACAGAGTTCTGATGATATTGTTTGAGCCACTGGCCAAGGAACATTTGCTATCTTTGTGTTTTTATCACATGTTTGCTATGAGGCTATAAGCTTTTAGTGGTAACACCCACCTACTAATCTCCCTTGTTCTAGTCCTGGCCCCACTCCAATCCATTCTCCATACAGCCAGCACAAAAAGCCTTCTAATAACCAATGTGATCAGGCCGCTCTGCTACTAAAATTCTTCAATGGTTTCTTATCCTAACTCAAGCAGCTCATTGTGTCTATTAAGGCCCCATGCTAGGTGCAGACCCTTTGCTAAGTGCTTTGATATGAGGATGTCACAAACTCAGATGGTTGTTGCCCTCAGAAAGTTTAAAGTTTCGTGGGGAAAGCAGTATTAAAAAGCAATGTTTACAAAGTACCGCTTAGAAGTGCACATGCTACTAAATCATAAAATGGGGACTGGAGCAAGGCCGGGAAGATGGGAAGTGATAATTAAGCCAACACCTGAAATACCAATGGGCAGTAGCTAGCAACGTGAGTTCAGATAAGAACATTTCAGGCTAAGGGAACACGTGCTGTGCAAAGTCCCTGGGACAGGAGGAGCTTGGCAGGTTCCAAGAATTGAGAGGCGTCAAGGATGCAGGAAGAGTAATCACGGAGCATGGCCCTAAGGAAACTTATGTGATAAGGATGGTAAATTTGGGAGAAGTATGATTGTAAATTCAGAATTGACTTAAAAATCATTAAGCTTCTACATAGTAAACAAACCCGTGGATATGCCTGATAAGGGAGAAGAGGAAGAACAAGGAGCGAAGAGAGCCTAGAACAGAATCCTGAGGAATTCCAATATTTAATAGTGAGTCAGACGTGGAGCTAGCAAGAAAGCCTGAAAGACAGCAGGAAGTAGGAAGACAGCCAGGAAAGTGTAAGACCCCACCGAATAAAATTCAAACTCTTTGGCATCACATTTACAGCTTGTACGCTCTTCATCAAACCAGCCTCATGGAACAGGTCTCTCTATGATTCCAGCCAAAGTGAGTGCAGCATCCTCTACCTGGAGAACATTTCAATGCCCCTCCCACATGCTTAATCTGGCAAATTCCCACTTATCATTTGGCCCCAGTTTTGATGACGTTTCATCCAGAAAGTCTTCCCTGGTGGCCCAAGGCTTTGTAATGTACTCCATTTTGTAATTTTCTGTTTGCATGTCTCTCTCCCCAACTAGGCTAGCAAGCTCCTTTAAGGAAAATCTCTGTTCATCATTTATCACAGTATCCCAAGCACCTAGCACAGGACAGGACAGTGAATGGTTTTATACATATCTGTGAGATGAATGAACTTTTCAATAAATCTGCATAGCCCATAAAAATATTTTGCACATAGGAAACACTCAAAACATTTTTGTAAAGTTTAATTAAAAAATGTTTTCTGATCAAAAGATTAAAGATGTCTCAGAAATATTTGGTAGGGGCTCTAACTCATAAAGATTATGATAATGATGTAAGCTCATTCTCATGAATACGGTTTGAAATATGGCTAATTAAAATTGAGAAGCATTTTCAAAAAAATTGTTTTCTGCCACAAAGCACACTACTAATAAAATTTTATTCTCAGGGATTTAAAATTCTTCTCCATGAGCAAAAGACATACAAATTTTCTTTATAAATACTCCAAGGTAAGAATTCATCCAAGATTGCTGTTAGTGGGCAGTTCTGGGTTTCAGTCATTGAGGTAGTCATGAAGTCATATGAAAAAGGTCATGAAAACACACTGTTAAAATCAGATGCTAATTTTTCTAAGCTTTCACTTCAATTCATTCAATTTTTTGTTTAATACATGTGGCTCACTATGATCCTAAGATCTCTTTCGACTCTAAGGGTTTCCGACATTTGCGACTGGGTAAGCTATTGTTGTTAAATGTGTGTCTTCATATTTGTACCTGTGCTAGACAACTGGTTAAATTCTAAAGGCTATTACACTTCACTCCCTCTTTTGAGAAATGTAACCATACTTCTGTCTGAAAAGATAATATGCCTTCCACCATATACACACGCTGCTGTGGTTACAACTGACTGGCGCATGCACTGGGGGTCCTCTTGTCAAAAACAGCATGAAGATGATGACTCCTGAGAGGTCAGGAAGATCTGGACTCTGGACTGCTCCTTCATGTGGAACAGTTCCTTCTGAGCCCTGTTGTACATTCCATCCCAAGAAATACTGGGGAATAGGAATGACCTGGTGGCTGCTGAACAGGTTCCCTGCACGTTCCAACTACTCTATGTGTTTTCTTAGAGTAAATTCCCATCACCTGGGATAACATAAGCATACATCTTATTTTGCAGGCTCTGTCTTTAATTTCAGAGTAGCAAAGAAAATGAAAAACTAAGCCAAATTCAAGAAAAGGGCAAGAGTCCTACAAGAGGTAAAGTTGGGAAAAATGAAAAAGATAATTAACCAATTGAGGAATAACACTATTTTGTTCACATTATGTTGTTGCAAATTTGAAAGAAACAATTTGTGAAGAATAGAAAAACACAATTTTAGAGGCTAATTTATTCTTAGGAATGCCTATATTGATATTTTATTTAATAACTGTGGTGACATATTTGAAGAGCACCTACAGGTGAAAAGCACAGTGCTGTGGTAATGCCAGTTCATATTCCTCTTCTCTGGCAGAACACATATAAGTTCTTGCTTCTTAGATGAGGCAGGAGGAAGGAAAACCCAGTTCCAGTGCCATCAAGTAGGAACGAAGAGAGTTTATATAACTTCGTGTCAGATAATGAATACATCCATGGTGCTGATAGCAAGAGAACCCACGGAGTCTCGCTTCTTTCCAACAGAGACAATTCAGTATTTAGCAGGTATGCTGACTACCACTCTTAACAACAGAAACAAACTGGTAGAGCAGTTATTTCTTTTTCTAACAAATCCACTTATTAATAAAGGTTTGCCACTGAAGACATGTATTTAGGCCAACTGAAATTTCTATAATAGGTGCACGTTTTCATTTTTTAAATAACACCTACTGAGAGAAAAAATTTAATATTTTTGTTTGAACTCCATTTTAAGCCCTAACATTATTTTTAAATGCTATTTAATGCTGATACTTGTCCGAAATACACATTTATCTATGAACAATAAAATTATATTCAGGTTGATATTCCACAATAGTAAATTCCTGTCATCTGTCAGACTTACTCAGTAATTATAAAAATTCCCTGCACTACCAATGGGCTGCCTGTATTGAAAACGCTCATTTTATTTCTGTTTATTTCTCCTTAAAATATTAAAAAGGAAAAGACAATCTAAGCCTTAACTCTCTTAACTCTTTAATATGCCTCTTGCCAAACTATTACCACACTAAACCTTCCTATAAAAAAAAAAAAGGTGAAGTCATCACAAAAGCTACATGAGTAGTATGGGTTCAAACTAAGTTACAGGATTTTGTGATCATGTAAAAATCAAACAGTAGAGCTGTTCTTAAGAGTCATTAGAGCAAAATCATGGTGTCCTGTTTCCTCTGCATACTTAGCGGTAAAAAGAGTTTTGATGTTTATATAATCATGTTATATAATAAAGGGATATTACACATTCCCAGTGAAGTGGCCCAGCTTCTCAGCTTGCTTTATAAAATGAAAAAATAAGGTAAGGAGAATATTATTCATATCTATTTATCTATGAATTCATTTAAAAATTGTATGCAAGCAGGAAGAAATCCTGCCTGGATCCTTTATAAGAATAGGAACTTTCTTTGTTTCATCAATGGGCTAAAACTTGACTAGCAAGAGAGACAAGGCACTGATAAGGTCTGTCTATAACATCCAACCAGAATAAACAGGAAGGAAGTCCAAAGACAGACAACGGTATACACACAGACCGTGCTGGGCAGAACCTTTCCGTGTCACTGTAAGCCTGACAATGGGAACAACCTTAATCTCTAGAATAGCTCACAGCTTAAAAACAGCTCTAGGAGCATATGGCAACTGGCAATAGAAAATTAATAGAGACAAGGCCCTCTGCAGGTGATCTGCTGGGATGAGGGTTGAGTAGATCTCTGTTTTGACTGAGAGCCTTATCAACACATGTTTGCACTTTACATATCAACCCCTGCCCCCAACAATTTCCCTCCATAAAAAGTAAAGAGACTTTAAGAATTAACATAACCCACTTTTAAAGCAATAGACACCATGTTAAAATATTGAGACAGTAATGAATGGTAATTTTTCAGGAAAAGCTTGAGTTCCCTCAAACCTCTAGACTTAAGAGATAAAACATTTAAAATATAAGACTAAATAAATAAATAACAAAGAGACAGAATTTGAAAGTCACTTCAATTATTTTTCACCTTGTCCCCAAAGTATGCTCAGTATTTATCTGCTATGATCATTTGAAATTCAGATTCTAGACGTGATTATTTAGGAAATCCTTAGGAAAAAATAGAGCAAGGGCAGAATAGTCAGCCCATGAGGACCCTTTCTCCCCCTCCCCAACCCTGTCCTCCAGCTTCTCCACCCTACCCCCTCAGCTCCAAGGAATGGGATGCTGTGGAGTAGCCCAGTTCCTTCTTTAATCTGGATTCATCCTAGAATATCTGAATGAACTTGGGGGTCTTATTTGGCCATTTTTGCTAATGCCATATAGCCAAAAGGGGGCAATGGACCTGCCATGATTGGAAAGTAACTAATTATTCAGCAGGTTCTCTCCACTTATCCTTTGTTTTTCAGGTGAAATATGAGAGAAAGAGACACATTCAGCAAGTAAAAAAGCAAGAAAGAAAGAAAATGAGCACAGAAAAAGCATAAATAAATAAGAATCCATAGTATAACTGCTGGTGGGAATGTAAAATGGTATAACCACTTTGGAAATCTATCTGGCATTATCTTAAACAGTTAGAAATAGAACTACCATAAAACCCAGAAATCCTATTCCTCGCAATATACCCTAGAGAAATAAAGGCCTTCACACAAACAGATATGTGCACACCCATGTTTATTGCAGCTCTGTTTACAATAGCAAAAAGCTGGAAGCAACCAAGGTGTCCATCAACGGATGAATGGTTAAATAAATTGTGGTATATTCACACAATGGAATACTACGCATCGATAAAGAACAGTGATGAATCTGTGAAACATTTCATAACATGGAGGAACCTGGAAGGCATTATGCTGAGCGAAATTAGTCAGAGACAAAAGGACAAATATTGTATAAGACCACTATTATAAGATCTTGAGAAATAGTATAAACTGAGAAGAACACATACTTTTGTGGTTACGAGAGGGGGAGGGAGGGAGGGTGGGAGAGGGTTTTTTACTGATTAGTTAGTAGATAAGAACTGCTTTAGGTGAAGGGAAGGACAATACTCAATACATGGAAGGTCAGCTCAACTGGACTGGACCAAAAGCAAAGAAGTTTCCGGGATAAACTGAATGCTTCAAAGGTCAGCGGAGCAAGGGCGGGGGTTTGGGGACCATGGCTTAAGGGGACTTCTAAGTCAATTGGCATAATAAACTCTATTATAAAAAAAAAAAAAAAGAATCCATAGTATAAAGCAACAGAAAGAAGAAAGGGGGGGGCGAGAGAAAGTGAGAGAGGGAGAAAAAAGATAATTGGAGAGTGATTATCTTCTGTGTCAAAATGTTCTCTTTTAGGAAAAACATGTCACTTTTAAATACCAAGATCTTACCATAATCAAATATATATACTTTTTAACAGAAGCATATATCAATTATACATATATATACATACATACGGAAACCCTGGTGGTATAGTGGTTAAGTGCTACAGCTGCTAACCAAAGGGTTGGCAGTTCGAATCCACCAAGTGCTCCTTGGAAACTCTGTGGGGCAGTTCTACTCTGTCCTATAGGGTCGCTATGAGTTTGAATCGACTCAATGGCACTGAGTTTGTTTTTTTTTTTGTACATACATATATACATATATAAGTATATATAAGTTACTAGAAATAGAAATAAATTAACAAAGCCCACAGAAATCTGCACTCAACTGGGTCCCAAAGTAAAGCTTATTTCCACACATCTTTAAATGTTTATAATCCGAGTATAGCAGGATTATATAGTCATCTTCTATGTTTCAGATTTTTTTCTTTATTGTTTTTAACAGATAGGCAACGTACCTAAATCATGTGAAATATTTTTATATCGAGGTCAGAGTAGGCCCGACTTTTACATTCTTCTAAATAAGGAATGTGGTGTCCTAAGATAAGCAGAGACATTCTTAGATATTTTTAACTAAGCAACTCAATGTGTTCCCTCAAAGGGAATGGGAAATAATATATTCATTATTACTTATTCCAAATTTCTAACAGTAGTTTTTAAAATGTTATATTTTAAAAACAAAGACTGTTCCAAAAGACCCTAATAGCTCAAGAAAAGCTCTTCCTTTTTTTTTGCCACCCTGTATTATTTTGCTAGTTGTCAAATATTTACTATAAACAGGCCAGTCTATAGTTTAGAGAAATCAGGTAGCAGGGAAAAGTCTTACATTGTCTCTATTGAGAGAGAGAGAGTCAACCACACATTTATTGGGGCATTAGCAGTACCTGTTTAATTAGTTACATCAAGTTTTATCAGTTTTGTCATCACTATCAGGATTACAGAAACTGATTGACACAAACAGTCCATTCCATACTCCTGGGGTACCTCTCTACTTTATTCCCTATAAAACCTTCCTTATTCTCCGCCTTCAACCAGGCTTTCTTCCCTCAGTTCCTCGAGAAGCCACACTCCTTCCTGACAGAAGGCCTTTGTATATGTGCTGCTCTTTCCCAGAACATGTCTCCCTACCTTCCACTTCTTCTCATCCTTCAGATCTCAGATGAATCATTATCTGTGGCAAAGCCTGCAGGGACCCTCCCAGCTTCAGTCCAGGTCCTTTGTTTCATCTACGCACATGACTGTGATTCCTAACCATCAGAATAGTATATTACAGCAGGAGCCACACCAGTGTTGGCTGGGCCTCACATCCCCAGCAGTCAGCACAGTGCCTGGCACACAGTTGACCCTCAGAAACACCCTTTTAGCGATGAATGAAACCATCACACCCAGTTATACATGAGACAATTTTACAGATTCCTCAATAGCAGCTCTGCAACCTCGGAGTTTGAAAAATGCTAGGGGAGAAAAGACACAGCTGGGTCAGAGAGAAAGCATTGGCAAATTTTCATGAAACTTCTGAACTGAACAAAGGTGAATGAGGTGACTTCTGTGGCCTCCTTCAAGTCTGAGATTCTGTGAAAATTAGAAGGAAAAAAAAAAAGAAGGTGGGAGGACATCTGGGCAGGACAAATATTATGAGCAAAGATACGAAGGAAGAAAGAATATGAAAGGAGCAATAAACAGACCACTTTGCCAAGATCAGCAGGACTGTTATGAGGGGAGGGTGAGATGCACAGGTGCCAGGAGGCTTGTGGAAGGAGTGTCTTTCCCCAGCAACATTGAATCCTCAGTGCAAGCCACCAAGGGAGCCAGCATATTAGGAGATAATTTTTAAGATACACAAAAGACGTTGTAGCCTTTTAGAAGGTATGGAAATATAGAATTAAGTTTTAAAATGACATTTTTACTTCTGTATGATTACACAGACCAAGAGGCGGTCATTCGAACAGAACAAAGGGATACTGCATGGCTTAAAATCAGGAAAGGCATGCGTCAGGGTTGTGGGGGTTGTATCCTTTTACCACACTTAATCAATCTGTATGCTGAACAAATAATCCAAGGAGCTGGATTATATGAAGAAGAAATTGGCATCAGGACTGGAGTAAGACTCATTAATAACCTTCGGTATGCAGATGATACAACCGTACTTGCTGAAAGCTAAGAGGACCTGAAGAATTTACTGAAAAAGATCAAAGACTATAGCCTTTGGTATGGATTACGCCTCAACATAAAGAAAGCAAAACTCCTCACAACTAGACCAATAAGCAACATCATGATAAATGGAGAATATATTGAAGTTGTCAAGGATTTCATTTTACTCGGGTGCACAATCAACGACCATGGAAGTAAAAAAAAAAAGCAGGTAAAAAATCAAAAGACATATTGCATTGGGAAAATTTGCTGCAGGAGACTTCTTTAAAGTGTTAAAAAGCAACGATGTCACTTTGAGGACTAAGGTGCACCTGACCAAGCCATGGTATTTTTAATCACCTCATATGCATGCAAAAGCTGGATAATGAATAAGAAATACTGAAGAAGAACTGATGCCTTTGAATTATGGTGTTGGCAAGAATATCAAATGTACTGCCAGAAGAACCAACAAGTCTGCCTTGGAAGAAGTTTAGCCAGAGTGCTCCCGGGAAGCAAGGATGGGGAGACTTTGACTCATGTACTTTGGACATGTTACTAGGAGGAACCAGTTCCTGGAGAAGGACATCATGCTTGGCAAAGTAGAGGGTCAGAGAAAAGGAAGAAGACCTTCCACAAGATGGATTGACACAGTAGCTGCAACAGTGGGCTCAAACATAGCAACCATTCTCAATGGCACCTAACAACAACACGGCATGATTATGCTAGAAGAAAGGCCTGGTGATCTACTTCCAAAAACCAACCAGTGAAAACTCACTGGATCACAACGGTCTCATAAGCAACCGATCATGGCGATGGCACGGGACTGGGCAACATTTCATTCCGTCGTGCACGGATGGGGTCACTGAGTTGGGCTGACTACTTGACAGCAGCTAATACCAACAAATGATTCCAAAGTGCACATGGTGACTTAATCATCTAGAAATACATCCAGCTACAAGTAACAGAAAATCTATCCTTCAATGGCTTAACCAAGTTGAGGTTTATTTATTCTCACATTCAAAACCGAAGGCAGGAGGTGCTAAGCCTGGTGAAGCAGTTCCATAAAGCCACCAGTTCTCCAGGCGCCTTCAGTCTGTTATGCTAACCTCCTTAGAGTGTGGCTCTTTCCTCAAGGCCACAAGATGGATCTTCCCCACACCATCTCGGTAAAAACTCCAAAGTGGTATACACTTGTATGTTATCATATTTTTACAAGATATTTATAAGGTGTGCCTGCATAAAGAGATGAACTCGTTCAGAGTTGAAGAATTTGCGTTACTTTCTAGGCATGCATATGGATCTTCCAGGGGCTGTGGATATGAATTCAAAATGCAAGGGTGAAATTTTATGATGTGTTAATAATTTTCCACCAATTATCAGGCCAGAGATTCCCAGTGTGGATTCACTACTGGAAATGTCCCAAACTTGCCACAACTGAGAGCTTGGATCAGTGACACTGCAGAATCATGTCACTTCTAGACTTCCAATCAAAAGGGACTGCCTGCAGGCAAAGGGAGGCCCAGAAAGTCTGCCCAGTGTCCCTTTACCTTTGCCCTACTGTGGCATCCTACTCTAGTCTTTACCTTTTCTCCTCCCCTTGCCTCAGGCGGACCCCTAGGGATCCTTCCTTTGGTCTTCTTTTCTCCCTATGGGTTAGGAAGAAAAAAAAAAAAAAAAACCCTAACTCAAACCCAAGGAGGGTTCAGTTTCACAAAGAGAGAAACTGGAAGCCCTTTCAGTTTGCTCAGTTATGTGGCAGAAAAAAGGTCAAAAGAAACAGCTCCAAGCTCATCACAAAAAAGGTGAGCTTTAAAAAAGAAATATCCTAAACATATTTGTGATAATACACACACACACACACACACGAACATTATTTTAAGACCTAAACCCAATATGAATAGTAAAGAAAGGGTCAAATCACAATTCCCACACTAAAGTTTCCAATGACTTCATCAAAGGAGTGTTCTCTGAAGCATCGTTGTTATTAAAACTTACGCAATTTTAATTCCTGCTAAGATGCCAGAGCTGACTAATGCATCTCTGAAATAAAAATAAAAACCTTCAGAAGTGCTAATGCTTATTCATATTTAAAGCAGAAAACCACTGGTCATGCTTGTGTTGGACACAGCATTGCTCCAGTATCTCATTTCAGTCTTTAAGCATTAGTTTATTCCCAGAATAACCATGTGGAATGTCTAAGCTAAAACATTAAATAATTGGTTCACGCAGTGAGAAAGAAGGACAAGTTAGGGGAGAGGTGGAAGGAGAAGCGATAAGAGGAGAAAAAGGGTAAACACCAAAAGGAGAGAGGCACTATTTATTAGAGCCAAGGACACATCAGACTTTGTTGCAATTATTGAGTTGTCTGGCATCAACTGAAAAGCTTTAATAAAGTCCATTATTTCATCCATTTTTAAAAGCATTTTGTTTTTTTTGTTTTTTTTTTTCAGTTAACTTCTCCAAACCTGGGATGTAACTAACCGTCAATGGCATGTTATACTTTAATTGGAAGCATATAAAGTGACGATGCTTCTTGTAATTTCACATCTTAAAATGAATGAAACATGTTATGCTCAGTCTTTCTGGGACACTTGGGGTATTATTCCATAAACTTTTAATAGCATATAAAACATCTAGATCCTAGCATTCCCATGCTGTGACAGCACTAGGGAGAGCTGATTGATATTTACTTTGTAATTTTACTTTTCTTCATTTTCCTGAATATTTATAACAGGGCAAAACGTGTATGTCTGTGTGTGTGTGTGTATGAAGTGGAAAAATACTATTAAGAGTCATAAAATACTAAAGGTTAGAAGGGCTCCTGAAGAACATCCACTGAAATCATGTTACAAATGTGGAAGTCAAGACTCTGGGGGGCTCTGACTTGACCAGGGTTCTCCAGCTGGTCAGCCACAGAACTCCATCTCTGGCCTTCTCCCTGATTCTCTGTCCTTTCTACTCAGCTCATCCAATTTTTATGCTACTTTAAGCTGCTGCTTCTGCATGACATCTTGGATAAAAGTATTAGATAACTAAAAACTAGAGCATAAGTATACGTATATGCTCCCATAGCACCTAGTTTTTTGAATGTCAAAATGTTTCTTATTCTATTTTTCTCGGAGTAACTAGCCAGAAAAATTGCATGTACTGAAGCAGCCAGCAGAGGGGGTCTTTATTTCTAGCGAGTACAATTTTAAAATGTTTTGAAAATTACAACTTTAACATTGTTAACCAAATGGAGTTCCTGCTTAATATATTTACAGGTTTGTAATAAAGTTCACACCTATTAAAAATTCCTTAATATTTGAATTTTTTGTGAGTGTGCTTTAAGTGAAAGTTTACAAATCAAGTCAGACTCTCATACAAAAATTTATAAACACCTTGCTATATACTCCTAATTGCTCCCCCCCTAATGAGGCAGCACACTCCTTCCCTCCTCTATTTCTTTTTGAGTTCACTTGGCCAGCTTCTGACCCTCTCTACCCTCTCATCTCCCCTTCACACAGGAGATGTCAACATACCCTCATGTGTCTACTTGATCCAAGAAGCTCAACATTTCAATTTTTAAGATAAATGATTTCTATATCTTAAACTTCAATAGGAAGGGTTTTTTTTTTTTTTTTTTTTTTGTATGTTTAAGTCAAATCACCGGTAGTCTTTCCTAGGGCTCAAGCTGGAAGTTGTCCCTGGAATTTAGAATAGTGATGTCAAATTCTTTCTTAAAATCATGACAGAACTACCAAAGGTAATCTCCCTTCTGAAACTGAAACAATACGCCTGGTATTTTAACAACCATAACTGAAGTGTATATGGCCAACACATACCACCCATTAGGAGTATATAACCACTTTCTGACAATGCTGATTTTGCCAAAAAACTTTTTTGAATTCCTCTTTTGGAACTGTCTTAGGAATTAGCATTTCCAATATTCTTCAGGGGTGGAAAATCTCTATCCCTTCAGGGGATTTAATATCTGAAATTACCGAAAGTCTTGCTTCTTTTTTTTTTCTGCCAAAAAGAGATTCTGATTTTCTAGATTTGGCTTGGGGAGCTGGGGCACAGCCAGGATGGCCAGCCCTGCAGATTGCCTCAAGCAAGAGTCCGAGACTGTTAATCAGCCCAGTTATTTTTAATCCGCCTGCACTGCCAGACGTGGACTATGCATTGCAGTTTACACAATACTACGAGGCACGGCCCGTGTTCTCACGGAACTCAGTCCAGGTGCTTAAAACAGAGTGGTAGACTCTGAAGCCTGCTCTGTGTCCAGAGCTTAGGCCACCAGCTTCTCAGTTGGGAATCTCCGTTTCCTCATGCTGTAAAATGGGCAAAATGCTGGCAAACTGATAGCACTCCATTAATGTTAACAAAATAAGGCATTTATGAGTAAGTCCCAAAAGACCCTCTAGAGCCCCTTTGAGCTTTAAGCTCTGACATGTTGGTCTAGTCACTATTATCTTTGAGGCAAGACTGAAAACACAGCAAGAAAAAATAGCTAGGATGGCAAATGGCAGGTAGGCAGAAAAGGTGGGATTTGTCCAATGAGTAGACTACAGGGGAGGAAAAAAAAGTATTGCAACTACACAAAATAACATGGAGAACGATTCTGAGTAGCGGTGTCCCATGCCAGGCGGAGCAAGGACCTAGATCTCTGTCCTATCTCTGTCATTTATTAGCAGTGTACTTGGGTAAAACATGTAATTCTCCAAGCCTCATTTTCCCCATCCAAAAAAATAGGCTTAACTAAATAGATAATAGATAAGTGGTAACTCTGGTGAAGGATAAGACAGTACACAATACTGAGGAAGCCAGTACAACTTGTACAAGGCAAGGTCATAGTAGCTCC
Organism: Loxodonta africana; assembly: GCF_030014295.1. Taxonomy (NCBI): domain Eukaryota; kingdom Metazoa; phylum Chordata; class Mammalia; order Proboscidea; family Elephantidae; genus Loxodonta; species Loxodonta africana. The sequence continues at coordinate 82,360,678 of NC_087347.1, read as the reverse complement.
ATAGACACATCCAAACTCCCTGAGGGAGTGAATTACTGGGCTGAGGGCTGTGGGGACCATGTCTCAGGGAACACCCAGCTCAACTGGCATAACACAGTTTATAGAGAAAATGTTCTACATTCTACTTTGGTGAGTAGCATCTGGGGTCTTAAAAGCCTGTGAGCAGCCATCTAAGATACCTCACTGATCTCATCCATTTGGAAGCAAGGAAGAATGAAGAAAACTAAAGATACAAGGGAAAGATTAGTCCAAAAGACTAATGGACCACAACTACCATGGCCTTCATCAGACTAAGTCCAGCACAACTAGATGGTGCCCGGCTACCACCACTGACTGCTCTGACACGGATCACAATAGAGGGTCCTGGACAGAGCTGGAGAAAAATGTAGGACAAAATTCTATCTCACAAAAAGAGACCAGACTTACCAGCCTGACCAAGACTGCAGAAACCCTGAGAGTATGGCCCCCAGATATCCTTTTAGCTCAGTAATGTAGTCACTCCCAAGGTTCACTCTTCAGCCAAACATTGGACAGGTCCATAAAACAAAAAAGACTAAAGGGACACACCAGCCCAGCAGCAAGGACTAGAAGGCCGGAAAGCCACTAATAAGGAACCCAAGGTCGAGAAGGGAGAGTGTTGACATGCCATGGGGTTGTTAACCAATATAATAAAACAGTGTGTGTACTGTTTAATGAGAAACTAGTTTGTTCTGTAAGCTTTCATCAAAAGTACAATTAAAAAAAAAAAAAAGGCTTATCCACCATCTTTAGGCTCTTGGGGGTTAATGAGAATGTCCCTGGATGGTGAAAACAGTTAACATACTCAGCTGCTAACTGAAAGGCTGGAAGTTCTGTTGGAGGTTTGAGTCCACCCAGAGGCACCTTGGAAGAAAGGCCTGGCAGTCTACTGAAAAATCAGCTACTGAAAAACCTATGGAGCACAGTTCTACTCTGACACAGGTGAGGTCACCATGAATCAGAATCGACGATATGGCAACTGGCTGGTTGGTTGGTTATAATCGCTACTGAATATATTTTAGCTGTTTTATTAGTGTTGATATCTGTGGAGGGTAAGGAGTAAACCAAATTGCCCACAACAGCAAGGTGAGCTGGATAAGGTAGCAGAAAGGACAAGGCTAAGGTGGGCCCTGAGTGCACGGCCTTTCACCACAAGGAATGAAGCCTGGGGAAAACAAAGTGAAGGCAACAAAGAGGCAAATGCAGAGAAGGAAATACAAAAAGCAGGTCAGTATCTAAAGAGCACAGCCTTGTGTTTTCAAAAACTGCTTTTATTCAACTAACAGTAGTACAAACTGTGTGCACTCCCTGTACCATGGCATAGCTAACATTCTACTGGCTCCTCCCTTGTCTACTGAAACAATGTCTTAACATAGGTACAATTTGCCTCTTTCAAATATACAACACAGATGGCCCTGCCTGATACTCCCTAGGATATTGAAAGGAGTAATAATCTAACCACCTATCTTGTTTTATTTAAATCTATGTTCCTAAATTAAAAAAAAATACTGATGGCACACAAGAGTTGGATTACTTTTTAAAAGTTCAATCTAAGAGATCTCCTAAAGCTACAGAAAGGGAACACACATTTGAAAGGTATATTGTCTCTCCTCCTGGCTGCATTACATTAAGGACAACCTTTTTTTTTTTTTTTTTAATTCATTCACTACAAGGAAATTTTTGGATAGTCATCTTAGTAGGACAGGACATAAAAAATCTAAATTCATACTAGTGTGGAGGTTTTAAAGTGTTTATGAAGCTAGTAAAACACACCATTTCAAAGGAAAGAAAGAAAAAGAATTCACATTTGTTGAGCCTCTACTATGTGTCAAGTACTTCTAAATATTTATCCTATTTAATCCTCACGACTGTTCTGTGAGGAAGCATCATTACCCTTAAGACAGAGAAACTGATTCTCAGAAAGTCTCAAAACAATGTGCCCAAAGTTCTTCTCCCGGCTAGTTACAGAGCTGAGCTCAAATGCAGGGGGCTTCCTGGCTCTAAAACACACGAGCTCTACTATACCACAGACCTAAATACTTGCTTCTCAAGAAAGAATATATTCTGTGAAAATACAAAAACCATTCATCAGTTTAACGCCATTCCTGAATGAGTATGCAACTAAGTTTACCTATATAAAAATTAAAAGGGGCAGGAGAAAATCAAGTTTTAGTAAAACTGAGAATTCCAGATAAACAGTAACAATGATATTTGTTACCACTTCAGTACCACCTTCAAGCAAGTGTGTCACCTAAAGTCAGGCCACCATCTGTGGGCTTTCATTACCCTCCTTTACTGGGTCAGTCTGCTCTCTTCCCACCTACCCCACCTTCTACTATCCCCACACAAGTAACTGAATATATTCATTCAAAAATGCATAATCAGATTTTGTAACTGGTATGCAATAACACAAACCCAAGGGACAGATATTTATTGAGTGCCTAATATGTTCAAGGCACTTGCAGTAGAGATGGCTGGTTGCCCATCAATAGCCATCCTTCCTCTCTTCCTAATGAACTCTGATTCTGATGAGTAGGGCAGTGTGCTGAGCTCAAGGCCCACATTTTCTGGCCTCCCTTGTATCCTGATTGGCCATGTGACATAATCCTGGTCAATGAGATGCAAGCAGAACTGCTGATTATTCTAGGGATGCATACCATAGGACAGACCTGGCTGACATGCCCTCAGTCCTTCCCATTCTCTATGCCAGGAATGTGCGCAGGATGGCTGGTGACTTCGCGTTTATCTTTCACATAAAAGGAAAAGGGACACATACTAAGAAAGACAGAATGGAAAGCAAGAAGAAGCTTGGTTGCTTGAGGACACTGCAGGGCTGTTCCATTAGCTTTGGACTTACTCTTCTTATAAAGTGAAAGGAAAATAAATTCCCACCCTGTTTGATTCACTGTCATTTGATTTTCTAGTTATATGCAAATAATTCTACCTCTAACTGTAAAGCACTTTATCATTAGATCCTTTCCCTTAGTATTTTAAAATTTGGTTGCAATATGAAAAAAAAAAAATAAGACAAACTTAGAAAACTAGATGGTCCAAGATACACACAATACACAATACACAAGAGAAGACTAAAAGCCAAATTTGAAAAGCCAAAAAGCATAAGATCCATATCTACGGATAGCTAGGAAGACTTAAATGTCATAAAAGGTCACAATAAAATTGATGCCATGGGGCAATAGTTGCTGAATTGACAAATGAGTGGCAAAAGCATTCCCACTGATGCTAACTCAAGACACGGTTAAGAGAGCTGCAATGAGAACAGTCTTAGAGGACTCTGGAATGGTACCTCGGCCTGAAATGAGACTTAGACAATAGACAGAATTTGGGATAGCAAACAGGACCATGGCATTTATAAGTCACAGAGCACGACACCAGAAGCAGAAGTACAGAGACAGAAATGTTAAATGCCACTGGGGCACAAAAGCAGTGCTGGAATGGACACTTCAGGGAGAATAAGATGAAGCTGTGGAAACCCAAGGGCCTCTAAGCCCTGAAGTGCTTAGGTTTGGACTGATTCTGTACGTGTTTAAAAAGTTTCTGGGCAAGACAGTGAGGTGAGGGTCTGTATTCTTTCACTCTATAAAATCGTCTTGAGAAAATCACAGCAATGATTCTCATTGTATGAAGAAGGAAGCAGACATAACAAACTGTTCGGTGAATGGGGATTTGAATCTTCTGATAAATGACATTGCTCCATATTATATTCATGAATTTAAAATTTACAAAAGGATTTGAATCTTAAGAAAAATATATTCTAAATATCATCTCATTTCTCCCTGAAACTTCAGAAGACACTTTAGGATCTTGTGTACTTACAAACAACTTGCATAATTGTAGTGTGGAAAATAAACGCAGGAACGCTTGCAAACATAATTTGGAAAACAATGTTAATCTGATAAAGGCACAGAAGCATGTCTACCGATAGAGTCATAATACGGAGACATCAGGCCTTCTGACCTTGCAGCCTTTCTATAAAAAGCATATGGACTTCATATTGCACTTAAGTTACACTTTATAATGCTTGAGAGTCTTCTGTTATCTCTCTGGGGCCTTAAAATAGTTTCTTGATATCATGTACCAATCTAGAGCCTTGGGTATGAATTGTCCTTCCATCACATACTCACATACACACACACACACACACACACTCGCACTCACTTTGATGCTTACAATTGCTTTCTGAATAAAATGATATCTACACTAGAGCATATGGGAGTTGGTGGAGGTGCAGAGAGAGATGGCAGGATCTGCCTAAGCTAATTCCAGGCTTGAAGTTGAATGGCAATTATACACACCATAAGGCAATTTCATTAACATATTAATTTCAGTAGGTAACATGTATCTAGGAGAAACACTCTTAAGTACAAGATCTAGATTCTATTTCTATTTCTAGCTTCTAGATGACCTTCTGAGTGACCTTGCACAAGTCATTCAACTCCCCAGAGATTCAGTCTTCCATCTGAAAAAAGAAAGGAAGAAAAAAAAAAAAAAAGCACGACCTAGTAGTCATCTAACAAAAACACTGTGACATAAAAAGGATTCATTCAGAACATTTGGTGAGGATATGGTAACTTCTGGGGGATGTGATGAAACCTTCTCATTAAAGCTAGGGAAATCAGATTCTACTAGAATTAGGGAAAGGCAATTTTTTTTTTCCAATTTACTTAATGGAGATTCTACAAAATACTCTGTTACTCAAAGATCAAAGAGTATTTGGTGAGTTATAAAAGTACCTCATGTTAAGAACCATGTTTAAAATTCAAGTTCCCAACCACTGACAAGTAAATCTTGTGGCCGTTTAGATAGATGCACTAGTTGATGAGAAAATTACTTCCAAGCACTATTGAGCATTTTCAGACATGCGCTTGGCCTTTCAAGTGATTAGGAATCCATTTGGTAAATTATCCTGACAAGAGTCATTCATTCAGGGTGAGAAAACTTCATGCCAAACCTGTGGAAAAAAGCACATGCATTCTTGGGGAAATGAGAATCTGTCCCCCAAAATACTTCAAGAAATGCTTGTACCAATTTGTAAGATCATCTTAAATTATGCTGTATACAGAAAATGACAAGTCTGAAATAATGCTCCTGTTTGCTTTCCTATCTAAAAAAAAAAAATTCAGTCATAGTGTAATCAAACCAGATGGATGTTTTTTAGTCAGAAAATTTATCCAATTCCTTAAAAAAGAAATATTAAGATTTTCAGAGAAATTGAAAAGACAAATGAGTTCTCTGGGGATTGTAATGTCAAGAACAAGGAATAGCATAAGCACTTTCAGCAAATGATGATGTGCTAAATTGTATGAACATTTAATATGTATACTCATTGAAAAGGAATAGTGTGGACTTTAACTTACATAGGGAACCTATAAAAATTTTTTTTTTTTTAATGGAAGCTTATTATAAAACACCAAGAGAAATCACAATGATATTATCCATTGGCAGCTCAGATTTAACATCAATAATAATCAGTTTTCCAGAGCAGTCTTTTTTGCTACTTACCATTCAGTGCTTGAAGTTATTTGAAGCTATTTTCTAGCCAAGTTTTACCCATATCAACTTCTCCTAGACTGACAGCTCAAAGTTGTTCAATATGATAGCATCTTTTTCTAACGTTATAATACTGTCGAAGAGACCTGGTGGCACAGTGGTTAAGAGCTTGGCTGCTAACCAAAAGATCAGCAGTTTGAATCCACCAGCCGCTCCTTTGAAATCCTATGGGACAGCTCTACTCTGTCTTACAGGGTCGCTATGAGTCAGAATTGACTCGACGGCAAGGGGTTCATACACTGTCTAAAATGATAAGAATTGGTTTAAACAGTCTACTGTAACTGTGAAAATATAAAATATATTCTTTGATTCATAGAATTATAGACATAAAGAGCACTGAAAAGATCATTTAATGAAAACCCCTCAGCTATTATCTTACAGATGCGACCTTAAAGACTCCGAAAGTTTAGGCGACTTGTCCAAGGTCACACAGGTAGTAAACAGAGAGCCCAGACAATATGCTTTCTACCACACCAATCTGCATGTCCAAAAAAACTACATGATGAAAGTGCCTTGGTCAATCTACACTGATATTAACTGAATAAGAAAGAATTAAATATAGGAATACAGACTTGATATATGTCAATATACTTTTTCACATACCCAGTAAGTCAGAGAACCTGTATCATCATGATCAATGTTCTGCTAAACCTAATTCTAAAATAAAGATTCAAGCCCAAACCAAAATGTTTTTAATTAAGTTTGCTAAAATTATATGGATAAAAGAAAAGGCATCAAGAAAGATGAACTATAAATCCTGGCAAAATTACCATATAGCTTTTTTATTCTAATGCCAATTTAAATACTCCTACTGTATAATCTGGTTTTTTAAATATCATAAACGAAAGTATCAGAATGTTCCAGATGCATAAGAAAATTAATTAAAAACTAAAGAAAAAAAAAAAGAGACACTGCTTTGAAAGAAAAAAAAGCCTTAATTGTTAGATTTGTCATGTTTCAAATAAATTAAAACATGACTAAATGGAATGCACTTTTATGGAGTTAACAGTTAATTATTAAAGTTGAAAATGGAAATAAACATCACAGCTTCTATGACACCAAGACGACTACTCAGAAAGCATACTGCCAAAAATGTAGGTTGGTGCTTTCCTTCTCAATGCAACGTATTCTTAAAGGAGTGCAATGCAATGTTCTCAGGTGGTGTATTTACAAGAAGAATTTAGTGTATCGGTTTTACTCACACAGCTATGTTAAAGGGTGTTTGTGTTACCTTATAAAATGCAATGTTGCAAGTAACACATGAAAATAATCTTTACAAAAAACTAATAGCTAAAATATTTTTCAGAGACAAGAGTGACTGCATTAGAATTACCAGAAAGCCTTTTCACATGGGAATTTAATGGTTTTTTTTTTTTTCTTAAGCAAACAGGCCGAAACTCAATAGAAATGGGGAGAAACTTCAGGACATTAAACTGGTGCCATATATTTAAAAAGTAAAACAATTATACAGCCCATTCAAAAATGAAGATGGATGTATTATGAATTATAGTGAAACAAAGAAACTGCTCCTTGGTAAACAAATATAAAACACAATGGCAAGCAGATTCTATCCAACTAAAGGCATGCAGGCCTGAAGTTAAAGAAAGAAAGAAAAGAAAAAGCTTCAACACAGTTCCGAAATCACAATGACCTGAAGTGGAGATCAAGCTGCTTTTAAACTGAGATTTTTTTACTACAGCAATGTTGTAATGAAGCACTGTTTTTTCCCTGAGTTCGATTCCAATAATACATCCTTTAATTACCTACAGCCTCAATGACTTACAGTCTGTCCCAGAATATGTAACTAAAGCTTCCCACATAGTAATAAACACACAGTAAAGGAGCACGTAGAAGAAAAGAAAAAAGGAGTCACATACCCTTTTCTGTAGAACTATTGGCGTTATTGCAGGCAGGGTGACTCTTCTCGCACTCAAACTCATGCCTGCCCTTCTTAGAATGATTCCCTCTTGTAGATCATGGACGAAATGAAAGAAATCTTTTACAGTTACTTTTTGGGAATCTCAGTGCTCAGTGCAAAGAAACAACTAGGAAAGTAATAAATGTCACCCTGCTTATGTGACTCCCATCTCCCCAAAGCCAATTAAGGATGGCTGTGGGACTGGACAGGGCAGCAACCAATCGAAGCCTAGAAAACTCCGCCTTTGTCCTTGGACACACATTCTGATACTTTTGTTGATGATATTTAAAGAACCAGATTAACAGGCATCTAGTTCACTTAACTTTTTTTTCCAAAACAGTGCAATTCAATGCCATCTTTGTTGACTAGGCAGTTATGTCTTTACTTTACTAAAGCAGTTCAACATATGGCAGATAAGAAACTGTTTACATTGGTCTATTTAAAGTACATAAATATGTAGATGAACTAAATTTACTTATGCTACTCATAAAATTAGTGAACGGGCCAATTTGAACATATTATACAAGGCTCAAAAAAATAATCTTGAAGTCAGAGTTGGTCCCAAAGTGTTAATTTATTATAATAAAATATTTTAATACATATTTATACATTTCATCTCCTAAACAGCTGAGATGTTTGTATTGTGGACCTTTCGGTTATCCTTGAGGTCACACACTGTTAAATATTACCTTAAAATCAACCTAAACAATAACGTTAAACATAAGGGGAATATAAAACTATTACATGTAAGTTTCAAACATTTATATTTTTAAAAATATGTGTGTAAGTTAGCATATTTCTTTAATTATAAGCATTTAAACAATAATCATTGCACCAAAGTATATCAACATTTTAATAACCACTTCATCTTTTTTCTTAGAATAGCTAAAAAAGTTATTCTAATACTTTTTTGGTTGCAGGAGGGTCACAGCTAAAAACGGTGCAAACAAGAAAATTTTCAACAAAGTCTACATAAAGAATGAAACACTAAAAAATGACTACAAGGCTTGAAATATTAAAACTAATCTGAGTTTTCACAATTAATGAAGCCCCTCCCGGCCTGACATTTTAACAAGCTTTACTAACCCTGTGCAGTGTTCTTCAACCGTGACCCATGGACTGCCCCACTACATTCAGCATGACAGGAACTACTTGAAATTTCTAGATTACAATGAGATCATTGCAGTAAGGAGGCAAAATGGAAGACCCTCAGCAACTCAGACACAAACTTCCCATTTCATTATCTAAGCTGCTACTAAGCAGGGTTACTTTACTGCTTTACACTTGAGTGTGTTTTATATGCATGGTGAGCTCATATTCCTCAAGAGAAAAAGAGACACTACAAACTCTAGTGTCTACTAGACACTACTTTGAATTTCAAAACCTACAACCCCTCATAATGGTAGTTGGGGAGGAGGGGGGAAATGGACTTAGCATAAAAAGTCACAACCAGATCTAGTTCAGGGGTATTACTTTGATCCTTATCCTTATCCAGTAAGGCTTATCATGGTCTTCTAAAATAAAACCACCAACAAAAATCTCACACAGGGAGGAGAGTGGTTATCATTTGTGAAGTAAAGATTGAGTCTGGTTTAACCTTGAGCCACTTTTTGGCAGGCCAACAATAACAAAGCCCACAGGAACTACATAGACTCAAAAGGCTATTATCTATATTTGGCTTTTCCTTGTTTCTTTTCTCCATTTAGGTTTTGAGTATCACAAAATGTCACATCTGGTCTCAAAAATCTTACTGGGGTTCTGCCACACCCAAAGCAATTAATTTCACTAAATCATTAAGTACCTACTTTTTTTATGTGCCAGGCATTGTATTAGGCAGTAGACACATACTGTTTAATGAGATATGTTCACTAGCTCACAGTGAAATAGAGATATCAGGCTTTTAAATTAAAAAATCATACTCAGTGGTGGACTACATTAATGTAATACAGATTAAATGCCAAGTACTGTGAGTATACATAGTAGAAGATACTATGCATTAGGGGTGAGATGAGGGCAGGCTTCAAGGAAGAAATGGCACTTGCTTTTGAAAATGATTAGGGAAAAGAATATGCAGAACTTTATAACTGATATGAACAGGGAGTAAGATTCTCAAAGAAAACCCCAAGGTTTGTCTAGATGATTGGCAAGTATGATATGCTCTTTTACGTCACCCTACAGAGCTTTTTTGGAAACCCTGGTGGCATAGTGGTTAAGAGCTACGGCTGCTAACCAAAAGGTTGGCAGTTCAGATCCACCAGGCGCTCCTTGGAGACTCTGTGGGGTAGCTCTACTCTGTCCTATAGGGTCAGAATCGACTCAACAGCAATGGGTTTAGTTTTGGGGTTTGTTGTTGTTAGGTGCCGTCAGTCAGTTCCGACTCATAGTGACCCCATGCACAACAGAATGAAACACTGCCCGGTCCTAAGCCATCCTTATAATCGTTGTTATGCTTAAGCTCACTGTTGCAGCCACTGTGTCAATCCACCTTGTTGAGGGTCTTCCTCTTTTCCACTGATGCTGTACTCTGCCAAGCATGATGTCCTTCTCCAGGGACTGATCCTTCCTAACAACATGTCCAAAGTATGTAAGACACAGTCTCGCCATCCTTGCCTCTAAGGAGCATTCTGGCTGTACTTCTTCTAAGGCAGATTTGTTCGTTCTTTCGTATCGTCTACTATTCTGGGAATGACAACTTGAAGAGGAATGGTGCTGCATTCATCGTCAAAAAGAACGTTTCAGTATCTATCCTGAAGTACAACGCTGTCAGTGATAGGATAATATCCACATGCCTACAAGGAAGACCAGTTAATACGACTATTAATTCAAATTTACACACCAACCACTAGGGCCAAAGATGAAGAAACAGAAGATTTTTATCAGTTGCTGCAGTCTGAAATTGATCAAACATGCAATCAAGATGCATTGATAATTACTGACGATTGGAATGCGAAAGTTGGAAACAAAGAAAAAGGATCAGGAGTTGGAAAATATGGCCTTGGTGATAGAAACAATGCCAGAGATCGAATGATAGAATTTTGCAAGACCAACAACTTCTTCATTGCAAATACCTTCTTTCACCAACATAAACGGCGACTATACACATGGACCTCACCAGATGGAACACACAGAAATCAAATAGACTACATCTGTGGAAAGAGAAGATGGAAAAGCTCAATGTCATCAGTCAGGACAAGGCCAGGGGCTGACTGTGGAACAGACCATCAATTGCTCATATGCAAGTTCAAGGTGAAACTGAGGAAAATCACAGCAAGTCCACGAGAGCCAAAATATGACCTTGAGTATATCCCACCTGAATTTAGAGACCATCTCAGGAAGAGATCTGATGCACCGAACACTAGTGACTGAAGACCATACGAGTTGTGGAATGATATCAAGGACATCATACATGAAGAAAACAAGAGATCATGGAAAAGACAGGAAAGAAAGAAAAGACCAAGATGCATGTCAGAGGAGACTCTGAAACTTGAAAAAATTTGGGGGTTTATAGAGCTATTTTGACCCCCACTGGGTGGCACAAAGGTTTGTGTTCAACTACTAACCAAAAGATTGGCAGCTTGAATCTATCCAGCAGTGCCATGGAAGAAACGCCTGGAAATCCACTTCTGTAAGATTACAGCCATTGAAAATCCTATGAAGTACACTTCTGCCCTAAAACATGTGAGGTCACCATGAGTTGGAATCAACTTGATGGCAATGAGTTTATAGAGCTTTTCAAGCACTAAGATGCGTCTCTCAGTCAAAACAGTGGTGAAGCCCTGTATTTATAACAGAGCAATATACCTACCTTATAAAGGCTTAAGGAAACTCTGGTGGCATAGTGGTTAAGACCTATAGCTGCTAACTAGAAGGTCGGCAGTTCGAATCCACTAGGCTCCTTGGAAACTCTATGGGGCATTTCTACTCTGTACTACAGGGTCACTATGAGATGGAACTGACTCAATGGCAAAGCGTTTTTGTTTTTGTTTTTGTTTTTAATAAAGGCTTAAATATATTTGACAGATAAATAACTGCTAAGGTGTGAAAGAGCACCTTTGGAACACTTGAAAATTGAAGCTTATAAATTTTCAGTGAAAATCATGAAGAGTAAAATGTGGCATTTTGTGACTTTTGTTACCAAAAAGTTAACTGACTCTGAAAAATGAAACTTACATACACTTTTTACAGTTAACGAGCTAAAATGCTAAAGAGATGACAATCATACTTAAGACATGCAGAGTTCTTCGCGATCCCTGTCAAGTGTTCGTACTGACCACACCTTATCCTTCATAGTTAATTTAGACAGTGATTCAAAATCTAACTTTAGCTCATCCTTTTTTGTCACTATTATAAATGAGTTTCTTGCTCACTAATCTTGTGACTTGAGTCTTAATTTTTTCAGCTGAAAAATGAGGATAAAAAAATTGTGGCAATTGCTGGGAGGATCAAGGAAATTAAGTCTGCATAGGGCCTGGAAGACCCAATGCCAATACGTACTTCTTAAACTCCCACTGTTGAAAATTGGGCCTAAGGTGCATTCTCCTAGACTGTGTCATTGGTCATTTATTTCCAAAGAAAAAATTTTGTCATCATTTTTTTCTTTACTACAATAAGGATAACAATAAAGCACTATAGAATGTTATTGTTATTGTTAGGCGCCATCAAGTTGGTTCCGACTCATAGCGACCCTATGTGCAACAGAACAAAACCATGCCTGGTCCTGCACTATCTTAATAATCATTGCAATGTTTAAACTCCTTGTTGCAGCCACTGTGCCAATCCATCTCGTTGAAGGTCTTCTTCTTTTTGCTGACCCTCTACTTTACCAAGCAAGTCCTTCTCCAGGGACTGGTCCCTCTTGATAACATTCAAAGTAAGTGAGACAAAGTCTCGCCAACCTTGCTTCTAAGGAGTATTCTGGCTGTACTTCTTTCAATACAGATTTATTTGTTCTTCTGGAAGTCCATGGTATATTCAATTTTTTTTGCCAATGCCATAATTCAAATGCATCAATTCTACAGTCTTTGTTATTTATCTTCCAGTTTTTTCATGTGTATGAGGCAACTGATAATAACATGGCCTGGGTCAGGCATACCTTAGTCCTCAAAGTGACATCTTTGCTTTTTAACATTTTAAAGAGGTTTTTTTTTGCAGCAGATTCGCCCAATGCCATAAGTCCTTTGATTTCTCGACTGCCGCTTCCATGGGTGTTGATTGTGGATCCAAGTAAAATGAAGTCCTTGACAACTTTAATCTTTTCTTCGTTTACCGTGAAGTTCTTATAGGTCCAGTTGTGAGGATTTTTGTTTTTTGTTTTATGTTGAAGTGTAATCAATACTGAAGGAGTCTCTGGTCTCCATTAGTAAGTGCTTCAAGTCCTCTTCACTTTCATCAAGCAAGGTTGAGTCATCTGCATATCGCAGGTTGTTCACAAGTCCTCCTCCAATCCTAATGCCGTGTTCTTCTTCATATAGTACAGCTTCTCAGATTATTTGCTCAGCATACAGACTGAATGCGTATGGTGAAACGATACAACCCTAACACACAGCTTTCCTGATTTTAATCCATTCCTTGCTCTGTTCAAACAACTACCTCTTGGCCTATACACAGGTTCCTCAAGAGCATAATTAAGTGTTCTAGAATTCCCATTCTTCACAATGTTATCCATAATTTGTTATGATCCACACAGTCCAATGGCTTTGCATAGTCAATAAAACACAGGTCAACATTTCTCTGGTATTCTCTGTTTTCAGCCAAGATCCATCTCACATCAGCAATGATATCCCTCATTCCACATCCTCTTCTGAATCCAGCTTGAATTTCTGGCAGTTCCCTCTCAACGTACTGCTGCAACCAATTCTGAGATATATTCAGCAAAATTTTACTTCTGTGCCACATCAATGATATTGTTCGATAATCTCTGCATTCTGTCAGATCACCTTTCTTTGGAATGGGCACGAATATGGATCTCTTCCAGTCAGATGGCCAGGTAGCTTGACTACAAATTTCTTGGTGAATGCTTCCAGAGGTGCATCTGTTTGTTGAAACACTTCAAATGGTATTCCATCAACACCTGGAGGCTTGTTTTTTGCCAATGCCTTCAATGTGGCTTGGACTTCTTCCTTCAATACTATCAGTTCTTGATCACATGCTTCCTCTTGAAGTGGGTGAATGTAGGCCAATTATTTTCGGTACAGTGACCCAGTATATTCCTTCTATCTTTATTGTTGCTTCCTGTGTCATTCAATTTTTTGCCCATAGAATCCTTCAATATTGTAACTTGAGGCTTGAATTTTTTCTTCAGTTCTTTCAACTTGAGAAATGCCGAGCATGTTCTTCTCTTTTGGATTTCTAACTCCATGCCTTTGCACATTTCATTGTAATACTTTACTTTGTCTTCTCAAACGACCCTTTGAAATCTGTTTAGCTCTTTTACTTCATAATTTCTTCCATTCGTTTTAGCTACTCTATGTTCAAGAGCAAGTTTCAAAGCCTCTTCTAACGTCTATTTTGGTCTTTTCTTTCTTTCCTGTCTTTTTAATGACCTTTTGCTCTCTTCATGTATTATGTCCTTGATGTCATCCAACAACTTGTCTGGTCTTCTGTCATTAGTGTTCAATGCATCAAATCTATTATTGAGATAGTCTCTAAATTCATGTGGGATATACTCAAGATTGTACTTTGGCTTTCATGAACTTTTCTAAATTTTCTTTAGTTTTTTCTTTAGCTTCAACTTAAACTTGCACATGAGCAACTGATGGTCTGTTCTGCAGTTGGCCCCTAGACATGTTCAGACTGATGATATTGAGCTTCTCTATTATCATCTCTTTCTACAGATGTAGTAGATTTGATTCCTAAACTTACATTTATTTAGTACTTTTGTTCAATATTTTGATAGAATGAGAGTGAATTTTGCCACTCAAAATATATGCATATCAAGCTTTCAGTGAGTATTAAGAATTACAAAAGTAACTATTATGATGACTATTAACAGTATTTATGAAAGCAAGCACCCAATATGTGCCAAGTATTGTTTTAGTTTTCTTTTAATCTCCACAATGACTCTATGAGGTAGGCACTAGCTATTTAATAGATGAGGAAGCTAAGGCCAGAAGAGCAGATAGCTCAGAGTTGATCTCAGATACAAACACATACTTCAAAAGAACTTGCCCAAGTTTACAAAGCTTATAAGCCAAAAGGCAATGCCAAAAACAGTAACTCACCTTCTCTTAGACACTCCACTATTCCACCCCACATTACTGTGTCCTGCATTGTACAATGGTATTACCTAATTTGATATAATATTAGCATAAAATGCCATCTTCATACAGCCTGGTTTCTTACATACCTCAGCATTTATTTGTTTTATTAACCCACTTAATACATATATATTGTGAGTCTTACTATGTGTAAAGTACTGTGTTATTTGCTATGTGGAATTCAAAGGTGATCTACTGATTCCAGTTACCAAAGGAGCTAATACATGGCAACATGAAAATAATTAGTCGAAGCAGTGTAGAAGGTGGGATCTGGGCAGAATAATGCTACATAAGTACTGGCCAACCTCTGGGATCCAAGCCTGCCTTTCATATCTTTTTTCCCATTCAACTTCAACAATAGTCTACAACACCCAGAGACTGAATCCTCTAACAGCTCACCAACGCACATTCTGTTCCCACCTCTTTGTATACACTGTTCCCTACCTAACTTATTTCAAAGTCCAAGTCAGGTCAGACCTCTTCTGAAAGTTTCACTGATTATGCATCTTTCAAACATCTCTCCATTTTACAGCATATATTACCTTGGAGTTTGGAGGTGGAGAAAGAGGGAGAGACAAATACATTTCAATTACCTATTAAGACACTTTACATCTGTTTTTACATTTTATTCTAACTCTGTAAAGCAGGTATTACTTAATCCCATTTTACAGATTCAAATCATATATGCCACTTTCATACTGCCTGTTCACCATTTATAACATATTAGGTTATTCTAACTTTGGCTATTATTTCCTATATGTGTGTATACTTTCTACCATTTAGAATGTGTGTGGCTCCTTTAAAATAGGAGCATGTCTTAACTTCTAACATCACACTGTCTACTCCATGGTTTTCATATAGGAAAAGAAAAAGTATAAGGCAGGAGAAAGCTTCTTGATTAGTAAGTCCTGCAATACATCTTTAGCCAACTGATCTCCTGCTTTACACAAAACCCAACTTTCTCTGTCTCTTCCTCTTGCCCTTGTATATACTGCTGCTACTCATTTGGGGTAGCTCACTGCCTATCCAGATTCATCATCTCCCTCAAAAGACTCAGATCGAACTTCACTCCTCCATGAAATCATCCCTCCATCTAAATTGTATAATTCTTGTTTTGTACTCTTTTAGGGCTTAAACTTTTCCATTTCTCATGTGTTGCTCTGTACTTACATTGCTTTGAAAACTTACAAATTCGTTCATAGCCTCTAAGTTTTTTGCCCAACAAAAATATAATCATTGAGGATGAGACTCAGGCTCTTATTTCCTCTGCTACTCCCACAATACCTAGAAGTGTGCCTTATGTTCATGCACAGTCAATGTGGAAGGACTAGTCACTCCGGTTACATAGAGGACAAGCCTCCTTTCTCATCTAAATAATTATTCTAAACAAAAGCACACAGCTTTCTCCACAGGAGCTTTTAGACATTCTTTTGATATCTGACAAAGTTCTTTCTCTTAGCGATCAGTAGTGTAGACATTAAATCTAAATGTTGTCCTGAGAATACCAGTTTCAGAAAAATCTTTATTATAACAATTAATATACAGTCTAGATCTTTAGATGTAAGCTTAGTACCTCTATCAGTTATTTTTACTCTCCTAAGACCATTCACTTCCCTAAATATATGACATGGCATCAATCTCCACACTTAACGAGCCTGATCTGATCTTCCTCTATTTTATTTTTCTCCCTCCACTCTGACAGTTATTACTTCTGTCAGAGGTGTCTAAGATTTATCACTGATTTAACCTATAACAGAAAATTCTGACTTTCAAAGAAATTGCTGACTGACTCATAAGTGCTTGTTGTTGGGTGCCTTACTAGTGAAGATAAACGCATATATAAAATGAGTCTGGAAAAACACGCGGGGGGGCCAGACCACAATGGTCATTTTAGAGAATCAGAATGGTTCATTTAGGTCAAAAGGATAGAATGAGTACAAGCACCTACTTTCTTCATGCTTTTCAAAACCTTAAAATGACAAGAAGAAGGAGGAAAAGAAAGAGGCAAAGAAGAAGAAATTATTTCCTTCCTAGGGAAGAAGAAATCACTTTTTTCTTTACTGTGATGAGATACAAGAAATACACATTCAGAAGACCATCAGTTAAAAGAATTTGTAGAAGCTAGGAAGTCATTAGGATTAGACTGATAATTTAACACATTAAATTACAGCTAGAACTTGTGCACAAGAGAAATGATGGTGATGGCAGATCCAAAAAAACTATGCTTAGAGCATATCTAGAGAAAACTTTAAGCCCGTTATAAATAAAAATAAACAGCTGGAAAGGAAATTGGATAGTGAACTGTATGACAGAGCTGGGTAAGGATGATGGAGGGTGACAAGACTACCAACCCTCTCCTGTCCCCAGGATTAAAATCCTTGAACCATACTCCAAAAATAATCACAGTCTGCCTTATGTAAAAACTTAAGAGAAGAGGAATGCAGAGGCTGAGGCAACCCAAAATCTTCAAAAGAGACCAAAAAACAACAACAACAACAAAGATGGAAATAACCTACAACTTAAACCTAAACAAATACTTCCACACTTGTAAAGATAAAGACTACCAAGGACCACCAAACATCATAGGAAATGAAACAGCAAGAGAAAGAATGTAAATATGAACCAAAAAAAACCTCCAATCTCTGCCCAAAATATCAGAGATAATTTAAAAGTTTTTAATTTAAAAATTCTCATTGGCATCCTCAGAAGGGGTCAAGACTCTAGGAGCTGTAGCTTTGATAAAACAAAATTTGGGTGTGTAAAAGTAGCAATTACAGAACCACAGGCCAATTCCAGATATTATAAATAGCATGTAAAAATATGTGAAATAAGATCTTCTTAGTATAACAGACAAAGCTAAAAATTAATAAGTGACACAGAAGAAAAAAAATGAGAGATATCTTCCACAGCATGGAAAGAGTCAAAGAAATGAAAACAAAAGAAAAAAATGGAGAAATAATCCATAAAGATCAATATGAATAAAATACGAACTAAGAAAAAGGGTAAAAACAGAAAATGGAAGAAACCAGAAATAAGTAAAAGTTCTCTGAGCTGATGAAACATACAAGCCCTTAAATTAAAAGGGTCCACAGATCTGTAAGTTATACAAATGAAAACGAGTCATGCTAGCTGTATGTGATGTTTAAGGTTGTGTGTCAACATGTCTGGGCTATGACTCACAGTGATTTGGCAGTTATGTAATGATGTAGGTATCCTCCATTTTGTGATATAATGTAATCACTTCCATAATTTGATCTGATGTGATCAATCAGTTGTAAAAAAAAGAGTCTACCCGAGGTTGTGGCCCATATCCAATATAAGGACTTTCTAGCAAAGCTCACTGGCTTTTGCTCACCCTGGATCCTGTGTCTAGCATGTCATCATCTGACCTCTGATCCTTGGAACTTCAGCCAGCAGCATATGGTATCGCCTGCTGATCTTGGGATTTGTCAGCCCCTGTAGCCTGTAAGCCAGAAGCCTAACGTCTGACATGCCTATCTTGTGTTCATCAGCCCTTGCAGCTATGTGAGTCAAGAGAAACCTCCAGCCTGACGCCTGACCAATGGACTTGGGACTTGCCAGCCTCTTTAACTGTGTGAACCATTTCCTTGAGATCAATCAATCAATCTCTATGTATCTAGCTACCTACCTACCTATCTACCTACCTATATACACTTTACTGGTTTTGCTTCTCTAGAGAACCCAGTCTAAAACATTTGGTATCAAGAGTGGTTCTAGAGAAACAGTATTGTAAGCAAGAGTATTCTAAACTGGTTCTCAAGTCTGGTTAGTCTTAAAGATGTTGATGACTCTGCTTCCAGTAGTAAAGAGGGTGCTGCTAACCCATGATGTGAGACAGCAATAGAAATACACAAAATATCACCACAAATAGCTAAAGCACTGGTGAGAGGCGAGGTTTGGGTGACTGCATGTTTGATACTTCTCTAAAATTATGTCGAAATGAGAAGTAGAAGGAAGCTGGCTGGTTGGTCCTACCTTCACTAGACAAAGTAGTGAAAGAAAGAGATGAGCTCAGGGTTTTGGAGTCACAGCTCAAACCGCACATAAACAACCTCAAAATTGCTACTTGAGCCCTGAAAGCTTTCCTTCTTGTAGTAAAACAGCAGATATTGCAAAAAACCAAACCCAGAGTCTTATAGTACGAGTGGCTGAATTACAACACCAATTGAATTCCCAACCTTGAATGGCATCTGAAGTTAAAGTCTTTGGGAAATTGACATGTTAGAGTTGATTTATAAGGTTAGACCCATAGGCCCACACATGGAGTGCCCAGAGGACATACTTATTACCACAATGGTGAGGAATTAATTTGTGAAGGGAGCCCCATCATCTTTGAAGGCTGATGTGATTGCTATTTTATGTAAGCAATATTTGACAGTGGCAACTGCCCTAACTGAATTAATATACCTAACTATTATGGCTGATTGAACTCCATGGTGGTAGGTAGGGGCCATGTGGTGGCACTCAATAGACAAAGAAAAAGTGGGCATGGTTACCACAATAAACTGTGGTGTCAAAGCAGTAATCAGAATTAGTCTGACTTATAGGGACTTATGATGTTTGCTGCTTAATGACGGTGTCCCTAGGAGTGAAATAGAAAGGAAATCTACTAAATATTTACTTTATCTGTACAAGCAAAATAATTCTAGATTAAGTGAATGGCATCTAATCAAATCCTCAGAATAGAGAGCCATAGCCTCTCAATTAATTCCCAGGCTTGAGCCAGTTTATAGACTCACAATCCCCTGAATGAAGCGGAGGCCGGGTCCTCTTGAGGAAGGACTTCAATACACTGCCAAAAAATTATACTGTAAATCTTTCTCCCAGCTTTCCCCAAAGGGATCTACAGCTTTTTATGAGAGTAACTGTTTACTGGGGAAAAAGAAAGAATCAGATATTTTGTGGTCTACTGGATACTGGCTCTGAACTCACACTAAACCCAGAAGACCCAAAATGTCACTGTGGCCCACCAGTCAGAGTAGCAGCATATGGAAGTCTAGTTATTTACGGAGTCTTAGCTCAGATTCGTCTCACAGTGGGTCCAGTGGGTCCCCGAACTCATCTTGTAGTGATTTCCTCAGTTCCAGAATGCATAATTGGAGCAGAAATACTCAGCAACTGGAAGAACTATCACACTGGATCCCCAACAAGTGGATTAAGAGCTCTTATGGTATGGGAAGCCATTAAAACTGCCCCTACCTAGGAAAATAGTAAATCAAAAGCCATACCGCATTCCTGGAAGGACTGCAGAGATTAGTGCCCCCATCAAAGACATGAAGAATGTAAGGGATGGTGATTTCCACCACATCCTCATTCAACTCACCTATTTGGCCTGTGAAAAAAAACAGATGGCCCTTGGAGAATGAGTGGATTATCGAAAACTTAATCAGGAGGTGACTCCAAATGCAGCTGCTGTTCCAGATGTGGTTTCATTTCTTGAGCAAATTAATACATGTTCTGGTACCTGGACTGTAGCTATTGAGCTGGCCAACACTTTTTTCTCAATTCTCTTTTCAAAAGAACACCAGAGGCAGTCTGCCTTCAGCTGGGAAGGCCAGCAATACATCTTCACTGTCCTATCTCAGGGATTCCTATAGGGTCACTATGAGTCGGAATCAACAGGACGGCAGTGGGTTTGGTTTTTCTGCATCTCAGGAATATGTCAATTTTCCAGACCAACATCATAATTTAGTCTCCAAGGACCTTGATCGCCTTTCCCTTCCACAAGATATCACAATGGTTCATTACATTAATGATGTTGTGCCGATTGGACCTAGTAAGAAAGAAGTGTCAATGAATCTGGACTTCTTGGTAAAACATTTGCATGCTAGAGGGTGGGAAAATAACCTAACAAAAATTAAGGCACCTTCTGCTTCAGTGAAATATCTAGAGGTCCAGTGGCACAGGGTATGTCAAGATATTCCTTCTCAAGTGAAGGATAAGTTATTGCATGTGGGCCCTCCCACAACTACAAAGGAGGCACAATACCTGGTAGGCCTCTTTGAATTTTGAAGGGAATATATCTCTCATTTGGGTGTGCTACTCTGGCCTACTTATCAAGTGACTTAGAAAGCTGCTAGTTTTGAGTGGGGCCCAGAAGAAGAGAAGGCTCTGCAACAGGTTCAGAATGCCAAGCAAGCACTCTGCCACTTGGGCCATATGACCCAGCTATTTCAATGGTTCTTGAAGTGTCAGTGGCAGAAGAGATGCTGTTTGGAATCTGAAAGGAACCTACTGGTGAATCACAGCACCGATCCTTAGGATTCGGGGGCAAAGCCCTGCTATCCTCTACAGATAACTACTCTCTTTTTGAGAAACAGCTTTTGTTATGTTACTGAGTCTTAGTAGAAGCTGAAGTCTTAACCATGGGACACCAAGTCACCATGCAGCCTGAGCTGCCCATCGTGAACTGGGTGTTGTATGACTCACAGAGCCATAAAATAAGATGTGCACAGCAACACTCCGTCATTAAATGGAAGTGATATATACGAGATAAGGTCCGAGCAGAAACTGAAGGTGCAAGTAAGTTGCATGAGGAAGTGGCCCCAATGTCCACGGTCTCCATTCCTGTCGTATTACCTGCCTTCTCCCGGTCTGCACCTATGGCCTCATGGGGAGTTCCTTATGATCAGTGCACTGAGAAAGAGAAAACTTGTGCCTAGTTTACAGATAGTTCTGTGTGACAAGCAGTCACCACTTGAAAGTGGACAGTGGTAGCACTACAGCTCCTTTATGGGACCTCTCTGAAGGACAGTGGTGAAGAGAACTCCTCCCAATGGGCACAATGTCAAGTACTGGTTATTCACTTTGCCTGGAAGAAGAAAAATCAGATGTGCAATTGTATATTGATTCATGCGCTGTGGCCGGTGGTTTGGCTGGATGGTGAGGGACTTGGAAGGAACATTATTGGAACACTGGAAGAGTGTAAGGTGTAAGGTATAAGGTATAAGGAAGAAGCATGTGGATAGACCTCTCTGAATGGGCCAAAGAAGTGAAGATATTTGTGTCTCATGTGAATGCTTACCAAAGAGTGACCTCAGCAGAGGAGAATTTTAACAATCAAGTGGATACAATGACGCATCCTGTGGAAATCAGTCATCCCCTTTTCCTAGCCACTCTCATCATTGCCCAACGGGTTCATGAACAAAGTGGTCAGGGTAGCAGGGATGGAGGTTATGCAAAGGCTTAGCAACACGAACTTCCATTCATCGAGGCTGACTTGGATATAGCCGTTGCTGAGTACTCAATCTGCCAGCAGCAGAGAACAACACTGAGTCCCCATCATGGCACCATTCCTCAAGGCAATCAGGTAGCAACCTGCTGGCAGGCTGATTACACTGGGCCATTTCAATCATGGAAAGGGCAGCATTTTCATTCTTATTAGGATAGCCACTTACTCTGGAAATGAATTTGCCTTCCCTATATGCAATGCTTCTGCCAAAACTACCATCTGAGGACTCACAGAATGCCTTATCAACCATCATGGTACCCCAAGCAGTTTTGCCTCAGATTAAGGGACTCACGTCACAGAAAATAAAGTGCAACAATGGGCTCATGTTCATGGAATTCACTGGTCTTACTATGTTCCTCATCATCCTGAAGGAGCTGGCTGGACAGAATGATGGCATGGCTCCTAAAGGAACAAGTACTTTGCAGGGTTGGGGCAATGTTCTCCAAAAGGCTGTATATGCTC
Organism: Loxodonta africana; assembly: GCF_030014295.1. Classification (NCBI taxonomy): domain Eukaryota; kingdom Metazoa; phylum Chordata; class Mammalia; order Proboscidea; family Elephantidae; genus Loxodonta; species Loxodonta africana. The sequence continues at coordinate 82,338,204 of NC_087347.1, read as the reverse complement.
TAAACCAGAGTCCAGTATATGGTATTGTTTCTCCCATAGCCAGGAATCACAGTTCCAGGAATCAGGGGGTAGAAATGGGGGTGGCACCACTCAGTATTGCCCCCAGTGACTCACTTGCAAAATTTTTCCCACGACCCTACGCTCAGCGGGTCTAGAGATCTTAGTTCTTAAAGGGAGAAATGCTTCTACCTGGAGACACAACATAAATTCCATTTAACTGGAAGTTAAGAATCCCAGCAGGTCACTTTGGGCTCCTCATGACTCTAGATCAACAGGCAAAGACGGGAGTTACCGTACTGGCTGCTGTGACTGATCCTGACTATCAAGGGGAAATCAGTTTGTTCTTGCATAATGGAGTTAAAGAAGATAATGTCTGGAATACAGGAGATCCCTTAAGGCATCTCTTTGTACTAACATGCCCTGTGATTAAAGTAAATGGAAAATTACAGCAACCCAATTCCAACATGACTGCTAATGGCCCCAAACATTCAGGAATGAAGCTTTGGGTCACTTCACCAGGCAAAGAACCATGACCAGCTGAAGTGCTTGCTGAGGGTAAAGGGAATATGGAATGAGTGGTGGAAGAAGGTAGTTCTAAATACTAGCTACAACCATGTGACCAGTTGTAATTGTCTTTATTTAGAGATTGTGCATGGTTTAAGGAGATGTGTACAGGTGTCAAGTTGACAAGGGGTGGACTGTGATAGCCAAGGCGTGTGACAGCTTGGCTGGACTATTATTCTCAGTGGTTTGGCATTTACGTAATGACGCAATTTGGCAGTGTTACGTAATGATGTAGTCATCCTCTGTGATGTAATCTGATGTGACCAGCCAATCAGTTCTAAGGGGTGTTAGGGGTGTGGTATGCATTATATATATATATATATACACACACACACACACATACATATATATATATAGACACATACATATACATAATGTAATCACCTCTGTGATGTGACCTGATGTGATCAGCCAATCAGTTTGTAAGGAGAATTTCTCTGGAGTGTGACTTGCATCCAATATATATTGATGTTTTGGCCAAGTTCACTGGCTTTTGCTTGGTCTGGATCCTGCATCTGTCTTGTCACTACCTGACCTCCAGTTCTTGAGACTTGAGGCAGCAGCCTGCCATACTGCCTGCCAATCTTGGAATTCAACAGCACCCTCAGCCCGTGAGCCCGTAGCCTGCCATCTTACCCACTAATTTTGGATTCATTTGCCTCCACAGCCCATAAACCAGCAGCTTGCCATCTAATCTGCCAATCTTGGGTTCATCAGTCCCTGAAGCTACGTGAGTCAGGAGAAGCCCCAGCCTGATTCCTGACCATAGATTTGGGACTTGCCAGTCTCTACAACCATGTCAGCCATTTCCTTGAGATAAATCTCTCTCTTTCACTCAATCTCTCTCTCTATATATATGTATGTGAGTGTGTGTGTGTGTATACACGTCAACGGTTTTGCTTCTCTAGAGGATCCAGCCTAAGACACTGTAAAATGGGAACTGTGACAATTCAAAGAGAAAAGATAGAATTCTAAACACTTGCTGAGAGAGAAAATAATGCTTACCTACAGAGGTATGAGAATTAGGCTAGGCTGGTATCAAAATATTATATGAGATTTGCCACCAACATCCCTCATGAACATAGACACAAAATTCCTTAATAAAATAATAGAATTTATTTTAAAGCTGCTGTTGAGTCAATTTTAACTCATTGCTGCCCCACGTATCGCTGAATAGAACTGCACTCCAAAGGGTTTTCAAAGTTGTGACCTTTCAGAAGCCTACTGCTAGGCCTTTCTTCCGAGGTACCTCTGGGCGAGTTTGACCCACAAATCTTTTGGTTAGTAGCTTAGTCCTTAACCATTTGCACCACCCAGGGACTCCTACAGAAATCAGTGCAAGTCAAAATCCATATTTACAGGGAGCACCCTGCCTCTATGGCAGTGGGGAGAAAGAAAGTCACTATATTATGAAAAGCTTCCCAAATTCAAACACGAAATCCTAGGTCAAAAGGAAATTTCTTTTTATCTTTGTACTTAGCCCTTGCCTGTCTCCCACATGAACTTTCTATAAATATATTACAAGAAAAACCACTGCCTTTAAAGATGAGTAATAAAATATAGACCCATCATCAAATCTGTATAGACATACTATGAGTCTGAGAAAAGGTAAAGGGAAAAGAAATGGTAGTTCAGACCACTTGTATGAAAAGTATTGTCAAAGATCAGATAAAAATTATAACCATACATTTCACTAAGAATTAATAAAAATAATTAAGGAAGTAAAATCACATCTGTTCATCCAGAGCACAAAGCAGAAAATCAAGAGCATGGGAAAAAACACCAAGATAATAAGAGAAGATGAAACGTCAGCTGGCCTAGCACAAGAGATTTAACTGCCCTATATTGAGCTCCTTGGTGAAACTACAGTTAAAGAAATAAATGGCAGAAATAAGAGAAGTGAGAAGAAAGCTTGTTTTAAATTGAAGTATTACAAATTGAGAAATCAAAAGACAAGTAGAGGAAATCCAAATACACATAGTTGGAATCCCCACAGAAGGAAAACAAAATAATGGAAAAGAATACATATACAAAGCTAAAATATAAGAAAATTTTTTATAATAAAAGACCTATTCAAAGGGTACATGGTTTCCCAGAGAAATTCATCATCACAGTCAGCTCTGATATACACCCTAGCTACTGGACTTCAATTTTAAAGAAAACAGCAAGGCAAACGAGTTTTAATTACTTAACGAAAAAAAAAAATTTTTTTCCATCAAATCGATTCCAACGCACAGTGACACTATAGGGCAGAGCAGAACTGCTCCATAGGGTTTCCAAGACTATAAATCTTTACAGAAGTAGACTACCACATCTTTCTCCCACAGAGCGGGTGGTGGGTTCAAAGCGCTGAAAATTCAGTTAGCTGCTGAGTGCTTAACCACTGCAGCACCAGGTCTCCTTTTAGTCACTTATAAGGGAGGAAATTGGTCTGTTGTCATATTTCTCCACAGCAACATTCAAAAGCAGGATTCAGTGGACTCCACTGCCTTACAGTTATTCCACTGGGTGGAGAAACATCCACCAAGCCCTTCAAGAAAGAAAATATAAACGAAATTTTGAAATTCAACCAAATGTATTAGTTCTAAAGGCAAGAGAAAATATATCTAAAATTTTGAATATATAGAAATATGTTAAAATTTTATTCCCATGGGATCTTGAGGCATTTACTATAAGACAAACCTATTATCTCAAAGAGGGCCAGGAAAACCAGAGCAAAAGGACTGGAATAAACATTGAAACTAATTATAAGCTAATGCTCAATGAAGTACGTGATTATGTTGCTATAATAAAATGTAAGTAATATAAGGTTTAACAAGTTGTTGTTGTTAGGTGCCGTCAAGTCAGTTTCAACTTATAACAGAATGAAACACTGCCCAGTTCTGCGTCATCCTCATGGTCGTTGTTATGCTTGAGCCCATTGTTGCAGCCACTGTCTCAATCCATCTCGTTGAGGTTCTTCCTCTTTTTTGATAATGTTTAAAGAAATATAGTTATAAATTATAACAGAAATGCAAATCCATCTAAGTAAAATAAAGCAGAACACATTATTGAAATTTTTTCAAAACTTAAAAAACACATAAAATAAAACAATACTAACATCAAACTTTTAAGTTTAGCAAACTGTTAGAAGACTAAACTCACCTATTGGAAGAAAACAAAGTTTCAGTTTGGAACATAAAGCAAATTCCACTCTATTCCATGCAAAAGAGAAACTCCTATAAACAACTGATTCAGACCCATATGTATACAGAATTTAAAAAAAAAAAACCAAACCTGTTACCATCAAGTCGACTCCGACTAATAGTGGACAGAGTAGGACTCATAGGACAGGGTAGAACTGCCCCACAGAGTTTCCAAGGAGCACCTAGTGGATTCGAACTGCCGACCTTTGGGTTAGCAGCTATAGCACTTAACCATTACGCCACCGGAGTTTCCTATATAAAATAGTTGGTACAGAAAATCAACAGAGAAAGGATGAGACATTCAAAAAGAATGACTGTTTACTTGAGCTGATCTTTTTTTTTTTTAACATAAGATTAATTAAACATTCTTTTGCTATTTCTTCTAACATGTTTATAAATTTGTTAATTTAAAAAATTTTCTCTTTAGCTTTCTAACTATGGAATCTATTTTTATATATGGTATTAGGTAAAAAAAAAATAGATTTCATAGTTAGAAAGCTAAAGGGAATTTTTTTTTTTATTAACTAATTTATAAACATGTTAGAAGAAATAACGAAATGGTTGAATAATCTTATGTAAAAAAAGATCAACAAGTTTAACTTATAAATATTCTTAATGTTTACCGTATAAAATACCCCATACATGAAGTTCAAGGCATAGATTGAGAGAAATATGTATAATATATTTAAGAAACAACTAATATCCAGGACGCAAAAAAAGATTCTAAAAACTAACAGAAAAAAAGAACATTACTCCCCCACAAAGGATACATATGAAGTTAATTCACACACACACAACATACCACTGAATATTAACATCCAAAAAGATATTCAGTATCACTAATAATAAGAGAAATGTGCATTAACACACAGCATTTTCACCACCTGGACAAAAAATTAAAAGACTGATAGTACTAAATGCTGACCCAAGTGCTGAGTTACAGAGTGCTACTCGCAGATAGTAAGGAAAAGAGTATAAATTGGAACAGACTTTATGGAAGGCAATTAGGAAACACCAGTAAAAATCTTGATGAGCCACGCCCTTTAACGGAAGCCATTCCTTTTGTGGTTCTCTACAGAATACCATTATTGTTGTTAGGTATTGCTGAGTTGATTTTGGCTCACAGGGATCCCACGTGTCAAAGTAAGGGTGTCTCATAGGGTTTTCTAGGCTGTCATCTCCATGGGGGCAAATGATAAGTTCTTTCTCACTTGGGGCTTTTGGTGGATTCAAATCAACCTCTTAACCATTAGCAGCCAACCTACTGACCATTGCAACACTAAAGCTCCTTACTAACTAACACAATATTTAGAAAGGCATCTAGAAGAAAGTCCACTGCTTTACTGTTTATAAGAGAAAAATTTGAAATAACTAAAAAATTGGAAATACTGTTCCATATTAATAAAATGTAGTGTTTTCAGACTATGGAATATTGGATAAGAATTAAAAGAACTAAGGGATGGACTAATGAAAAAAAATAGGTTTGGACTAACAAAAAAACTTTAGCAAAACATATTGTTAAATAATAATAATAATAAAAGAACAAAAATTTAGCACAACCCCATTTCTGTAAAAACAAACAAAATACCCTGTATTTTATATATAACATAAGTGTAGGTAAGCCCATAGGAAAAAACCCTAGAAGAATTTATGTCAACTTTTTAATAACTCTAGAGACTGAGGGGAGAGGTGATTACAAAGTGATTATGTTTAACTATCTCTTTTCATTTTTACCATTTTTATAATGCGTAAATATTCATTTACTATTCAAAGTATTGCAAATCAAAGATGTCACCTTGAGGACTAAGGTGTGCCTGACCCAAGCCATGGTATTTTCAATTGACTCATATGCATGTGAAAGCTAGACAAGGAATAAAAAAGACCAAAGAATTGATGCCTTTGAATTATGGTACTGACAAAGAATACTGAATATACCACGGACTACCAGAAGAAGGAAGAAATCTGTCCTGGAAGAAGTATAGCCAGAATGCTCCTCAGAAGTAAGGATGTTGAGACTTCATCTCATGTATTTTGGACACGTTATTAGGAGGGACCAGTCCTGGAGAACGACATAATGCTTGATAAAGTAGAGGGTCAGTAAAAAAGAGGAAAACCCTCAACGAGATGGACTGACACAGAAGCTACGACAATGGGCTCAAGCATAACAACAATTGTGAGGATGTTGCAGGCAGGAGCAAGCAGTGTTTTGTTCTATTGTACAGAGGGTTGCTAAGAGTTGGAATCAACTCGAAAGCACCTAACAACTAACATTCATGTAAAACTTAAAATTGAAAACGCTATGATTACTCAAGTTAACGGTCAAGTGCCTAATAAAGGAAGAGCGCCATGAACTGATTGCTCAAATACTGACAGTAACTTCTTAAAAATTCTTAATGGTATTCTTTACTCTTGAGCAATTATCTCTGGTATTGGCATTTAATGGATTTTATATTACTCATTTCTTTAAAACACATTGGATATAAAAACCCACTGCCATCGAGTTGATTCCAACTCATAGCGACCTTATAGGACAGAGTAGAACTGCCCCATAGAGTTTCCAAGGAGTGGTTGATGGATTCGAACTGCTGACCTTTTGGTTACCATCCAAGCTCTTAACGACTGTGCCACGAGGGCTCCATACTGGATAAATACAATTAATAGAATCAGCAAATATTAGAATTGTCAATGAGGCCATCTATTTATCTTACTACTACTACTACTACTGCCCATTGCTGTTGAGTCAATTCCAACTTATAGTGACCCCATAGCAGAGAGTAGAACTACCCCATAGGTTGCCAAAGAGTGCCTGGTGGATTTGAACTGCCGACCTTTTGGTGAGCAACCATAGCGCTTAAGCACTATGCCACCAGGCTTTCCTCTGTTTATCTTAGTACCCAGGAATCCTTTCTAAACTCCCCCTAATAAATGGAAAGAGGTAATAACCACCCTTTGTTGGATACCTTTGTACCCCAATACCTACCGGATTCTTAGGACATAGCTGATACTCATTACCTACTAGCTAAATGAAGAAGATTTCTAGTTGTTAGGGTGGTATTTTCTTCTGTGAGTCTTTATCTGTGCCTCTTCCATCAAACAAATGAAATAAACTCCATTTTAAAGAGGAAATAGGAACATCAGCCACAAAATACATTTATTTCCACTGTCAGACATACCAACCACTCATCTCTCATATGTTCTACCTTCTTTCTTTCTAGTTAAATTAGAAAAGTTTCCCTACTTTCATCTAGGGTTGATCCCTCCAACTGTGCTTGGTCTCCAGTGGAAGGCTGAATAATGATCTCCCAAAGATATTCATGTCCTAATGCCCAGAATCTGTGAGTATGTTATTCAACATGGCAAAATAGGCTTTGTAGATGTGACTAAGTTAAGGATCTTCATATGGGAAGATTATCCTGGGTTATATGGACAGGGTAAATGTAATCACAAGAGGCAGGAGGGTCAGAGTCAGAAAAGTGATGTGACAACAGAATCAGTGGGAGAAAATGAAATGTGATGATGGAAAGAGAGTGATGCAGGGCCACAAGCCAAGGAATTAAGGAAGTTTGTTAGAAGCTAGAAAAAGCAAGAAAATAGATTCCCCTAAGAGCCCCCAGAAGGAACAAAGCCCTGCTGACAACCTTGATTTTAGTCCAGCAAAACTGATTTCAGATTCCTGGACTCCAAAATAGAAGATAATAAATTTATGTTGTTTTAAGCCACTAAATTTATTGTAATTAGTTACTACAGCATTAGGAAGCTGATTCAATGCAGTATGTTAGTTACTATAAGATGTCCAAATCAAGTGCTTTGGGGCACACCGAGAAATGGAACCTGTTGTTGCTGGGACTGGCAAAGACTTTGTAAAAGTAGTGGCCTTGAAGCTGGTTCTTAAAAGTGAAGGATGTCACTGATATAAATGGAAGGCAGGAAGAATTTCAGTGAAAGAGAACAGCATGGGATAAATTTAGGAAACACACAGTAATATATTTTGATTAGACCAAAGGAATATGTAGGAAATGGTGAAAACGTTCACTGGAGAAAATCTTTTTGACAACTTGAAGATTAAGCTGAGTTCATTTTCTAGGGAATGGGGATCCACGAAGATCTTTAAGAAGGTGTGTGACAGAACCAGAGCTTTTCTTCAGGGACGATTAATCTGTTCGCCACTGGTCAGAAGAACTCATGTGGGAATATTCCAGAATTAGGGAAACAAACTAAAGCCTTCTCTGCCTGTTTTCTTTTATAGACTTCAACATTATAACCAACCCTAAATGTCTTTCTGTTATCTAACACTGTATTTCCTATTTCCCCATATATTTTGGCCCTTTTCTTTGTGCTCATCTCTGTATTTGCCATATAATACAGGCTACAGTAACCAAAGAAACCTTCAGAAACAAGCCAGTGCTACCCTGAGAAAGACCAGAGTCATGTTCAAAAACAGGCATCACCTTAAGAGCCAGAAGTCTATATAAAGATTCAAGTGCCTTGATCAAAAAGATAAGCTTAGAAGGACCAGAGCATTTGAACAAGAAGGAATAATTACCACTTATTGGGTACTAGTCCCCTGGGGATATAATTTCCATTTTAAAAATAATGCAACTGATGATCAAAGATGTTAGAGATAACAGCTCAAACCTACCAGGCTGATATAATGCTCAACAAACTGTGGGCCCAGAAAAGGAAAACAGAATAGAGAATAGGAGCACACAATGTTCTTGTAACTGAAAAAAAGCCTACAGGCTTTAGAGGAGAAAAAGTTTTCTTGAAAAAAAAAAAAAAAGACAATAGCTCAACATATTTTAGCAAAATGTCAAAACTCCAACAATAAGAGAAAACCCACAATGATTCCAGAGAAAAGGTTAAAAACCAATAAAACAAAACAAAAAGTCTTAATTACAAATAAACAGAAATCAGATCGACAACAAACTTTTTGCCTGCAAATCTGGATGCTGGGTGACAATGGATTAATATTTTTAGAGTTCTGAGAGTTTAATTATTTTGAACCTAGAATTTACTAGTGAAATTACTAAACAATTTTGAGGGTAAAATGAAGACATTCTTAAAAACAGAGTCCTGCATTGCTGAACACCCTTTCTGTTTCAGGCACTATGCTGGGCACTCATTAACTCAAATGAATGGCTCTGTCCAAAAGAGTTTCTCTGATTAAAAGAGGTTGTCTCTTTTCTGTGTATGGGAACACTGCGTTCTTAAAACATATTTAACTGCAATGTCTCTACAGGTGAGATAAATGTATAATATTAATTGATGCAGTAATATTTTATTGCTTATATCTCCAAACTTTCACACCACAAACCAGTAACTTTATACTGCCAATAAAGGAAGAGAGGAAGGAGGGCATCAGTCAGACAGTCAATTAGTTTAAACTTTAATAAATATAATACAACAGCTGTAGTGGCACAGTAGTTAAGAGCTCAGGTTGCTAGCCAAAAGTTCAGCAGTTCGAATCCACCATCTGTTCCTTGGAAACCCTATGGGGTAGTTCTACTCTGGCCTATAGGGTCACTGTGAGTCAGAATCAACTCAACAGCACACAACAACAAATATAATACAAAGCAAAGACCTTTACTAATTTTTGTTTTCCCAATTTAGAGTCCACTAATCCAGTACCTTAGCTATCAGAAAATGTTATTTAGGATTTTCTTTCAAAGCAAATTTTCATTCCAGATAGCAGGAAAACTGCACCTGTCATAAAACTTACCTCACAGAAGTAAAAACACATATCAGAGACCGGCGAAGTGAAATATCTGCCATCAACACTAGAAGGAGGTGAGCACCTTTACAAAGACTGTGTTTGTTGTGGCAATTTCTGAAATAAACACCCAGTTCCAAAGATGGCCCCCGCATTTATTCAGGACTTTCCACCTACTGATTTAGGCCCTTCCACACTGAAACATGGTGGTCACCAAAATAATCCTTAAGCCAAATAGATGGTCAAATTCTTTTCAACTGTTAACAGATAAATCTGTGTTTTCCAGTCCTCTAAAGCTCTCTGTAGAAACCCTGGTGGCATAGTGGTTAAGTGCTAAGGCTGCTAACAAAAGGGCTGGCAGTTCAAATCCACCAGGTGGTCCTTAGAAACTCTGTGGGGCAGTTCTACTCTGTCCTATAGGGTCGCTATGAGTCGGAATCGACTCGACAGCACTGGGTCTGGTTTGTTTGGTTTAGAGCTCTCAGGTCACAGGATTTAGATCTAGAGCTGGCTCTTTAATATAGAACACCATATGCGGGGAAAAAAACTCTTTTCATTACTTAAATGATTCATTTAACGGTTTTATAAAGATAAGAAAACTAAGGACAATGCCTAGCCAAGGGTGGGCAAGAAATGCAGAAATTTTGCCAATGTACCTCATCTTAACAGCAGCATCCTTATGTTCTCTCATTAGACTCTCCTGAGCAGATTGAGTAGAACTACTGAATTAAATAAGGGCCAAAGAATTTCTCTACTCAAATCAACAGACCATCTGGTCTGTTATGCTGTTTCTGCCAGTGGTCACAGCAGAAACTTAGAGAAAGTAAATGTAGACATCGCTAAAGAGTTGTCCGTAGGTGGAAAGAGAAAAGTATTCTTAACTGAAATTATGAGAAAATATGTATTTTTTGAACTCAAGTTAAAATATTTATAAAGTGTGATGATGTGATAATGATACTGATTTAACAAACACAGCACGACATATAGATGAGTGAACATTTCAAAAGTGATTGAAGTTATTCAGGTAGGTATGATCACATGGAGCCCTATTCAAGTTGTTTAAAGCAAACCTATATTTTTTATTTTCAGCCACCTTTATCCATTTGACAGTTTATTAGCAAAGGAGAGACCATTATTTTCTGGTAGAAGTGGGGACAAGTTGCAAGCTATTTTAAGTAGCATAGTTTTAAAGTCAAGGCAATGGATCTGAATACCCAGGTTGCTGCAGGGCAAGCTATTTAGTGAAAAATATGACTTCTGTTTAAACTTCTCAGACACCTTGAGGAAATTCTCAATTCATATAAATCATATCAAACATTCCTTTTGGATAACATTCATTTCATGACAGTTACTATATATCCAGCATATTTGTAAATCAATGAGGCTGAATTATACTTTTTGTACATTAAATGTGCAGCACAGAGAGGTCTCTCCTATCATTAATGTGTACATTCACAGATATTTTATATGAGTTGAAACATAAAATTAGTATTCAAATGCTGTTTATGGCAGCCTATAGTTATTGTATCTTTGCTTTCAGGAAACTATTCTACTAGAACATATTTATTTCAAATGACAATTACAATATTTCTTTACGCTTTGAAAAAATACTATGCTAGTTAAAACTGCCCTACAGGCAGTCCCCAGGTTACGAATGAGATCCGTTCCTTAATGTGTCTTTAGGAATTCGTAGGCAAGTTGGAACTGGTGGATACGGTTTTTATTTAGCCTCATGGCACAGTGGTTAAAGCGCTAGACTACTAACCAAATGGTCAGCAGTTCAAAACTGCCAGTGTTTCCGCAGAAGAAAGACGTGGCAGTCTGCTTCCAGAGATTTAGTCTTGGACACCCTAGGGGGTCGCTATGAATCAGAATCCACTCGATGGCAGTGGGTTTGGTTTGGGGTTTTTTTTTAGTTGCATTAAAAGTTGCAGGTGCAGCAAGTGAAGGTGATTGTGATGAAGAACTTGTTGCAAGTAGGGGTTGGTTCATTGTTTCAAAGTGCGGGCAAATTTACATGACATTAAAGGGCAAACAGAAGTTGTCTGTAAGTGGGATGTTGTGGTATGTTGATAGTGCAGGAACTTATGTGCTTTACTGTTCCATAGAAAACGTCACAGAAAAAGTTCTAGACATACCACATCCTTATTCCAAAGTTTCCCCCCACAAGCAAGTTTTATCTTCTTCTTAGACAATACCTAAGTACAAATTACAAGAACTCAGAGCCTCATGTATTTTTCAGTTTGAGTGCCCACTTTCCTCCCCAGAATTGCCTCTAAACAGTTTTTTACTCTTTCTCAAAATCAGATACTCTCAAGAAATTAAAATCAGTTGCCAAGGGGAATGCTTAAAAGATTGTTATAAATCTCTAAAATCAAGTTAATTTTTCCATAGCTATTGAGCAGTGACAATATTAATAGAATCAATGTCATATCCCAGTGACTACCTTGAATGAGACCAAACTCATTCGGTTGTATAAATTCTGGTAAAAGAAAGAGACAGAGAGATATCACATGAGATTAACCCATACTGAAATGAAACTAATCTAATAGTTGGTAGGGAAGGCAGGGACAACAAAACTATTTACATTATAATCTTGCTCAAATTGACATTTATGTTTTTATACAGCACACAGCAATGACACCTGACGAATTCTACAAGACTCAACATACATCTCTCTCTCCTACAGTATTATTTCATCTGAGCCTGTGGCTATAATTACCTTGACAGTGCTCTATAGAAGTAGTTTCTTTTTATTTCACTAACAAGACACAATCCTATTCTTCATTCTATGAAGAGAAAATACACCTACTCCTCAGTTATCAACTATCTTGTTATCCAACATTTCGCATTTACAAAAATAGTAAAAAACTACTATCCAACTATTTTGTGCCTTAATGATGTACGTCTGGCAGTAACAAACGCTAAGGTGTAAGGTGAGATCGTGCTGTCTGTGATGGTAAAGTTACCTGTCAACTTGGCCAGGCCATGATTCTCAGTGATTTGGCAGTTCTGTAATGACGTAATTTGGCAGAAGAATCAATGCCTTTGGATTATGGTGTTGGCGAAGAATACTGAATATACCATGGGCTGGCAGAAGAATGAACAAATCTGTCTTGGCAGAAGTACAGCCAGAATGCTCCTTAGAAGTGAGGATGGCGAGACTGTCTCACATACTTTGGACATGTTACCAGGAAGGACCAGTCCCTGGAGAAGGACATCATGCTTGGTAGAGTAGACCCGTTCCTGTGGAGTCGATTCTAACTTATAGCGACCCTACAGAACAGAGTAGAACTGCCCCATATGGCTTCCAAGGAGAACCTGGTAGATTTGAACTGCCGACCTTTTAGCTAGCAGCTATAGCTCTTAACCAGGCAGTGTTTTATTCTGCAGTACATAGAGTAGCTATGAGTCGGAACTGACACGACGGCACCAAACGACAACAATTTGGCAGTTATGTGATGACACAGTCATTCTCCATTTTGTGATCTGATGTGATCATCCTCTGTCTTATCCAGTGCTGCTATAACAGAAATACCACTAGTGGATGGCTTTAACAAAGAGAAATTTATTTTTCACAGTCCGTAGGCTAGAAGTCCAAATTCAGGTTGTCAGCTCCAGGGGAAAGCTTTCTTTCTCGGCCCTGGAGGAAGGTCTTTGTCATCTTCCCCTGGATTAGGAGCTTCTCTGCGCAGGAACCCTGGGTCCAAAGGACACACTCTGCTCCCGGTGCTTCTTTCTTGGTAGTATGAGGTCCTCAACTCTCTGCTCACTTCCCTTTCATCTCTTGTAAGATAAAAGGTGGTGCAGGCCATACCCCAGGGAAACTCTTTTTACACTGGATCAGGGATGTGGCCTGAGCAAGGGTGTTATATCCCACCCTAATCCTCTTAAAAACATAATCTAATCTTGCCTCATTAAGCACAGGCAGAGATTAGGATTTACAATATATAGGAAAACTATATCAGTCATAAAATGGAGGGCAAGCACACAATACTGGGAACCATGACTGAAACATATTTTTGGGGGACACAATTCAATCCATGGAATCCTTCATTTTTGCAAAATGCCAATTTTTGCATAATGACCTGGTCTTTGGAACCTAATCATGTCAGTAAGTGAGGGGCGGGTGTATTAATTCTATTACTTTGGTATTAAAGTGCTCTAAATATACAACTGCATGGGCCCCACTGTTCTAATACATATTTGTAAAACTGCCATTTCATTTGTTTTGAAAACAGTTAAATCACATGAGCAATTACATGCCAATTTTTTTTAGCTGGATGTATTCTTGTATCAATTATACAGGTTGTTAACCCAGCAAAATTACTTGGTCTAAAGAATTTCTATCAGCCCTAACAAGTTGCTTTCAGTTCTCATATTAAACTAATTGGAGATAACGCGTACCGCATTTTGTCTGTGTATTTAACTGAGAGTTCTTCTCAAACCCAGCAGTTGTTAAATTGGCAGTTAGAAATACTTTCTCACATCAGTCTTTTGTGTAGAATATAAAGATTTTCTAAGACTAGGGATGGAGAATGGGGTGAAAGACTACACAGGGAAGACTACATTTAGCATTTGCTTCTATTGCCACCATGTCAGTGAAGTGCTTCCCATCCCATTAAGTAAGCGTTCTAGCCAAAAAATTGCATTGGAAATGTCTACTGAATGAGAAGAGTCTTTAAAAGCCTCAAGGGGGAAAAAAAATTATATATATATATAGATATATACACACATACACATATCACTGTTTTCCCCCATCAGTGACAAACGTAGAGCCTGGGACCCGGGCTGCTTCTGTAGTACTTATTAAAAGTATTAAAGAGTAAAGGGGAAAAGAGGGAAAGGGGAAAGGCTATTCTGCTCCAGGTCCAATGGCATCCTGGAATCTACCTGTTATTTTGCTAATTCTCAGAGGACAGACCTAGAGAGGCCTGGTCTCCTCCAATCTCCTGGGTTGCTGGTCTGGAGGTTTCCAAAGTCCTCAGAGCAGTTTACTTCCCTGACATTCCTCGCTAATCCCCAAGAACTATTTCTTGAGCTCACTCCCTTCTCCTAAACAGACTCAATTGTTCCAGCAGGCTAAATGGATACACTTGGTATACTTGACACAGAGCCTCTGCTTCGCAGGCCACTGATCTTGGTGAGACCTTTAAGATCCAACTCTGAACAAGCCAGTTCAGACTTGGAGTCCCTGCTCTTGAGCACCACCCAGCTGGGATCCAAACTGGTGGCTAGCATCAGTCACTAGGCACACCCTGTTTATGTAGGCTTTGTCTTCACAGACTGGCATTCATGTGCATGGCAG